>NC_061770.1:13555682-13859472 GCF_022458985.1 Mugil cephalus | reverse complement strand
GCGCTCACTGAATAAATAACATTCACGTCCAAGTGTAAGAAACTCGGCGCTTCACCCAAACTGTGGCCTCACTCGACCAGCTGTGGGAGGCCAGGGCATGAGTGTGCGGGGTGGTGAGTGTTTGCGTGTGTGGTTGCTGGTGTGTATGAGAGGTGGCTGCTTGTATGTGTGGGTGTGTGAAAGCAATGGAAATTATAGTTCCTTCATGTGTGTGCGGCTAGATGTACTGGGAACTGAAGAGGCCGAGCGACCCCGGTGTGTTTGTGTGTTTTATTGTGGTGATGTGTGAAATCCCTTGACCTTGAGTGTTGTGTTTACTGTAGCTTACGAGCGCTAACGCCACATCACGCGGGGAAGTTTGTCCAGTAGTTTAGGAGTAGCCGTTATCTCTTTTATGTCAGCGGCTTCGAACGAAAACACAGTATGACGTGGAAACTATACTCGAATGACGGATGGGACTGTACGTACCGGAGCTGCTGCTGATGAATTAATTTTGAAAAGGTCAACCACAGAAACATGATTTGGCAACACTTTTGATACCGTATTTCCCCTGATAGTGTAATAATTACTTGCTTTTGCAAAGTTTTCATTGACTCTCTATTTATTTATTTTTTTTTTTTTACGTTAGCTGGTACACCATACACGCAACAGCAGCCGGGGAAAATTACTAAACGCTTGAGCACGGGTGATCAGAATGGACAAATTAATAAATGACACCACTGAATCACTTTCAACTTCATTTATTGGGCAAGTTAAAAAGGTTTACAAAAAAAAATACCACACACGTGTGAAAATTTTAGCATAAAAGAGGTAAAATCTTAATTCTGTGTTTAAATGTTCAGGAATACTTTATGTCTTATGTCGCCATATCTCACCTGTATCTTTTCTCTGCTCCAACAAGAAAAAGTTGTTCTCGTTTCCTGGACAAGTGGTGGGCGTATGCTTATTTAGCTTCCAGTTAAACTCTTAATGGAACTTTGAACACGAACTTTGACTCAACTTTGACTCTCAGTTCAAACATGTTTTCATTGTTCCCACTCAGGATTTTGAATCCGACCAATCAGCAGACTCCGCTTTCCGATTGGAAGGCGGGGCGCCGTCCCGTACTGAATGAATTGTAAATATGTTTAGATCAAATATGCAGGCCGTTTCATTTAAGGGGATTACAGCCCTGGAAAGCTGCTCGCAGGCCATGGACTATTTGTGAAGACGTTTCACATGAAACACCGCGCCCCACGTCGTACTATCAGTTTAAGTCATTAGCGCCCAGTCACACATGGACGTGGCATGAACGTTCCTTGACTACTTTATTTTGCTTTTCATTTCTCAAGTCAAACAGATGGTTAACCCTGGGCTTTGTGCCTCTGTGTGCATTGCTTCTCCTGGGCAAACTGCCCACTTCATCCCTAGGCTTGAGCACGGTCTCCCTGGGGATAGTCACAATACCATCAGGCCCACTTATACCTCTGATTATGCGTCGCGAGGTCTGCCGCTCGATTGTGTTAATATAATGACCAACACTGTAGACGACTATTAAATGATGTTTTCCCCGCATTACAATAATGCTTATTCTGTGCATGAGTGTAAGACCAAGTTTATTATGTTTTGCTACCGATCAATAGAAACTTAGATTTATAAATGTGGATTAGCATAGTGACTAACAATTAAGAGGAAGAGTGGATCGATATCACTCAAAATAAGTTGGACCCCCCCCAACAAAGCCTCTCTGGGGATTTCCAGCCGGCTTAGCCTCTGACTCACTGGAGGGAGCAACAACAGCTACACAGGGGATAGCAAGCTGAGAACTGTAAGAGAAGGGATTGTGAGGAGGAGGAGGAGGAGGAATTAAGAGTTTGAGATTTTTGACAGAGTGGTACATTTGGACGCAGGGCGACGCCGTGAATGGGGGAGCGGATGATGGTGAAAAGTAGGATGGGAAGGATTAGCGAGGATGATGATAAAGAAAAAAAAAAAAAAAAACCTCACAAGGGAAATGAGGAGATAGAATTAGAAAGGATAAGAAAGACAAGATTTTAAATAAAGGGAAATGGAAGCTTGAGATGATGGGGAGGATTGGACAAGAGAAAGAGGAGCGGGCGCGGGGAGAGGGCGCTCGGCGGGGAAGCGGGGTGCTAATTCAGAGAATGGATGTGAATAGCAGCCAAGGCATTTTTGTATTAACATAATTAACAGATGGTGTTAGTGATTAGGTTACATGCGATTCAGGAAGCCAGGGTTGTTAGCTGAGTGTTAAGGCTGCACATTCTGTCAGCCATAAAAAAAAAAAAAAAAAAATGGGAAAAGAACAATGTCGGTGGAGGGAATTAAATCAACAACACCTACACGCACTTAAACACACAACTGTACAGAGGGGTGGGGGGGTGGGGGGGGAAGTGTACCCGCTTACTCACACATGCACAGATGAACCCGCATGGATACACACACTCTTTACGCACGTATAATAAGATCAGTAACACACACACTAACGCACTAGTACCAATCGCAGACTTAAAATGCATTGTTTCTGGGTTTTTTTTTTTTTTTTTAGTGCACCGGCGAGAGACATAAAGGCATTTTACGAGCCATGGCCCACTTTCAAAGCTTTGTCTCCTCTGAACGCAGCTTTGATATGAGAATAGTGACATGCTGCTGGGAGAAGACTCTTTGTGACTCAGTGAAATGTAAAAATAGTCCGGTTGGCTCACTAATGTGAACGTGGCGATGCCTTTTGTTCTGCGTGCCATTGTCTCCGACTGTGGGCAGAAGTGTGTGTGTGTGTGTGTCTGTGTGTGTGTGTGTGTGTGTGTGTGTGTGTGTGTGTGTGTGTGTGTGTGTGTGTGTGAAGTGTGTGTGTGTGTGTGTCTGTGTGTGTGAGTGTGTGTGTGAGTGAGAGAGAGTGTGTGAGAGTGTGTGAGAGTGTGTGAGAGAGAGATACGGGCGAGAGATTACACCTGGTTCAGCCTCAAAGAAACTGCCCCATTTAATGCATCTGTGTGTGTGTGTGTGTGTTTTGCATTAAGCGTCAGTCTGGCCAATTGAGTTGCTTATACAGCAGCGTTCCCACCAGTCGTGATCCGCTCTCTCACCTGTTTGATATTATATCGCGTTAGTCACTTCGCGTCTGCTGCCATGTGAACGTGTCTGTCTGTGTTTGTGTCTGTCTGCGTCTCCGTCTGTCACATCTGCCGATCGGGTTTGTTTTTCCTGTATACTAACAACAGCGAAGTCGACTTGTCTGATAAGTCTGCGCGGCATGTGAACAGACAGACAGACTACACAGTGGAAACAAACCATTTGCCTCGAAGCAATAGGTGCTTGTGCACACGTGTCTCGTCTCTATGTGTGTGTGTGTGTGTGTGTGTGTGAGGTCATACGTGTGTTTGCGTGGTGTCTCCGTCTTCACGGCGGTCAGGATTCTTCAGTGGCCATGGGATATTGTCCAGCGTGTAATTCAGACAGGCAGGAATTTGTTTGGATGATTCTGTGTGTGTGTGTGTGTGTGTGTGTGCGGGTGCGTGTGCGCGCTTCTCGATGCGTGTGTATTTGCATCTGCCAGTTGGTCTACGTCCAGACAAGCTTAGGACTGTCCACGTCCAGCGCGGAGTGGCGTGATTGTGACTGGCCCTCTGGTGGTTTCGCAAATCAATCACAGCTCCTGGAGCTCAGACCAGAACTCTGACTGTGACTACCAGTTTCCTGGAAGAAACTGCTCCACTTAAATAACCTCACATGGTTTCAATGACTTCTGCTCTGTCATCAGGCGTGCTGGCGTGTGACGGTTTTGGGTGAATCCGTCCGCCCAAGGCTGCTTGGACAATATGAAATGTCATGCAGTCCCTCCGTCTTTCATTTTTTTTTTGCTCCGCGTTGTTGTAGCTGGTTGCTGTTATGCAGCTCTGCGGTCTCCTTAGTGGTTGATGGGTAGATTCTTGTTGTAGGTTCTTGTTGGAACCCAGCAGACTCGATCTGCAGCCTCCACCTCGCTCTTACTGCTGCGTCTTGTCCCGAAGCCCATGGATGATGATAATCACTTCTTGGCTTATGCATTTAATTAATTCAGTTCAAAATTAGTATCATTACACAACTCATTACTCACTATTTGGCATTGGTGTATTCGACTGTGTGCTTCTCTCTGTTGACTTTCCAAACCGTTTTGTTTGCTTAAAAAAATCCAGATAACTTTCCCACACTGTAGCATTTACTCCAACTTTGAACTTTGAGTGATTTAGCGGCGATTACCCAGATAGGCAGCGATTTTATGATTTTAGTGTTTAACCAAATGCGGTTTAATCTGCTTCTAAATAAAGGTTGTATGAGGGCTTGAGTTTGGCGAGTAGGCACTCGCCACTGTTGACTAGGAGCTCCACACAGACCCACGCTCATCTGGCCCTTGTCAGAAGCACTCAAGTTTTTTTTCCCTCTGCTCATTTACCCTCAAACATCAATCCGTCCATTCATCCATCACCTGTTTAAGGCTCGTCGTGTAGAAGGTCGCTAGCGTCCTGTTACAGCTGGCATCGAGGAAAAGGTTGGTTACGCCACCCTGGATCAAGTTGCCAAACTATCACAGAGCCACCATCTAACATATCCCAGACATTGATTTTGTTTTTTTTAATAATCAACAAATATTTCAGCGGTTCGGCTGGAATCTTAATCCCTTCCGAAACATGACAAAGGGCGACAATGAGAAATGCATAGAAATGGGATTTGCATCTAATATCACAGCCCGCTGCTTGCGTGCTGTTTGTGTTTAAAATGATTGTTTTTCTTCCTCTCATTTTTAGTTTTGTAATTTTGTCAAACGCCAAAGTTTCTCCTCTCTGATTTTCTACTGCGACGATTAACTACCACTCATTTGAAATTAACCACATGCTGTTTAGCATTATTTGTTCATGTCATTTTGATACAGCTTAATCTGTTTTGCATTCCTTTAATTTCAAAAAACAAAGAATCTTTATTTACAATGCACCACAATACATCAAACGTGACGCACGTAAATGTACATAAATGATAAGAGAGTGATACGGATGCTGAACCACAACTTGGCCAACTAGCAGTTATTAAAATCCAAGTCCCAAAGCCGAGATCAAGACTAAATTGTATTAGTCTGAGTCTTGGCGAGCTGAAACAGGACTCTAACTAAATTAGAGCAGTTGCACACTGCTTGTGTACATTAATAGACATTGTTGTTGACGCGTAGCAAGAGAATCGAGCGGAGGACGGTTCATTGCCACTGCTGCTCGACATAGTGTGCGACACTGTCCGAATGTTTTTAGATGCAATATAGAAACGTGTCACAGGAAACCAGAATTCTTTCTGAGAACAGCCCCAAACATATAAACAGAGTTATAAATATCTGTCTCAAGTGGCAAGAAGTACAAGGAGTCCTGTACAAGGGACGGTGTTCTCCCCACGGAGTCCTGATCTCTTAGAACAAGTTCTTAAAGATGAGCAACCCACATCTTGATCCAGAGAGTTTAACAACTACATGAAGGCAATCAGTCGGAATGATTTGAAAGAAAAGAGCGAAGTTTATTTTAAGTTACAAGGACCTTGGTCGGGTTGTCTGGGACCCCCTGATCAACGAGGACGAGGTAGAGACGAGGAGGAGGAGGACGAGGAGCGCTGTACGACGGGCGGGTTGAAAGGCAGAGTGAAAGATGTGCAGTGAATTTAAAGGAGACGGACTTTGAACTGATTGACTGCAGATCATTGAAGGGGAAAAGTAGGGATGTTAAAAATTGAGGATGAAGTAATTTTGACACCATGGGAAAGCAGAGGTTATGAAGAGGATGGAGCAGCAGTAGCGGAAGCACGAAATATGCCATAGAGGAATTATGGGAACAGATCGTCTTCATTGAACTTTCACCTAAGCTTCATTTAAAAATAAAAAAGTGCATTATACATAGACAGTTTTTCTAACGTAGTCTTACATATTAACTAATCACGCCTGTAATTCTTATTACTGACCAGAACGGATGAACTGCTACTGAATAACCAGCTACTGTTAGTCTGTAATATCATTATTACCTAATCTTTTCAGCTCATCCTACATTTTTCCATTTTCGTACTGCAAATCTGAACCAAGGTATTTCTTTCTCCACTTTGTATAACCCCCATATAAAGCCGCGGTGTCAAATCGTAACCCCGACTCCAGCCTGACTCTGCAACCATCTATAGGAGCTCCAGACCAATGCCCACCTCCAGCTACAGCCTCGTCTGTAGCCTAACTTCAGAGTGGAATCGATGCGGCGTTAGAGTGATGGTGTGCTGTGGCTGTGCTCGGGTCATTTTATGGTGTGGACATGGAAATAGAGGATCAATCAGAGCCATGATATCTTATTACTAACGTTAATTCACCCAGAGCGGTATGGATCTGTGCATTAGCCTGGCTGAGCCTTGATTTAGAGCAGAGAGGAATTGAGTGTGGATGTGTCCCTGTGTGTGGGAGGGTTTCTCCGCCTCCATATTTTGCGAGTGTGCTCGTGCCGTTCATATGTTTGCCTCGTATACATTGACTCATTTATTCCAGACGAGAATGAAGGGTAAGTCCAGCACTTTCAGTCGAGACAAACCTCTGTCTGACGGTTTTCACACATGAAACAAAGCCCGTATCTACAGGAGCTGGTCAACATTCGCGAGCGCCCTGTCGCTGGTGGCTCCTGTGAATATTTCCCCGCTGTAGGGGTTGCCCCGAAAGTCTGCTTTATTTTTTTCCAGCCTGCTATTTGGCTTGGCTTGTTTTCGTCTCTGGTTAATGTTTCTTCTGGAGACCAGCGTGTCTATTTGCTGTTTTCTGTCTGCATTATGGCCTCTCCTTCTTCTCCTCTTTGTCTCCGTGCTGTGTGAAGGAGTTTGTGCATGTGTTTGTGTGGGTGTTTCATCCCCGGAGAGATGAAAAGCCAAGGACCATATGTTGTGCAGCAGTAGGGCGACAACAGACAGCGCCGTTGCTGAGTTCAGCCGTGAGGATTGCCCAGTGGCTGAGGGCCAGTCAGGGGTTCATTTGGCTTAGCTGCCTGGTTGGTTGGTTAGTTGGTTGGTTAGTTTCTAAACTGGGCCAATGCCTAATAATAAACATTTTTGCCTCATGCTCACTGGCCTTTAACACATGTCTTAGTTTTTTAGTTTTTTGCTGTCATTGCCTCGTTTAGCCATGTACTTTAACCAATCCAGAGCACTATGACTGAACGCCCAGAACATAGTATTACATTGATGTGACTGCACACGTGGCTGCAAACACACCTGACAACTCGGTATCCACTGCCGACAAGCCACAAGTCTGTGCGTAGAAGCAAGGAGAGGCAGGTGAAGCAGAAGGTGCCGACATTAAAAGGGATGCATTCGGACATGAGCGACTAGTGGAGTTTGCTCGGCTGAGACAAACAATAAACATTAACCACGAATTTGAAAACCGCGCAGGGAGATGACAGGGACGTGGATATCACGCCGTGCAGGGACTCTTGCCTTGCCCCCAAAAAACAGCTCGACTTGCCACGAAGCTGCGCTGTCAAGAGAGCACTTGCCTGACGAGCGGGAGAGTCGAGCCGTGTTCCCGAAGTCGACGTTCACACGTCACTCAAAAATCCTTTTTTGCCGCATTCAACCTGGAAAGTCTTCTCCTGACGGAAGAAAAACTGGCTACTGGTAGACGGTTACTGTGCTCTTTAGTTTTGTCCCGAGGGTACATTTCACTCCCGTCCTCGTCTCAGTTTCCCACTAAGCTCGATGTTGCATTTTACACGTACTTACATCATGACCTGGTAAGGGATGCTATTATTTTTCACTTACTAGTTGATTGTTAATGAGAACATACGTTGGTAATGAAGTTTTGGTTCCAGCCTCTCAGTCCAGTTGCAGATGGAATAATTCTGTAGTGAGTACCTTTGCCCAAGTTTTAGTAATTATTTCAAACACAAACTATGCAAACTGAAGCAGTAAAGACCTTAAACTCTCTTTACCAGACTTAATATTAAACAATGTAAAGGGATCTTTGTAGACCTGCGTCGCGTGAGTGGCGTTCGGTTAATATTCCTTTCTCTTTCGTCACGCTACAAAAAATATGCACCACCAAATCTGTCTCGAATCTGGCTCCTCTTAAAATAGATCCTGTCTGTCCAAATATTTGTTGCTGCCTTAATGGAAGCACAGCATTTCTGCCAATGTTGCACAATAAAAGAAAGTTGTTGTAAACTAATGGATGGCATTAAATCTGATACAGGTTGAAGAAATGAAAGAAAAACAGGTCAGAAAACAGGATTGTGGAAGTAAAAGCTGGTTCCACCTTGAGGATTAATCATGTACTGTTGTGATGAGACATGTAAGAGATAATGGGAATGTTTCATTGCCAATCCACAAATAAATCCAACCAGACTCGAACAATGAACTCTGCTGTTCTACCAGAGCCCTGCTGCAGATCTCCTGAACGGCGTTCGGACGTAACGCTAACAATTTAAAACACGTCCTTGGGATTCATTTAAACGTATCACTTGAAGCATGTGCCCTCAACACTAATGATGATGATAGGGTAGAGAGGCGCTAATGCCCGAACTTTCCACTCGCTCACCAGCTCAAATATCAACCCAGTTTCTCTACCACCAGTGAAAAAAAAAAAAAAAACAACAAAAAAAACATGGCATTTCACTTTCACAGATTCTTTCAAATTTAGATTTTAAATGCTGCCATGCACTCGCATGTACCACAAACTGACTGGTCAAATCAGTTTCAAGAGAGAGACACTTGCAAAATTTGCATAATCCAAACCAGCGCCCAGGAATTTGGACCTAAAACACAAAATATTGCGAGGGACCGCTGTGAAGTGTGCACTGCTACAAATACAGAGTGTGCAAAAATGTTCTTGCTAATTTGCCGGAGGCTTAATTCGACGCGCTCGAACACAAATACAATAAAATAAACTTGACGCCACAGTGGTATTAGTGGGTCTCAGTAAACATTCTGTGGTGAGGGAACTAATCTCCCAAATCATGTCCTAAAACAGTGTCCTTCCAAGAGCAAATGCCCTGCAGGGATTAGTAGAATAATATGGTGTCTGATCACAATAAAACCTATTATATAACTTTGTTTTGTTTTTTTTGTGAAACAATGTTATATTTTTTACAGAGTCTGACTGTAATTAGTTATCGCGGATCTTTTACACACATTTCTGAGAAACTGAATCTGCTGACGTGCAAACTGAGCGAGATTCGCCGCGTTTACGACCACAGCCGCTAGTGAACGTATTCCCGAAAGCAGCAGCAGACGCGTTATTAGTTTCATTTGTTCATCTGTGCTTCAAAAACGCGAACCTGTTGGTCAAAAGAGAGACGTTTCGCGCCGAATGCCTTTGTTTTAGAGCCCAGATGCAGTTTGAAATCTTGGCAGGAGTGCGAGCGAAGTTTACACAAGCGACTGTACACCGCTCTGCCGCACAGATATATATCTGTATCCTCTTGTGTAATAAGAGAGGGCAATCAATACTGTCACACTGAAAAATCAGAACAAAGAAAGGGACCAAAGTGAAATTGACAGACAGGTGGGGGAGTAACAGGTTTAAAGTTAATTTGTGCTCCCTCTCTCCCTCTTTCTCATATTGCCCCTTCCCTTTCTATTTTTTTTTTCCCCTCTCTTCCTCCGTCTATCTGTCTATGCACACACACCTTCTCCCCGTAGAGGTCATTTTAAAGACGAGGTTTGGGGCCAATCAAACTGAAGTTGTATAGCCCTAGTTGTGGCTGCGTGATTGAGAGTGACATTGACACGATTACGACAGACAAACTAGATTAAGAACGACGTGGCACTCCCTGCCTCACTTCGCCTACCCTCTGTTCCTCTCCCTCTCCCCTCGTCTTCCTTCCTCCCTCCGTTCCTCTTTGCTCTTGTTGTCTGTGAGTATGCTGTTGCATTTCTCTTGACAGTCTTGCCCTCTAACGGCATACTGCAGCTCACCTTTTCTGCACCCCCCCTCCAGCAAAACTTGCGTGAACACCCGGCCGATCGGGATAGATTGCTCTAAGACGTGCAGAAGATGGTTTCTGCTCTCTTTGCACTGACACAGTTTTTACTACTGACACACACTTTTAGTGCTTTTGTGCTTAATGCACCACCGGCAGAACGCAGCCAGCTAGTATCTCCTCAAATTCCCCCACTTCTCTCTAATGAAAGTGAAGTCCTGTGGGAGACATTGTCCTGGATCCGCGACTCGTTCTTGCAACTCTTCAGGACGGCGACGACGCCATGTTTTAAAAATGACGACCGGCTGTCATCGTCTTTGCTTCAGCTCTGTGGCCAAATGTGCAAAACTAGAGTGGACCACTCTCTCTGCAGCTCATCTCATCGCAGTGAAGGCAGCTTTCTGAAACTAAGGCCACGTTTACACGAATCCAATTTTTGGGTGAAACCGCATAAATCTTGCACGTTTAGGCCGACCGCCACGACAGATCCGGATTTTTCGGGAACTAGAGCCGCACCTTTTTGAATCCAAGTCCCAGGCTGGGAAAGACAAATACGGAGTCGTGTGGACGCCTGATACGAACCCCACCCCTCCGCCCCTCTAGCCCCCAACGACCATGGCGGACGACACGCTTGTGACGGTGCTGCTTCAGATATTGACCTTAGTTGGGTGGCTAAGGCAGAATATACCTCTTCTTCTTCTTCTTCTTGTTCTGTAGCAGAAACATGTGGCTAATTAACGGGCCTTTTCAAGTAACATAGTGAAACTTCTTGTTCTGTGACTCTCAGCCTCGCAGAGGTGGCTCCTTCTGGGAATACAGGATGCAGGAGGTGACTACCCATTAGCTGCCTTACTCATGGCGTTGAGGGAGCGGTGCCGCTCCTTCACATCCTCTCTCAAAAAATGATATTAGTGTGAAAATATTTCAAACTAGTCAGTTGGAGGGCGAGTTGAAATACCACTTGTTTGGCGTGTGAGGTTTGTAGAGAGCTGACTCTGGTTCAGTTCGAGCCACTTACGTCTCCTCATCATCACGTAAAGAGGTGAAATAAAAATAACTTGTGCATGAGTAGATTTTCTATTCGTTTCCATTGGCTTTTTCAGGAAGATATTATTTGGTATCTTTACGCATGCAATTGTTTTTAGCATAAATACATTTATTCTGTGCTGTATGCACATGTGCAGCCGTATTGAATGAAGTCTCTTTGTGCATATGCTCCTTTTTGTCAGTCCAATGCTACGCGTCGGCCTTTGTCTGAGCCTTTTTATGTGTGTGTGTGCGTGCGTGTGCGCTGGGCTATGAATTCTGCAACGAGACGATTGCCTCGGTCTGATCTAATAAGTGTTCATTTCATTTCTGAGCCTTCTCCTCACCTCCTCTTCTAAACGTGGTTAGTATCGGTGGCCAGATTAGCTTAATGAAGTCCCAGGGAAGTCACTTTCCCTTCAGACCTCTCTCCCCACTCTTGCACTTCCTGTCACATCCCGCTCCCAGAGATGGTCCTCTTGTGGCTTGAAGTCTTTCGAAAACATCCGGCTGTGCAACTTCTCAGATCACACCGCATCATCTCCATGCATGCCGTATAGCGTGCCTTCGAATCTAACACGGCGCCTTTGAGTGACATTGATCCCGCGGTGATTGACCTCTGATCTCTGACTCTTCTAGCTGCACCTGAGGGACCAAACCAATATGTGCCATCAGCCCCTCCCGATCTAATCACTGCTACACATAATACAGCTGAGTGCTATTAACTTACCATCAGGTTATAAGACACACACTGTCTTACATTGACACTAAGATAAACATAAACACACTATTAAAGCTGCAGTTAGGCAGATATTTCTCCCGATTTGGGGGAGACGCAAAGGCAGAGGGCGGGAGAGACGAGCAATGACACCTTAGCAATTAAACAGGTACACTTTCCTCGGGGGTGAGACCCTTGATCATACATCAGGATCTCTCAGCGGAACATAACTCCAGAAGAGCTTCCATTGATTTGTCATAAGATAAGAGTGTGAGAGCGCGAGTGTTGGCGTCGTAGATATAATTCCCTTCATTCGTGCGCTCATCCTAAACATCTAATGTGTGTTTTTATAGCCTAATTCTGAGTCGGTAATCTCTCTCGATGTGCTGAAGTGTCTCCATTAGTGATTGCATCAACCGAACTGGTTTTAGTTCCCCTTCAGGGACAGACTGGAAGGACCCCATTCTGTTTCTCCTCAGTGATCCCTCTACAACTGGTCAATACAGGATGATTGACCACGTGTGCGCGGCGTACACACTCCGCTGCGTTGTGTAGGCCTGTTTCTTGATATATTGGAAGGTACAATGAGACTCGATCTTGCCAGGTCCTACGCTGGGTTCATATTTTTCCTTTAGAGAGCAATTCATCCTTGTGTTTGGGTTTGCGTGTGTGTGTGTGTGTGTGAAGTCTCTTTCATCCCGTCCTGTCCCTGGGGACAGGAGTCAGAGTGGGCATGCACCCCACTCCAGACCCTCTTTGATAATCTCCCCTAATTGGTCTGAGCCGCGGTCTCATGAGAAAGCTAATTAAAACAAGGTGTTGACGGCAAAAATAACCAAATTATTGTGGCAGTTCATGCCAGTGCCAGCGCGCGCTGACGTGAGGCCGCGTCTCACCGTTGTCGTGTTTTGTTTAGAGGAGCGCGACTTGCGGTTTTCTCGATCGTGACTCATCGGGCATTTGTAGGCAAGGGTGCGATTGTGTGCGATCACATGTGTCCTCCTTTAGTGTCGACGGACGCGAAGAGCCTTTCGGTGTCACGTAGGTTTGAGCTGCTTTTCTTTTCTGCAGCCTGTGCTGGAGTTTGTTGACTGCCGGCGAAGAGGCAGCAGTGGAGACGACAACCTCAAGGTTATGTGGGAAAAAAAGACGTAACTGCACCACCTCTGCTTTTTGCTGTAGCTCTACCAAAACCCCGTACGAGTACTTCACCGCACCACGTGTTCGGTAACTTTAAATATGTTGACATATGTACGGTGACTCTGGTGCAGCAAAAAATGGCTTTTGCTGCCCTGGAATCTAAACGTATGTGATTCTAATTATGCTCTGTATTGGTTTTATTTCAAGTCCAATGAGAGGGTCGCTCACACCTTTTTATTTTCCACCTGACGTTAATTTGAGGACACTTTCGTTGTCTTCTAAACTTAGCCTTAAGCGTTTGTTGTTTTGATGCTGTGATTGAGCTCCACATTTTTTTATTTTTTTATGTTTTGTGGCTAATCAAGTTATTGTATAACAATCTTGTGCAACATCAGAAACTTCCACACGGTAGACACGTTAAGTCTTGTGAATGCGGTTCCTCCTCCTCTTTGGTTTTTGGCAGCTTTGACCTCAGCCAGCTGACAGTAAAACAGAAGAAGTGGTCTCGGGCGTCTTCGCAATAGGAAGAAGACGTGTTCGACGCTACAGGGAAGTGGTTTTCAAGTAAATAACCGCGACAGATCAGGCTCGGCGATCCTTTTAAAAATGCCTGGATCGGCATCGGTCGGAGCCTCCGGTAGCTCCGGGGACACCCCTGCCTTCAGATTTACTTTCGTTTTTGATCCTTAAGTGCATCTAATGCTCATGCATTTAGTAGAACTTTGACATCGAGGCTCGTTGAAGCGTGTCCAGGCTCGAATTGATGCATCAATATATTAAAACACTTACGGGCTCGCAATTATCTCTGACCCCTTCTGTAAACGTTGTCCTCATCATTATATTTTATTATCTCCTTGTCAATGAAACGTTATGTGGAAGAACGTTTATGTTACTTTGTCTGGCAAAATAGTGGATTTAATTCTCATTCTAATCCACGTGGGTGTTGAGTCGAAAAGTTTTGAGACCTTGTTGCTTTACTCTTGCTTGAAATTGATTTAATTTGTGTATATATAGTGTGTATGTATATATATATTATATAATATATATTGGTTTTACTTTACATTAATACATTTGAACCACACAAAAATACACACAAAGGTTTTTGGGGAAGTCAGAGGGAGTCATCCAGAGCATCGGAGAAACAACAAGAGGAGCGAGCCGGAGCATCGGAGCGAGGCGCGTTGGCGCTGCACCTTTTTGTCATGACAGTCTGTTCAATTTGTTCTCCTCCTCTTCTTCTGCTTCTTCCCCTCCCTCATTTCCTTTTCCCATCACTGGCCATCTCCATTTACTTATTGAGCTGTTCTGTCATTGATCCATCCATCGACTGGCCCTCTGATCCATCCTCCATCTGTCTGCCACTGACAGACTTTTAATTGATGGGAGAGCAGGTCAAATTAAGCAATTAGGCCAAGTGGCGGAAAAAGAGACAGAGCATGTCTTTTTCAGGTAGACGGGTGGGGTGGGGGGGGGGGGGGGGGGGCGGGAGGAACGACGTGGGGAAGGGGGGCGCGCGCGGACGGGGAGGAAGAGGGAGAGCGATGCGGGGATGTTGTGAAGGATAATGAATGCGGGAGGCATAGGCAGATGCGGAATGTTTACGCTTTTTCATTTTGGAATTTGAATGAATTTTTCATAGCTATTCATAAAAAATCCATCAATATTTCACCTGGGGAGAGTGAAGGAGAAAGAGAGGGAGAGGGAGAGAAAAAAGGACCCTTACGGAATGAGTTGTCATGAAAGTCCATTGAAGCAAACAGAGTCGCTGGAGAAGAAGAGAAAGGAGGGAGGGAGGAGGGATGGAGGGATGTTTATGCCGAGGACACAAACACCTAGAGTAGGGGTGGCGGCGCGGGGGGAGGGGTTGGGTGAGAGGAAGGGACGAGGGTGGGGGGGGGCTACAACGTAAATGTCTGGGTGAGAATGAGAACGACGGCTGGTGTGGTATCTGTTGGAAGGTGTGTGTGTGTGTGTGTGTGTGGCGTAGTCTGAGACAAAGCCATATCAACCACCCCCTCTAACAGTAACAGCAGGAGTGGGGTTGTGTTAATTTTCACTTTGTCAAACCCCATTATGTGAGAAGAGCGTCTGATCCTTCCCATTAGCATACAGTGGGCCCAGACACCTGCGACGGGATTTCTGGCGCTTTATTGCTTTCTTCCTGGGGAGCAGGACCGGGAGTCATGAGATTTGAGGCGAGGAATCAACCAGTGGCTTCCCTTTTTCCTTGCTTTCTCACACGCGCATATAGCACGATAGAAATACAAAGCTTTAGAGCCACATTTTTACCCCCGTAAGCTACCGTTCACACCCTTGTTTAAACATGAGAAGATAATATTCGGAGCTGATTCGCCCGCCCCAGTGATCGGTGACTGGGCTTGACCCCCGCAGCCTCTTGTTGAACTCTGTCCTTACCAGACTGTACCATTAAATCCACCTCCAGGGAGGGCATGTGGGATGTCATTTGCATTAATTTATGCCAGCAGGCGGGTCAGTCATCTGTCTACAGGTAGTCAATTAAATATCTAATTAAGTGGGGAGGAGTTTGAATAATGTAGAGGTATTGACTGGCTTGGCTTGGCTTGGCTGGGTGGGAGGCAGGGAGGGAGGGAGGGAGGACGGCTGCGTCTAAATCAGGGCGCCGATATTAACCGCCCGAGTAACGTAGGCAGCACATACTTGTCTCAATACCTGAAATGAGATCATGAGACAGTTGAAAATAAACTAGATTTGTTTTTAGTAGTCGCCACCAGAAAACTGATTTTCTGCAGCTGATACATGTCAAGTATAGCCTCAAACTGGAAGTAGCTGCCTACAGAAATGAGGTTTGAATGGTAAGCCACTGGTTGAGTAGGCTGTGATTAGTTTGGTTCTCATGGTCCAGACCATAAAAGACAGTTCTTACTTTTTCCATTCAGTCTTCTTTCGTCATGAGAGGCTTTGTAAACAGAAAGTCGTACTGATGATCAGGTCGACCCGTTAATTGGACCGTTTTGGTGACTTGTCGACCTGCGTTGTCAGCATTGCACAGCAAAGACACGGAGGCGAAAGTGGCTGCGCTTTACTTGTCAGGGTTAAGTACGTGCTTCGCATTTACAATAAAGTGGTGGTCGTCTTTTTGTCTTTTTTTTTTGTCGCACAGGTGTGAACGAATATCACAGGAAGTGAACGGCGCCTGCAGTTTGCAAGCGTATATACTGTATATCAGTGGTTCTCAACTGGTCTGACTTCGGGACCCAACGTCACCCCTTAATAACAAATCAAAGAGAAATTTCCACTCAAATTTATTGAATAAAACAATGCCACACAAAAAAAGAGAGGGAAATATTCCCTTTTACACTCAATTAGCTGCTTTTAAATTCAAACCAAAACTCTTCACTTCAAGGACTTCGGCCTTTTTTTTTTTTTTTAACAGATTCAACAGAACGTTCATGAACAAACACCAAATAAAAAGTCCAACCGAGAAGAAGTTTCAGAAAGGATATGTAGCTTTAGCTGAGGTCCCACTCATTGAATGTACACTCGCTGGCCACTTTATTAGGTACACCTGTTCAATTGCACAATTGAACACAAGTAGCTGATCAGTCAATCACATGGCTGCAATTGAATGCATTTAGGCATGAAGAGGTGATCAAGCGACCGAGCATCAGAATGGAGAAGAAAGGGGATTTAAGTGACTTTGAACGTGGTGTGGTTGTTGGTGCCAGAGGGGCTGGTCTGAGATTTCAGAAACTGCTGATTTATATATTGTATATGTTTGTTATTGTTTGAAATATTATTATTATTATTAAGTTGTTGACATAAAGAGAAATACAAAGAGACTTCTTTTTTTTTTTTTTTTTTCCAATTGCAGCAACAAGTAGCAGGTGAAGAGAAGTAAGCAGCAGCAGCAATGCTGCTCACAAATATTTCTTCCAATTTTGTGTCTGTAGCGTCGGACGTCTGTGTTGGCGCAGGAGGTGACGCTTTGCGAAGTGGCTTTTCGAAGAAGCTCTTAATCCTGCTTGTCCCAGATACTGGAGCAGGTTTCTCTTCCAGAGTGTCTGAGACATCACTTTTGGTAGACTCTTCTTGGTCTTCTTCAGTGTGTCTTGTGTCTTGGTCCAGGCTGAGTTCCAGCTGGAGTGGTTGATGTTTTTTATTGTCGGTGCCCTCTTGTAGCATTTTAATGGTGCAAGCAACCATTTCATCCAGTGTTAGGAAAGCAGTGATGTACCGTCTATCTGGAGTCTCAGGGTAAATGCTAAGGTGCATGAAGTTGACACACATTGCTCCTATTTCTCTGAACATGATGCTCCTTAAAGAGTTCGAGGGTTTCCTGGCAAACCTCGTCTGGAACGTCCACAGCTTGAGACAAAGCTGGAGGTAGTGCGTCCTCCAAACTGGACAACAGGTCATCCCGAGGCCTGACTCCTCTCCTCGTGACTTCTGCCAGCGTTGATTTTGTAATGAGCCCCGTATTATCTGTTAGCAGCTCTGCCAGCATGTAGCTGGTTTCATCGTCAGGGTTTCCTGAGAGCAAACGTGCCCGCTGCCTGGGTTCAATCCATCTGAAGAAAGTCGTAGTCTTCCTGTGGACTGCTTGTTTGGTCCATGGCGGTGGTTGTCTTCGCCATTTCACTCAAACTAGGATTGCATCTTGAAAATATCTTTTTAGAACAAGCTTTAGTTATCACGAACTGTCTTCTCATTGTGTTGAATGCAAACTGAATATAATGAATCTGTGAGCTTTAGTTTACCCTCTGGAATGCTGAGGTACCATAGGACTGTGACATCATCAGTGAGTCTCTAAAAGAATGTGTCATCTTCAGTGAGGTCTGAGAGGACTTCACTCCATTCTATCCTGAGGTCTACCCATCTACAGTGTCTACAAAATCAGTAATTAAATAAGTAAAACGTCATGGACAGATTTCTACAAAATGCTGTGAATGAATTTAAAATAAAGCGGGTAAAAATAAAGCAGTTTTACTCTTACCCATATAGGGGTTGTTGCTGACAAGCTTCCCATCAGCATGATGCTCCCACCACCGTGCTGATTTTCAGAAATTTGAATCAGAAACACAATATGAAATACTAAAAACACTGTATACTAGTCAACGTACACGTAAAATATGGCAGTCCTTTCATTTCAGCCCTGGGGTCAGCTTACTTACTTTGAAACTAGTTTTTTTTTTTCCCATTACCTGATACTTCTAATTTATATACCCTACCTTAAGTCATATTAATTGTCGCTACAGTGTTTTAAGCCTATTGTTCAAACATATGCTCCACATTCTAAGGAAATCTCAATGTTTGATGCTCTACTCGAATGATATCGCATCATAGATGTGCAGCCGACAAATCTGCAGCAACTGTGTGATGCTGTCGTGTCGATATGGACCAAAATCTCTGAGGAATGTTTCCAACACCTTGTTGAAAGTATGACACGAAGAAGAATTGAGGCATTTCTGAAGGCAAAAGGGGGTCATTTGAAATAACGAGTATCCTTATTTCTGCATAGAGACACGTGTGAAGTCCTGCACACAGTTCTATTAAAGGTGTTAGAAGAAGGACGTATGCTTTATCGTATTATCCCTTTATCTGCTGATATGATGGCTTCTCCCAAAGTCTCCGTTTACCTCGGTCTTTCCTTTATAGTGTTGGATACATTTAGATGTCGAGGAGATGCTGGCGGCCCTAACACCGTGGTCAGATGTCTCTCGCTCGCTTCTGTTTGTGTGAACGTTTGATTAACAGCCAGCTGAGCCTGCGCGCGTACAGAATATTTACACAGAACTCGTACAAACGGTGGATTGCAGCTGTGAAAGAGTCATAATTAAATCTACATCTCTGCCGCTCTTAGTGGAGGTCTGGCTTTCTTTGCACACAGTGACAGATGTTTCTGCACACCTTTTTTTTTTTTGTTACCCCGCTCCGCCGTCTGCAGTTTCAGTTATTTGTGTGTAAAATAACACTATAACAGGCAATAACGCAAACACGTGTGCTATAAGCCGTGTCGTGCACTCGTTTTGGTATAAGTCGACAGTGCTAGATTTGCATGTGGGCGCTTGGCCCGGGGCCAGCGTGGTTGCTCGATTCTGCTCTAAAGTGACCGTGACCGCAGATATGTCTGTGTTTATGTTGTGTCAAAGTGGCTCAGGCACGGCTATGCTGCGTGGACGGGAGCGAAACCGCAGATGGCTACAGATGCAAGCGGAGATAACGCGTGAAATAGGACGACTGCCCTCTCGCAGTCGCACGGAAAGGCCGCGCGATTCCATGCGGGCACCTGCTTGATTTAGGCTCCTCTGTGTAAAGGCGGCCTTTTCGAAGAAACCGCGGCCATGGAAAATGGAGAGATAGGAATCAGCGTGGGGCAGCACATAAACGCCTGACCCAGCCCCGGAGGAGGATGACAACGCCCTCAACTGTAGATAGAGGCAAGGTCAAGGATGAGAGCTGACTCGTGGGCTTTTATTTTTCCAGCAGATCCAAAACGTAGCTTTCGTCTAAATTAATTTCTAAGAAATGCTTTTGCACTTTTGTAAGAAAAGTTTTACCAAGCCACAGGCCGCGTTTACTCAAATCCGCGTTCGAAATCTGACTAAAAAGTAGATTTATCGTCGACTACATTTAATTGAGTCAGTTGTCATTCGACGGTTTAGCTCTGCTTTGTGTTCGGTGCAGACGGTCTGACTGATGGACATATGGTGAGAACGGTGCCGCGGCACAGCTGACTGCCTCTGACATGACACACAGGACGGCGCCTGGGGGAGACGAGTGGAGAGTCCCTCATTCCTTCCAGTGTTTATCGTCTCCTGGATTGTTGTTTTCTCTCTTTTTTTTTTCTTTCTTCCTTTCTTCTATTCGAGTTGATCGGGCTCAATGAATCAAGATTACTCCTGCTTCCGTCCTCCTCTGCTTCTCCCGCTTCTTCTTATTTCACCCGCCGCCCCTCCTTCGCCCCGCACTCCCCACCGGCTCCCTCCAGATGTGTTAATCAGTACTCCCTGTTAACACATGATTCACCCCATATGTCTTCCACAGCACCAGGCCTTCGCCGGGGAGCCGGGACAGGGCACATGTATGTGTGTGTGTGTGTGTGTGTGTGTGCGTTCACATGAGTGAGTGCAACTTTGATGTGTCTTCTCCCTCGTCCTCTCTCCGTTTTTTGTGCGCGCGCACACACGCGTGTGTGTGTGTGCGCTCGAAAAATCCGCCAGGCTCGCCCGGGCTTTCTCCAAAGGGCTGCTTCTGTCGGCTCGAATCATCCTCCTCTCCCCATGAGTGAACACTCTAATCCATTTGTGTATCTGACTATATGTTGTGTGTGTGCGCCCCGCGTGTGTATGTAAGCATGCTAATCCAGGGGAGGGCCCTGCCTAACACCCCATGAAAACACTCCATTCACTAGCAATTAGAGGCAGGGGCCCTGGGCCCGGCGCTACACTTCCACTGGGAGAGAGGGAGACAAAAGCCGGGGAGGAGAGGAAGAAGAGATGAGGCTACCGCGGGGACGAGAGGAGGGGCTCCGAATGCTTGCGCCTTCACCATTAGGGACACGAGGACAGGCCAGAGGAAAAAAAGATTAAAACGTGCATGCGGTATTGAAAAGGGACAGATTTCTTTTCTGAGGTCGGATACGCGCCCGTCAACGAGATGCAGAAACCGAGAAACTGACCTAGAAATAATGTCTTGTTTCTGTGGACTCATCCCTAATGGATAATTGATATCTATCATGAATCCAGACTGATCTTTATCCAGTCGGAGAGATTACACAGAAACAGAGTTGGACACAGTCATGGTTATGAGTTAACAGTCTGGAGATGATCTCTGCGGAGCACGACATCTTTCTTCCATTACAGTCTGCTGAGAGACACATTCATCTCTGCCTCGCTGTTTCTTTTTCCCTTCTTTTTTTTTGTTTTTTTTTTTCTCTCTGTGTGTTTTTAACGTGCCTATCCCTGCGCGTTTGCGCGCGTGTTCATGTGTGCGTTGTTAAAGTTGTTGTTGCCCGTGTAGCCCACAGTGAACATTCGTGTAAAACACTGAATGCACCACAGGAAACACCAGCGCTGGGCACCCAACAACCACAAGCCCAGCTACACACTTGTTTGTGCGCGCACCCGGCTTTCTAAAGTTTTCTGCTTCAACACGAAAAACGCGGATCAGGAGAGAAATGTGTACAGGCTTTGTGGTGGAGTTATGTTTTGTTTGTTTCATACCTGAAAATCACCTCAGAAGAAAACATTCAGACTGTGTGTGGTGGAATGACCCTGGCTGGCTGCTGTGTTGGGAGTCAGGGAAGCAACCAAACCAAGCTTAGTCCCAGTCAATAAATCAATCATGTTGATGTAAATTTAGAGGCGATGGCTTTTAGGAGCTTTGATGTACCCATGAAATACATATGCTAAGATTTTTAATGCTTAAAACCAGAGCCATATATTAGAGAGACTCGAATCATGGACGCCATGTTTGATACATCGTAGGGAAGATTCCACAGTGTAACCTACCCTGCCTTAATGTGCTATGTTGAAATAAATGTCTTATTTTCACCATTAATGGGCCTATAAATGTTATTGCCAGCGTTTGTCAATATGTAAAAGGCCCTCACTTAAATATCCCAGTGCCTACTTACTTTAAGTATCTTAAATGAGCCTGTAAAATGCTTTGTTGCCCAATCGCCTCATCAGTCCCAGAGCTGTGTTTACCTCCTCCTCCTCAGTCGTTGTTAAGAGTTTGAAATTACTCAGAAAAATGATAAATACTCAGAAATAGTGAAAATTAAACTGGTCTCTTATTTAGTATTATCATTATGACATTAGCACGCTAGCAACAATAAAAGTAATAGTAATTGAGGCAAAGTTACGTGTCAGTTAAATGAGGCTACATCGACATAAATTACATGGGTTTCACAGTATATATGGCGCTAAGTGCTATTTTTCGAAGCCTTTAGTCTAGACTACTACAAATTCATTTTTAAAGGAATGATTGGCGTTTTTGATGAGGTACACGTTAATGATGGTATGACTTTATTTTTCCTACATACAGTAAAATCTTAAACGCCAAGAGAGAAATTTTCATTTAACTCACATAATAAGGAAAAATCACTTGACATCCAGTTCTTCCTTTGAATATTCTGCTCCCATAACTTTCTCCGTTTTTGTTCACTGGGGAAATGGTGGAGTTTCCTCCGTGTTTTCCTGATCCTGTGCTGGAGCCGTAGGCTGAGCACTGTGGCATATTTTAAATTTTGATCCAACTTTATTCTCTGGTATTGCCACTTCTCTATGAGGGAATATTGGTTAGATGTATCTAACATGGCGCCCATGAAACATGTGACCAGCTCAGAACCAATCAGCGGGATAGAGGGATAGCTCAGACGGTCCATTCCCTAGTTTACCGGACTCTCTGTAATATATGTCTCAGAGGACGAAAATTGGCAATTTTCGTCCTTCCATTCTTTTTGGATGTTGTGTTATCTGCGGCGTACTCCTTAACTGTTATTCAGCTCCAAGTGTTCTGGCCAAGAAAATGACAGGAGAAGTTGAGCTTTTCCAAGAGCTTTGGAAAATGAAGAGTGAAGAAGGATTTAATAACCTATTGTGGGACGCATGTGACTAACGAGCTGGTTGAGAGCAAGTCACCGGGAGTTGAATGCCGTGCAAGAATAAATGGAGGTCAAAGGCCAGCGAGTGCTGTTATGACTGGAAAATTACAAATGAGTGCGTAGAATGGATTACATAACGTGTAGTTTCGGGAGCACCACGCGCAATTCACCTCAAGCGCTAATGCGCAAAATTACGCTTTCTTGCAAAACACACACTTCCGCTGCACGAATACGCACACTCGGCTGTTTTCGCTTAACACGTTGCGGTCAAACGCGCGACTGTCCGCGACGTAGCCGGGCGGCGCGGCGCGGCGGAGCGAGCCGTGCCTTCAAATCATCGCCGTGGGCCTTAACCTTGAAAACTCCAGCTCAAAACATTTCCCCCACTTTTTTTTTTTTCTTTCCTCCTCCCTCGGTTTTTTTTCGCTATTTATGTTGACAGCGCCTTGGCTGCTTAGAACACTCAATCTATCAAAGCATTTCTACCTGTTTCAAAACTGCTTCAGTGGCTCTTAGAGAAACAAAAAAGCGCCTTTAAACATGAATGAATCGGTATTGCTTTTGAACTCGCAGGTCCCTTGCAGTCCCCTCCCTCCTCCCTCTCCCTCCTCCCTCTCCCTCTCTACCCATCGTTCCTCCTCCTCCCTCCTCCTCCTCCTCCTTCCTCCTGTCTGTTCTGCCAGCTTTAATTTTTAATGCCGGTTCCTGAATAGGTTTGTAATAAAGAATAGGTACAGTAAGTAGCATAAAATATTGATTTTGTACATTTCCTTATGAATTTTTATTCTGTGGAATGATTAAATTTTTCATATTTCCTGCACTTGGGAGATTTCTGATGAATTCATCTCTGTTTATTGTGTGTGAGCACACAACTGGTGTTCCCAATTTGGGGGAATGAATTATGCAGCCGGCGTCTTGTGTGTGTGTGTGTGTGTGTGCGCTTGTGCATGTGTGGGCTTTTTCATAATGCTGGGTTCAGACGGACGCAGAAAGGTAAGACACAAGAAGTTGGTTAATAGCCAAGGAGACTAGTGAGAAAAGTGTGTTCGCGTGCGTAAACATATGATTTTGTGCATGCGTTTCCTTGGGGTTAGCTGTGAAGTGATAATTAACACAACGGTGTGATTAGCCGTGCAGGCCAGTGGCCACACGCTCCCCAAAGAGACCGAGGGGAAATGAAAGGTTGGAAATTAGAAAGGACACACACACAAAAAAACAAAAACAAAAAAACATTTCTCTTTATTTCCACCGTCTGCTGCCGTACTTAGTCTGGATCGCTCTGCCGCCTTCAGATCGTTTTAAAGTGCTGCTTTAAATCAGTTCACGCCTGCCAGGAGACAGCTCGGTGTCATAACCTCCAATACACGCACATCAGTGCCGTCTCCCTCGTGCTCCAAACGTGCACGAGCTCCTCAATGCAGAACGCAGACACGGGCCAACAGTCTTAGTCTTGTTTCAGACATGAAATACACTCGCCCATTTATTAGGTATACTGGTGAAAACGTATCCATTCTGTATCCAGCTCTGCACTAAATCTTCACCAATGTTGTGATAAATAACTGGAAACTTCATTTTATTGTGTGGTACGCATGTTTCTAGTGTCCCAGTGCTTCTTGGCGCGCTAGGCTAAATAACAGAACCGGGTGAGGACAGACGTACGCAGATAAAGGTAAGGGAAGATAAAGCAGACAAACAGATAAACAAACAAGAAAAAGCCCCTGGCCAGCCTGAAGAACTTCATCTCTGACTTGTGATGGTAAAACTAATATCAAAGAGTGACACATCTCATATCGCATCTGGACTCGATAGCAGACATGTGCTTTTATTGGTTTCGGTCCGAACCGTAATTGCACAATGGTAAAAAGATCAAAAATAATCTCTTTGATGAAACGCCGGAGGGGGGTGTGGGAGGGTCGACTTGTGTGTGTGTCGGGGGGGGTGTCGGGGGGGGGGGGGACTTCATTTGTAAGTGAATTGTGAAGCGAATGTGTTTTGAGGGGACCTTGAGCGTGAGTTTGAACGGGATCGATGCGCGTTTGAGAAAGCCAATGGTGATCAATGAGAATGGATTTAGCGGGGAGGAGGCAGCGCCACGACGACTGAAGCTGCTGAAATAGACTTTATGAATATTAAACGCTTTGGGGGTCGATACCAGGGACAGGGCCGCTACAGTCAACGCGGAGACACGATGGTGGGTTTGTGCATGGGTGGGTGCGTAGAAAACAGCCGGGTACGTGCCGCACAGCTTTCGCGGGGCGTCCAGGTATCTGAAATTCAAACCAGCGTTCAAACAAAATAATTGACTCCCGTAATGAATATTTCTCCCTGAGAAATGAAGTCGGCCGTGAGTTATCCATCACCCAGAAGTGTTTCCAAACCGCCGACGCAACCATTGCCCCGCACCCAGTCTACCCCGCTAAGCGCACCCCCAGCCCCCCGATTGCTGACAAGCGGAGTGTGTGTGATGGGAGAGCCTAGTAAATAAATGAATAAGCAGACAAAGCGTGTTTACAGTACAATGTGACCTCTCTCCTAATATCAGCGAGCCTCTTTCTGCACCCCCAGCAGATGAACTTGAGGCCTGTTCAAGGGTATACTTGTATAACATTAAGCCTGGTGTGTGTACATGTGTGTGTGTGGAGGTGAGTGAATGAATGACTGGGTGAATAATATAGCACCTATTAGGGAAACAAATTGGGCTGGTGTTGCCTTGCTTGAGTTGAGTGTGGGGTGCTGTCACTAATATGTTCTGACATGGTCCCCCAAGACCTCAGGAGTAGTATATGTGCGTGTGTGTGTGTATGTGTGTTTGCATGAGCTGTGCGTGTTTGTTTGCATTCACTGCAAACCACACAGCAGGGCTGGACATGGCTGGAAGTCGCGCTTGGTCGGGAGAGGGCCAGCAGAAAGAAATAAGTGGTGTCAGAAACAGACGCACTGTTTGAGATGCAGGAAAGGCCGGGAAAAACGTCACGTTTAATCCTCCCACAGTCAAATGGTTTACGTTAAAGACGGTTTTGTTGACTTGACTTTGGCAAACAGTTTCTTAGTCGTCTATCCAACAAGGACCTTTAAGGTTACTCTGAGGATGTGAAGTTACTGTATATATACCGTATAGGGAGAAAAAAAGAGGAACTAAATCTCTGTGACGCCAGTGGGCAACTGCCTTTGCCTTTCACGTCGCATGTTGCCATGTAATACATTGCCATTGTAAAAATATTGTTATCATTGTTTGACAAAGAATCCAAAGTTCTGATTAAATGCTATCTAAATGCTATCTAAAAACAAACACTGAACGGTCTGAAGTTGCCAAGTTTTTGTTGGCAACTTTTTAAGCAAAAAAAAAACGAGAAAAAAAGATGATGAAACAAAAATACTCAAGTACACTTGATTTTTTTTAATATTAAATATTGAAATCTGATAACCCGCTGCACCTCTTTCTACACTGTCTCTATCTTTTTCCAAGTATGTGCTTTCCCAGCAAACATGCATCCTCTCACGCTCTTACACACGCACACGCGTGGACTCCTGTTGCCCGTGCCTCTCTGTGGTGAGTTAATGATGTCAGTGTATGCCCTGGCCTCTGCGCAGCTGGGCTGTGGTCCCAGAACTGGGAGTCTAGTAGGGCTGAGACTCCAGCGTCCTCCCCGTTGATGCCTCCCGAAGCTCTCGCTGAACCGGCAACAGGGAATCCAGCCAACTCATAATCTGAGACATTGCGATCCATTAACTTGAAAAAGCCCAGCGACAACCGACTCTGCGTACATGTGGACCCCAGAGAGCGGCCGCGTCTCCGCTCCCCCTTATCCTCGCGGCTGATAGTCGGTGGCTCTCTATCAGAACCGGTGGTCAAAGTTCATGTTTTTGGCTCAATACTCCGAGGACTCTGAACCGCCGCAATAAACACGCGCGTTATTTTTGCAGCTGCTTCGCTCTTGCCGTCTAACTGTCCCTCTGCATGCGTCGATTCGTGCGCATCTGCGTGTGCGTGCTCTCGTTCCGTGCGCCTCCTGTTTTTGTTGTGCATACTTTCCTCCTTGTCAGTGGTTGCACATGCGAGCTTCCAGATGTCAATACAAACACACACACACACACACACATTACATTGATTACTTGTAGCATCTCTTCCAAATGGTTGAGCAGAGGAGACCTGAAGACCCTCGCGGGAGCAGAAGAAAGGCTTCGAGTAGTTAGGAGCGAAAACAGCAGAGGGGAGGAAATGAAGCCATTGATGCATATGGGTAAACTTGTAGTTTTAAAATGTAAGTAAGTAATTTGGCTGTTTATGCTTGAAGTTCTTGTTTCATAATGCTCGTTCTTAGGGGTGCTGGATGTGTGAATCGGTCTGAACCTGCTTCCTGTGTGTGTGTGTGTGTGTGTGTGTCTGAGAAGTCCAAGGCCGTCTCCGTGTGGCAGCGAGATCAATGTAACCGGTCTGGCTTGGAGATGGAGGGAGCTGTCAGACCTGAATTAGATGTTAAATCTTTTCGACAAAATGTATTGTGTCCAGAATTTATCATGTGCTGTTTCCAGGGCACTGATGTATGTTGCTGTAGCTGTGTGTGTGTGTGTGTTTGTGTGCACATGTGCGAGTGTGTGATGCTGCAAAGGTCCAGTCAGGATGAACTGTCTCAGGGCTGAAGCGCCCGTCTGGGAAAACATGATAGATTCTTATCATGTTTTTTTCTCTTTTTTTTTCCCTTCCTCTCTTACGTCCGTAACTTCCTTCATTTCTTTCTTTTTTTTTCTTCTTTCCTTTTTCTTTTTGTCCACCAGACCCTCTTTCATTTGAGCTCCTTTCATCTGTCCTTACTGTTTCCATGTTTTGTGTCACGCATGTCTTCTTTCTCCTCCGCAGACCTCCAAGGCAGTCGTGTTTCATACATCTGTCTTCCTTCAAACTGTATATCTAAGACCAAAGGTGTAACCCATCCATCCCTGTTCTAGTGGCCCTGGCTCCACAACATCTCCCCCTCTTTATCCATCACTTTTCACCCCATCACTCCCACTCCTCCTGCTCGCTGTGCTCATGCGCCAGTATGTCTGTCTGCTGGTTATAGAGCTGAGTGTCTGGCGAGCTGAAATTTGTCTGCTAAATACAATACCGGCTAGGTTTTTGTCCTCCAAGTTAACTCTTTTTTTGTTTTTCTCATTTCTCACAGTTAATTACTTTACTAAGATATGACGGATATTAGCTACTCATCATACTTATTAATATTAAATGAAGGACTAAAAGTTGTTTGTTGTGCTATTTATTTCTGGTCAAATGCTTTGCAACTTGTATTCAAAACAATGGACAAGACATTCTTTCCTCTACATTTTGAGTACTCCGAGTACAGAATATGAAACAAAAAAGAGTTTGTTTTTTTTAATAGTTTTCTAGACCAAGAAGGGCCTCAATCCAGCGTGAAGCTGAACTCCATACCCCGCACTAGAGCATATCTTCTGACAAACTGATTGACGCGCAGTTAACCTACAGCAGGGATGGGTGTTCAGAGTCAACATATTACTTTTGCCATTATTCACTTCATGAGTTTGTCTATCAAATGTCAGGAAGCAGCAAGACAATTGACCAAAATAATCGTTTTATAGAAGCTGATTTCATTTTATGTTCGTCATTATCAAAAGACAGCTATAGAGCGGTGAAATGTGTTCATTCAGAATTTTGATTTAGTTAAGTTAAAATGAGTCTTTCTCACATTTTATGTGTGTATGTACTTATGTATTTTGAAACTCGATATTAAACTAAACATAGACGTTCAGAAGCAGCACAATGGCTGAACACATTTTCCTGAGACAACTTGAATGGTATCACTTTGCATTTGGAGTTATACACTAGAAGGAGTCAATCTAGGAACTACATTTATGGATAATGTTTCTAAATGCTGATCCATTAGACTCTGCTGTACACTGTTTGAATATGTATCAGAAGGCAATTGAATTGTACTTAAATGAGACTTACTTATCTTGATAGTTAACTTCTGTGCGGTAATGGAGTATCACTAGTTTTGGTCAGCTACTGTCAACTGCCTAAAATAATCATTTAACCTGCAGGGCAATAATATGCCAAGTAGCGTCAAAACTGCCAAAATCCCAGGGGAAGAAGTACTGTTCAATTTAATGAATGGGACCCACATGTATGATAACAACTAGAGATCGACCGACATGGATTGTTTAGGGCCAATTCTTTTTTTACATCAGCATTGGCCGATACGTGATGCCGTTTTTTCTGAACTGATATTTCTCCCTCTACCTCATTTTTCCCCTACATTTACAGTACATGCTAAAAATGACACAATGATGGCAAATCTGTGAATTATTATTTTTTCTTGCTTGACTCTCGGTCGCCTCCTTCTCAGCGGTCATCACAGCTGTTTTAACCCATGTTCCTTTCAGCCACGCATGTTTACCTTACAGGCAGTATTAGTCTTACACCTTGGCTTTAACATCAAAGCTTAGCAACAGCTCCAATCTGAACTTTGGACAGTGGTTGATTGACAACCTGCAGTATTAGTTTACCAGAGAGAGAAAAAAACCTCAGCTGGCAAACTCCTACTGAACAATAACAGTAAAAGTTGTTGGGTTGTTGCTAATGACTGTAATGAGTTTGTGTTGAGTGATAAAGTTAATAGATCTTTGTTTTTTTTTTTCCAACTCATGTCTACGCAAGCACTCTGCTCGTGGGGTAGGGACAATGTATGGGCTGCACAGATCCGCAGTGTCTCCAGCAGCACAGGGCTGCCTGTGGATGCGCCTGTCTGTAAATCTTTTCGGGAAATAAATAAATAAATATATACACTGTATATTGTGCATTTGGCCGATACCAGTTACGTCTTGTTAAGCCAGAAAGGCAAACAGGGCATCATCAGATATTAATTTTCGCCTTAATAAAAAAGATTAACGCTGCTGATGTCGCAACCTTTTACGTCGTCATCACTTTTATCCAGTGAAAACCCAAATCAACAAGCCTACAATGTATGCGATTAAACGGATGTGTTTTAATATATTATATTTTCCGCCGTGCACCTTAGTTCTGCCCAACGCACGCACGTCCGCACACAATACCGCCCCACATGCATCCTCTGGTGGTACAGCACCGCACGAGTGGAGGCTTTCATTGGGCACAGTGGTCCCAGCGAGGAGTCGACCGCAGCAATTAACAGAGAGATGAAAGACACCAGGCTGCCTGCTGAATAATTAAGACGGGTTTGATGAGCAAGGGAGGGGCTCCAGGGGAAGGTTGAGTGCAACTCCTTCCTTGATGAGTGTGTCCGGTGATATAAAAACGCGCCGCTTGGACACGAGTAAATAAATTTGGGCTCGTGTCTTGAGTGTAAATGGGCATTTCAGACAAACTAGACAAAACCGGTGTTTCAGGCCGCGTAATGAGTCCAGAAATTTGATTACGTCGCCCTCGGGGGAAGTTAAACTAAACTGCGGTGGAAGGCCGAAAACGGGGCCCGGGCCCGGTGGCCGACGCTCGGCCGCGGCGGCCCACCGTTATGCAAACGACGCAGCGGGGTCACGGGGGCCCGTTGATCGGACGCTTTCTGGCGGAGTGCAACGCGGAGGGGAGAACAAAACGGCAGCGCGTGAAGGGAGGAGCGCGATCGGTAAAATTTGAAAGAAAACGAGCACTGCAGGCGTCGTGAGATGGAAGACGGGAGAATAAAGGGAGCGAGAGATTGAGGCAGACACAGCAAACAGGAACTCTCCCAGGAGTCTTTCAGCCAAATGTATTTAAATGTATTCTGCTAATTACAAAACTCTAAACACATACACGCTGATGCAAACACTGTCTGGCGTTTTGTAGCACCGTTGTACCGAGGTAATTACATGCGCTTGCTTTACACGCTGCGTGGTGTGTCTTTGTGTGTGTGTGAGTTTTCATAAGTGTGCCTATGTGTGTGCGGGTGAGAGGAGTAGATAAAAACAGACTTACATGCGGGAGACATGATAAGCGGAGCCTTTTCCACAAAGATTAAGTACTAGTATGGATTAAAGCAGAACATGCGGGTGGTTGGCTGTTCTCTCCCCCCCCCCCCCAAGTGAAGATGAATCAAGACGCTATTATAGCTCAAACAAAAACATTTACTGTAGCGATTTCTTTCAAAACAACTCTTGGGGGATCCAATCTTCGCACCCAACCGCTGTAAAAGCATATCTGATAGTTCAACATGGCTCAGTTTCACCAAAGGTTCTGAGTAAAGGATGTGAGCAGCAGACAAAGTGAGAGTGAATGCGTGGAGACTGGTTTGGTGCTAATCTAGCTGATCAGATGGAGGGTGGCTCTCAATAGCCACTCTCTAACCACCCGCTTGTGTGACCTCTTCATTGATTTATTGACTTGTGACTGTCTGGACACTGGCTGGACGCACTGTTCCCCCTCTTTCCTCCACCACCTCCTGCGCTTCAACTGCTCTTTTTTCCCCCCTCCTTTCCTTTCCTGTTATGTCCATCACTCTGCCATTTATCTGGCCGTCTGACTCACAGCCAGTGGTGAAAATGTAGAAGGGGACTTGATGAGTGCATAACTGATGGCCAACATGTTTCCTGCTACCACAAGTTCCCCTATTCGCTTGCAGTAAACAAGTGAAAGGACTGCCATTTTATTGGTTTTTCCGGCGCGATTTAGCCGATTGACCACAACTGCGTCACTTTACACACGCGCAGCGTCACCTGCCTTCATCACCACGAGGCTGAGAAATGCTGTGCAGCCACATTTAAACGAAATCACAACATAATTGTGGCTTGTTTTCCATCTCACAGTTGTTACATCAGACATCAGACGTGTCCAGCTTTTTAAAAGGCGGAAAAATTATGACACACTGCAGTTCCTCGAACGGCCACTTGAGGCTGCCTCCAAGAGCGAGTCAGTCTCCGTTGAGCTCCGTGGTAACGTGAACAGTTTTACAGCAATAAATAAATGTGTTTACAGCCAGCTACGACAAAAATGGTCTCCATGTCTAATGCCCCTATTCATGACAACTGAGCGGGGATTAAATGCTTGTGCAGCTCACCCATTTAAAATTAAATCGAGGCTCAAATTGATGTGTAATTAAGGGAGTTGAGCCTTGTGCGACGGGCGGGTGCCCTCGTAGGATTCATTTTTGAATTTGCAGGGTGTTAAGCAGAGTCAGGTGCTGCCAAAATATCGATGGCCGCCGCCACACTGATCTTTAAACCGTTTTATGGGTGACATCACAGAGGGTCGTGCATCTCTAAAAATCCATGTCTGTCATTTGTTTTAGCTTATTGCTAAAACTAACACTTATGTCTGCGTTGTACTTGATCACACGTGATTGTGGAATGATTTAACTGATATTTCATGAAGCATACACGTGCGCTGAGAGAAAGCTACCTCTCTCATTATGAGCTACAAAGAGCCTTCAGTACAGCTCCAATCATCACAAACATCCTAGAAGATACAAGTGCATTTCACATGTTGTGGTTTATATGATTATTGTTCATTTTATTGTCCTGTTTTCATTTCTTTCTCTTTCACCCAGATGTGCCATGCAAATGTGCTTTTATTGTGGTGGGACTGAACCGTCGACTCGGCCTTGAACATTCTCCTCTCCGCTCGTCCTGTTGCAATTGTTCAGTCAGTTTTATTGCAAATATGGTTCGCTCATTGTGTGTCCTCGGCTGAACCAATATGCCGTGAAAATGTCTTTTAAAGGGTCGGTGACAAAGAAAAGCTCCGGTTTTTAATTTTCGAACTCTAAATAAACGCAGATGCGTGTCCGCGTCCCTGCGAGTTTGACCAGCGTGCGGCCAGAGCGAGGCGTTGTAATTTGAACCAAATAGCGAAGAGGAGCCGTTTTCTTCGTCGGGAACAGTAGGAAAATGAGGGGAAGAGAGCAAGGAGAAGAGAAAGAAAGACATGTCTCCAGGGGTGCATTTTAATTCGCTCAATTGCCCTATATTCCCTTGCAGTTTTTGTTTTGATGATGGTGACGCTTTGCATATCTTCACCCTCCGAGCATAGAGGATGTGCACAGGAGGGGGGACCTGTGTGTTTGTGTGTGTGCGCGTGTGTGTGCGTGTGTGTTTTCTGCCTTCCAGCATCAGGGTGTTGTATTGTACTACACTGGATGGGCGAAGGGAAGTTGAGATTGTGACGACAGTAATTAGAGACGCAGAGAGAAAGGAGGAGGGCGTGATGCGAATATTATAGCAGGTAGGTGATGGGAAACGTTGAGGTTTAGCATAACCCTTAAAAAGTCACCGAGAGGTACTAAATGAGCGCGCGCAGACGCTTTCTGACGTGGACAAACTCTCAACGGCATCGAAGCTCCAGTGGAGAACTTTTGTTGCACTCGAGCCCTTGCCAAACTGGTTCATGCGATGCTGATTTAGCCACTCAGTGGCAGGTAAATCTCTCTGTGTACCAGAGCTGGGGACGGCAGCCGCCGTTGCAATGAAGACAGAGTAGTCTGCAGCAATTAGGAGAATGGCAGAGCCCGTGGCAGCTAAAGGAGAGTTATGAATGTAACCTGCATGATTTAACTGTCTCTGGTGGTGAGGGAGACTTTAACAGAACCTCAAAGACGCTCCCTCCAAGTTTTTAAGGTCCGGTTTAAAGAAGTAACTTGGCACTCAGAGGAAGAAATGAATGAAGTAAAAAAAAAAAAAAATATATATATATATATATATAAAAAAGGATCAACAACAATGTTGATTGCTTCTGGAAAGATGAAAAGAAGAGATTGAGCAACTGTTGACTCTAGGCCTATGTTGTCATAGGTGTTTGTGTAATTACACCCACCGGCTCATCGTAGCTTTAAAGGATTTTTTTTAGCAAATTAGAGGAAAGGTCATCGTCACGCTTCCCATTTCTCTGTGATGTAACTTAAACAAGCTGTGAAAGCTGCGAATGCGAATTGGAAAAACGATGCGTGCAAACACTTTTTTTTTTTTTTTTCAGGAAATGTGACTTAAATAGCAACAGGACGAAAAATAACTACCCAGTCAGAGAAGACTGTCTTACGGCACGCACTGTCTGCTGTCTGCTCTCTGGACGCGTCATGGCATAAACAAATGAATTAACTGTTTGTGTGTCTGTGTGTGTGTGTGGGATTTGGAGTTTTGCATCTTTTTATTACATATAACGATCTAAAGTGTCCAACTGGTAAAGCCAAGAAACGTGTTTGCTTACATTCAGAGGTGCTCACCCATAGTTTTCATAGATGCTAGGTGGTACTCCTCATGTCCCCCTGATTGGTGTGTTTTCCGCTGGTTTAAGTTTTTCATTTACATATATCAGAACCTCCACGTAGCTTCTATCCAGAAGACTCTTGAACAGTATGCCTAAGACCTGACCCTAGCCATCTACTGCTCTGTTGTCAGTGGTGTTTTTTTTTTTTTTTTTTTTTTTTTTTCGCACTGCATTTGTCGCATTTTTATTACTTTACTATTTTTATAATTTTGTATTCTTATGTATGTATGAATGCTCCTGGCCCTGAGAATCACATTTCCCGACCTTTCAACCTTTCTCGAGTACAAGTGATCAACAGCACACAGCACTTTTTTTTGGTCCTTTTTTAATAAGTTGCAATTCTCTGGAGATGGACTTTGTGTCATTTTGTTTATTGAATCACTGCTCTGTTTATCACGACCCTTTTCTGCTTGACATCCCGACATGTGACATGTGACAAGGAATGTTGATTGCAGTACGTTCAGCCTGCGCACACCAGTGTTTGACGTTTAATCAGTGGACCTGGCGTTCATAATCATAGTTTAACTACGTGCATCACTCAAACGAGGGAGCAGATGGGAGACATACTGCACCTGCCACCTTCAGATGACTGTCCAGGGAGTTAACTAAGAGATGGCTGCTGTGGATTAAGGAAGACAAAGAAGGTGTTTGTTGGACTTATTGACATAAAATAAAACTGTATGTAGATGTCCCAACTTATTGCACCAGAGAAATCTTTTAAGTTGCTGTGAGATGTTCTGACTTTCTGGTTCATGACACCAGAATAAGAGTTCTAACCAGTCCGCTTGTGACGTTTGCCCCCATTGCACCATGAAAACCTCTTATCCACATACAAGTGTAGCCTTTCTCTGCTTGTTCTCTGCTTTCTTTAGGCTGCAGTAAGAGCGGGGCAACGAGAGACCTTTGTCAGATATCTGTTATCGGAGCAGAGAAACAGTTAACTCGAAATTTATTGAGATGTGTGTGACTCCGTGTGTGTACGTGCGTGTGTTGTGTGTCAAGCTGGGAAGAGCAGTCGAGAAAAAAAAAAAAAAAAGATTTATTTTTGTTAGTTTTATGGCCACAGTGAAACTCCAGGCCGCGTCCTGGCAGCCTGCCCACCCACCTTTATTCCAGATGTTACCATGGTGAAACTTATGGGTGGTATCCTGGCAACCAGACAGCGGTTTGGGAGCTGGAGACGACTGTATGAGAGTGATAGATAGATTACGAGAGAGAGAGAGAAAATTGAATAGTCTCCACTCTTTCTGTGTTGTTCTTCCCCCTCCAGAGGCCAAGGTCTGGTGTTGATTTAAGCCCTGTCTTAATGTGATTATCACCCCAATGTTAAGGGCTCTGCTCATTCCCTCTGCAGCATTGATTTCCATTTAAAACTGTAATTGAGAGGAACAAACATTGGTATTAGCTATTCTCACTCTCCGTTGCACTCTTGTTCTCTTTCTTACAGCATAGACTGCTGTTTTTTTTTTTTTTCCCAGAAGTCTGTAGGGAGAGAGTTTATTTGGCTGAGGTCCAGAGATGATTCTGCTTCCTGGGAGAGCAGAGAAGGAAACTGAGATTTTGCCAAAAGCTGTTAACTGCCAGGTATATAACAGACCAGGACGTCACGCTGCATCGCCGTGACATGGTGACTCTGACCTGTATACAGTGGCTACAGGTCTGTCTTTAGCCTCATAGTCTGGAAGGAGGTCCCCATATGGTGAGCTGTGGTTTGGCTCGTATCCAAAGCAATGTTAACTCTTTGGGACAGTTATGGAGGCGAAGCGGCGGATCAGATGAGGGAGAGTCCGTCCAAGGAAGCTGGGACTTGGGAGGAAATGAGACATGAAGATGGCTTTTAATCAGGAGCTGGAAGGAAACTTCAATGTTCGTCGTTATCCTAAGCCTTCTTGGAAAATGGAGCATCGCGTGTTAATCTTAAGGTGCGGACGCGTCAAACCGACTGAAAAGAGCTACCGACGACGAAATAAAATCTGCTTGGCTTTATACACATCCCTGCACTTAACCCATCACCCGAGTGAGCAGTGAGTAATCATGCAAGGAAAGAGTCCGGGAATCGGTTTGGGAGTTTTTTTTTTTTTTTTTTTTTTTTTAGGTGATAGCTCAAGGTCCCTTAGCCATGATCATTGCTCGGAACAAACCCGTGACCTCGCAGTCCCAGAGCTCACATCCCTCGTGTGTGAACCAACGAGTTGCACAACGCTAAGACTACAGCCAACGAACCAGCTGGCAAATACTGTACGTTCTGTGCCTGCATTAGATTAAAGGATTCTTCCCACTAGCAGGTGGCAGTAGTCAGTATTTTTGGAAGCTAGAAACAACAGAGCTGTCGTCTCCCGAGTCTTTCTGGTCAGTTGGTCTACAGTTTTTTCAATGTAGATGATCTTAACAAAACTCATCTTAACTGCCACTCATCCAAATGGATCCCTCCGCTCTAAAAGACTGGTGGGTAGTTGGATACTTACCTTGTTGTTAATGCCCTCAAGAAACTCCAATGTCCCACGGCCCTTAATTGTAGCTACTAGGGGTTTTACAGACGAGTCGACTAGTTGGTTTTGCTCCCGAGGTTTAGTCCAAATCCTCTCGACAGCAGCAACAACTTTACCAAAAGCCTGGTGGTGACAGAGAGAAGGAATATGCTGGTGAATGCTGAGTGCTGTGGAGTCACTGACTGTATAATACGGACAAACCCATCGTGACGTCACCAATTAGATTTTGTAACTCGAAAATGAAGTGGGCGGATCCTGCGGTCGCCATGTTGGATGTGCTTTGCTCCGCCCACGCTTGGATACTCTAAATATGGATATGGGGGTTGTGTTGGGGTGTAGCTAAAGCAGTCTGGACATTGAGATTGACATTTTTTTTTTTTTTTGTACCAGGTAAACATGTTTAATATTAGTTTTTAACATGGGGTCTATAGGGATTTGGTCCCTCTTGGAGCCCCAAGTGGCCACTCGATGCAGTTTTTTGCACTTCCACATGGGCTTCATTGCTCAGACCCGGAGGTTTCCGCCTTTGTGGAGTACTATAAAGTACCACTGATGGTGCTGAGTTGCAGCCTGCCTTTATATAGACAATACATATTTGCAACACGCAGTATGTAGCATGTGTGACGTCTCAGCATTTGTATTCAGGTCGAGGACACAGATTTTAATGTTGCAAATTTCTTCTGTGTTTTTCTTTGTGACATCAACAGCGACTTGACTTACATCACACAGCGGCCGTCTTTAAAAAAATCTGAACTCGCGAAACCCCTCGTACCTATTACTGCGGACCATTATAAGAGTCCTCTGCACCTGGTTAGTTCTCGAGAAGCGGTTCATTCATTTTTCCTTGTTGTTTTCGCCTTCAAGGATCAATAACTCTCTATACCTGCATTTATATGCAGCGATGCCGGTGAGGAGGCCGCGTGTAGGGGAGAGAGGATGAGCTGGTGAAGAGAATATAAAGAATATGTTGACCAAAAAAAGAAGGAGACAAAAAGAAATAAACATTAGAGAAGGATGTGAGGGATACATATTTCAAAGCGGTATAGAGAGAAAAGGGGGAGAGAGAAATAATAACAGCTGATGTGCTGCCTTTATGTTGCAGGGAGAAAAAAAAAAAACGGATGAATTGGCTAATTAGTTGAGGCCAAACCACGGAGGTGTTTCTTATTGGCTAGACAGATTGATGCACTTTTCTCTCGTTTGCATAATCATTCTCATCATCAGAATAAATACTCACACTGGGAGAGAAACCCAGAGTTCAGAGAGAGAGAGAGGGGGGGGGGGGGGGGGTGGGAGGCTGAAATAGTTGAAACTCATCCAAAGCAAATAACGGAGGGACATGTTGGCCGTGTTGACTGTGCAGCAGCAATAGTGTATCATCATTACCACCCACCTACTGTAACATAAAAGCATGCAGGGGAATGACACGAAACTTGCCGCCGTTACCTTGAGACAACAATAAACTCCAGTCGGTCAGCGTCATTACTGCAGCGACACATACCCACTTTGTTTCTCCAAGTCTTTTCAGAGTGTACCTCGGCGTGTGTGCGTACGCGTGTGTGTGTGTGCGCTTACGGAGGAGGATTCAAGGGCAGAGCTAAGTGATATTCTGTGAGCGAGTGTGAATGTGGAGAGGGGAGCACAAAGGGAGAGAGAGGAAGAAGAAGAAGAAGAAGAAGAGAGAGAGGGGAGACAGTAGATGCCGCGAAGATAGCGACATTGTTGGGGGACCTTTTTTGTTGTTTGGTGTTTTTGTTCCCCTCGTCATTCCCCTACCTCCTCCGAGTACAAAAGAATAAGAGAGTTGACATTCAGCACTGGTGTGGGGAAGCCAGGGAAATGACAAAACGCACCTACATAGCGGCGCCGCTGCTGTCACCCGTGTGTGGGTGTCTTCATCCCTGCGCTTGTGTGTGTGTGTGTGTGTGCGTGTGCACCCTTGGGTACCAGACAAACAGTCCAGACGTTTTGTACTCAAGGACAAACTCGCTGGGGACCTGAAGGTTTTCTCACTCCTCCGGTTTTGCTTGTAGCCCACGTTTGTCTTGTCTCTCACATTTAGTGACAGCGTTTATACAAGATTCTCCACGCAAACAGTCGAACCCTCGCCCGCCGCACCCCGGTCGTGAGTGGACTGCATCGATCCTCGTCCTTGGTCTCGTTGGGAAGCGGTGCCTCGGACGTCTCGGGGCCGGTCGCCCGGTGTCGGGGTGTTGCCGGCGTGTCGTCTCCGGCGCCGGGGGCCCCCATTGAAATGCCAGCTGAGTGTCTGGGAGAGAGACAACCTCACTGATCAATCAGGAATCTCCTCATTCATTATTCACAGTGAGCCCATCCAATAGCTCAGAGCCCAGGGCCACCGCGCGCTACCATCAATGCCGCCATTGATTATCAGGCCTCATCAGCGTTTGTTTGGCTTGTCAAATCAATGCCTTTTTAACGGCGGGCCGTCCCTGCAGGAGACCGCAGATGAATATTTCAAATCCACTCTGATCCAATCATAATTCAGAGCGCATCACCCGGCGAGCTCTCCTGTTGTTACGAGACGTACCTTTGCGTTCGTTATTGTTCAATAGCTCTTCTGGTGCGAGGTAGTTAGCGTCGACATGCGGACGAATCAAAGGCAAAGTGCGCGTTGTGCCGTTTTATCAAGGCGTCCGCGTCGCTAGCGCGGCGACTCGCGTTGTGTGTTAGGAAGTGTTGTCAAGAATGAACTCCGTGCAGTCCGCGCTCTGAGCCGTCGCACGACGCAGCCACGGCAGCAACGCAACGATCAGCTTAGCTTAGCTTTCATGCTGTTTTCAAGAAGCTTTATGAATTCATTGGATTTATGGTGAGAAGATAACTGTTGCACATTACGCACGGACCTGTGATTAATCTAAAGGCTGCGAAACATCTGGGGGTGGGGGGGATTTCTTTAACAAGGAAAAGATGTGCAATCTACTTGAGGCTTGGATGGGAAAAGGCAGGGGCTAAATGGAACCGTTTAACACGATTCCTGAAAGCAAACTTGGCTAAGTAAGCTTCGCAGTAAGCCCTCGTAAGTTCACGGTTTTACTGCGCCGGTTGCAGTCATTCGAGAGTTAAATATCTCTGCCTGTTTCTTCGTGACTTCAACTTCACCCCCGATCCACCTGTTTGTGTAGCGGTTATGACAGGTCAGTGTAGAAAAGCTAGTGCTGACAGGCATGGCTTTGCTGGGAAATGGAGAAAAGAGCACTCCCCTCCTTGCACTCTGTGTGTGCGTGCGTGCGTGTGTGTGTGTGTGTGTGTGTGTGTGTGTGTGTGTGTGTGTGTGTGTGTGTGTGTGTTTGTATGTGCATAAATCCCCGTGGCAGGAAGTCAGCAGGAAATGGAGGGACTTCCACAGCAGTGTTTACTTTTACATTTCAGCGAAAAAATATCTGGCTTCATTCTAAACAGATAGATGGCATATGAACAAAGGAAGAATCTCATATGCCCTTGAAAAGGAAATAGGGAATGTAAACACTATGTACTGGACTAATATTTTTGTTTGCGGGTTTGCTGTCCAAGGACAGCTTAATATGTGCAAATATCACCATGTTTAAGACGTTTGGGCGCCACTTGCGTGCATGTATGTTCGGTCGAACGGCGTCCGGGCCTTTAACCGGAGGGTGCGAGGTGGCGCACGCGTCGCGGATGCGGCCGCGTTGCTCTGCTCTGAATCGGCTGCAGCGCCGTGTTTGCGCTCGAGAAGCGCTCTAAGCTGCTTTCATCTACCTGGATCATCTCGGACTAGCGGCGCAGATAGAGAAGGTGCTTTCTAAACAAAGAGGGTTTGATGCTATTAAACCGCAAACAAATTAAAACCGCCATTCAGACCCCGCGTCGGTGACTCGCGACCGGCCGCTGCGATCGTGAAAGCAGGAACGCAGACCAAACGCCACTCATCGTTTCTGCACCCGTAATTGCTCCCTCTGTCGTTCACCTCTGTGTTTATTTCTTCTTTCATCTCTTTATCTCTTACTCCCTCTCTCTCTGCCTCCTCTGTTTGTTTGACAGGATTAGTAAGATAGGGGAGCTGTGAGCACTGTTTACTGTAAAGCACACTCATGACACATCTTTCCCTTTTCAGCTGTGTGCTGCCGCTGTCAAATTTCTTTCTCCCCTCGACCCTCCTTTGCTTTTTCACACTTCCCTCATCCCTCCTTGCCCCCATGGAGATCTGCCCCTGTTTCTCAAAGGCATCCCAGCTTTAGTTAGCCCCGGGCGCATCTTTTGTTCTCTCACGCAGGATCCCTCCTGTTAACACCCTAACTGCCCCCAGCCAGGAAACACAGGCTGGCCCGAAGCTCTGTTTAAGGCAATAGCAGCGGGCGCAGACAGACGCGCCAACGCGCAGACACATTAGGACGTAGACACGCGTGCACACACACACTTTCTGTCTGCATCACCGTCTCTGTCTTTCTCCCTCTTTCACACACACACACACGCACGCACGCACTCTTTGACACAAAGCGTCCTCTGTACCTGGGGCTATGAATCAATGAGAGCTAGCTCTGAAGTGTTTGACCTCTGCGTCTGGCTGTTGTGCGTCAGCAGGTATTTTCACTCATAATATCGCCACCAGGGAAGATGCGCACGCCCACGCGCTGGCGCACACAGATGAACGTGACCTAGCAACTACAGCAAGGAATGTATTATTATTATTTTTTTTAACAAAAATCCAAACAATCAAATGCATTCATGTGATAGTAAATTGGTTCTCAGTGAAATTTGGTGTTGTTTGTTTTGTCGTATTTGCAAAGCGTGCGATTGCCTCAAATTTAGGAATCTTTCTTCCACCTACCAGCGCGTCTCAAACCGCTGCCTGAACCGAAGGCTCAAGCGGTCAAGTGTACGCTGGGTCTGTTGTGAAGTTTGTCTCATGCAGTCGTTCCGGTCTCGTGAGAGTGTGTTTTCGTGTTTTTTTTTTTTTTTTTTTTTTTTTTTTGTGTGTGTGTCTGTGTGTGTGTGAGAAAGCGACTGATGGAGAAGAGAGAAATAGAGTGTGTTTAGTTCTCCCTGAGTGGGTTAGATCTGATAAGGCTGACAGCCACAGGTTGATATTCCTGAGAGCAGCCCGCCTGTCCTCTTCACACCGCCCGGCTGACACACAGACCTACTGAAAGAAATAAGATTTATGTCTCTCTGCGTGGAATATTTTCAAATATTAAAGACACGGGTGAAATACTTCTGATCTGTTTTTTTTTTCCACGGTTATGCGCAAACAGCTGTTTGCAGCCGCTGCAGGTGTATTGCAGGAGTCGGCTCATGCATTAACCGTTTTCTATTGCGACAGACAACGCCTTGACGGAATTAAGCAGACCTGGGAATCAGCCAGAAGACACTTTGCCATGCAAATGCTCCAATGGGAAAAGTCTGCGTGTGTGTCACTGTGACAGTTACTCCCTCATTTGCCACACCTCAAAGGCAACATGTTCTCTCCGAGGCCTACTTCAAACACGGCCCGGGGCCGTCTGTTTGTGCTCTGGTCATGTCTGCCTATCTGCTTGCATTCTTCCCCCTGCTTCTGATTCGTCTCCCGCAGGGGCAGCGCTACCCGCCGAACGGCACATCTACATCTTAATGTGCATAGATTTTATCCCCCTAATTTCCCATGGCTCGGGAACACAAATACACGCCGTTGATCACGCATGCAGTAGAAGAGGCCGCCATATTCGCATTATTGCTTCACTCAGTAGAAAAAAAACGACCTGGGAAAACAAATATCCAGCGCCTACGCGTACATGCAAAGCGACCCCCTTTTTGCCTGTGATGCGGGGCCCTTGAAGAGGGCGAAGCGGCGGCACAATGACATTGAAGAGCATCCCGGAGCCTTGTGTATTGAGAATGGAAGAAGAGCGGAGGAGAGAGGGGAGAGAAAATGCTGCACCCCTTATTCAATTAGCGGCACTGGCCTGGAGTAATTACTTCTACTCTCCCTAATTCCCATGTAAATTTGCGACGAGCGCTGCACTATTTTAATACAATTTAGCGCCACTTTGACTGGATGCCAGTGCACATGTGGAGACGAGCTTTGTGTGTGTGTGTGCGCGCTTGCGTGCGTATAACCGTGCGTGTTTGTCCGGGACGTAACTGACGAAGAAAGATGAACCCTTTGTGTGATTCCGCTTTTGGAGAAAGAGTCGGTAAACAGAGGGAGGAGGAGGAGGAGGAGGAGGAGGGCACGTAAAGGAGAGAAGGTCTGTGGTGATGATCAGATAAGATCTGCAGTGGGACCTGACTCACTCAGTCTGTCCTGTGGGAACGGCAGCTCTGCCTCTTTCCTACAAATCTGTTGTCACCTTTCTCCTGGCTGCAGCACACACCCACACCCACACACACATGCACAAGCACACACACATGCCCAGAGGAAGACACTCAAATTACAACACATCACGTCCACAATATAAAGAGGAACTTGTTAAGAATGTTTTTGAATTAAAACGCTTTTGATAGGCTAAACGATACTAACGCGTTTGAAACTATCCGTTTATTTATGTGTATATATGTGTTTGTGTGTTTGTGTGTGTGTTTAACCCTCAGAGCGTCTCTTGTGTGCAGGTGAGGTAATAAAAAGTAAATCCCAATCTCTGCCCCTATCTCTTCCCCGCATTGACTTTCTCCAGCCAATAAATTGCCTGCTCAGATAATTGTCTAATTAGCCCGCTAATTGGTCCGCATAATTAGCCATTTTAGGATATTGTCGGGGATGAATAATATTGGTCTGTGACAAACGCTCCCCGATAGCCATTCCCACTCTGCCCATCTCTCTGTGCGCCGCGGGCACAAATCGATTCCCGGCCTTTTGTGTCTCTGCCGGGGCCACAAGTGGATGGATAGACAAATGGACTGGAAAGGGGGAAAAAAACAAAAACAAACAAACAGACAGGGGCACAGGTGGATGGATGGGCACGAGAGTAGTAAGTGGGCCACTAGACAGACGAACACGTGTCGAACGTCAAACAATAAGGATGAAATAACGAACACATTTCCTTTCATTTAAAAAAAAAAAATATTTGGGGTTTTTGTCAATATGATCGTGCTGGATGAAAAAGGTGAATGTGAGGACACATGAAGTCTAATTTGAGAGTAAACTGCATGAGCAAGTATAATAAAGGGTTGTCTACAAGGGATGCATCACACTGAAGTTTGGCAAAAACAGTAACCTCAATAAATCAGTTTTTATGTTTTATGTGCTACGTATTGTTTTAATAAAGGGGTTTCGGTTTTTCTTTCACCCTTAAACACTCTTAAAATGTCTCAAGATGTTTCTGTTGATTCTGTAAAAAGCGGCAACACTTATTTCTGTAACCGCAGAAGAGAAAAGATCAGACTTTAATATGTTTTATTTCAGCCGGGACCCATCCATTGAAATGTGCCTGGTTCGTCTCACCTCGCCGTGACCCCATTTCCAAGCCTCCCGTGAGCTCTGGTCATGTTTGATCTCACCACCGCTGCTCCAGCTCAGCTTAGTTAATTTGCCGCTCGCACTGAACAATAATGAAATCTTACCATCGGACCTGACCGGCCGAGCCTCGGATGGGGGATTTCCCACCCAAGTCATCAGCGGGGCTTCGTGAGAATCGCCAAATATGGTGCTGTGTGGCCTGACACTCATCCGGCGTGTCTGACTTCTAGTTTACTAGAAAACGGACGCAAAGCCGAGCTCGGACGGGACGGCCCGAAAAAAGCTCTGCATGTCACTTGAAAGGAAGAACACTGAGCGGCGTGTTTAAAACCCAAGCAGAGATGCAGGAAGGAGGGCCGCGCTGTGTTTGGTGCTAAGCTAGGGCGCTGTTTATTGATTTGTGTACGGTCTCTGTGAACTTTATTTGAGGTGGAAACAGGCCATGCGTGGCCGTGTCAGCTGTGTATACGGGTAAGCACAAGGCTGAATCTTCAGGGGGGTGGGACTGTTGCGCTCTCTTTGTGTGTGTGTGTGTGTGTCTGTAATCACATTAGCAGGTGTGTCTCAGCTGTTGAGGTGATTTAGTTCGCGGTGAGCACTCTTCGACTACTTGACGGCCTCTGACATCCGTCACCCCGTGTTTTTTTCCCGTGCCTCCCCCCCCCTCGCCGCGCTCCTCTCACGTACGTCACACAGAGAACCTTTTTTACCTGTCCTACATTCGCAGGTTTTTACTGCACACGAAGCAGCTGTACTGTACGCAGATTTGTATGGGAGCTGGGCAGATGTCACCTGTTTTTCTCCGCGTGGAAATCCCCAGCTCCCCGGGCCCTGCTGCGCAACACAATGACTCACTCATAATTTCAAGAGTGTGTGTGTTGGCTGCGTGTGGTGTGCACGCGCCGCAAGTGTAAGTGTAATTTTTATGCAGGTACATCGAGCTTATGTGTGCGTTCCAAGTATTGTCTTTTTTTTTGGGACGCTTTGTTTGAGGCAATTAGGGCGCACAAACAAGCGCACGGTTACTTTTAAACCAGTCTCATTTTTCATAAATGCTTTGTTAGTCCTGTAAAAAAAAAAAAAACTAACCGTAGGAAATAAATGGTCGCAGTCCCAGGCTTTGTGTGTAAAGTAAGCTGTGGTGGTGCGTGGTCGTGTGTGCGTGTGTGCGGGGGCGTGTGTGTGTGTGTGTTGTTGTGTGTTGTGTGTGTGGGTGTTTGGCGTGTTGGTGTGTGTGTGTGTTGCGTGGCGTGCGTGCGTGTGTGCGTGTGCGCGTGTGTGTGCGTGTGTGTGGCGCCGCTACGTGTGTCTGTGTTGGCCTGTGCGTGTCTGGTCGTGACCTTTGACATCCGCAGTTGTTCCCCTCTGGCCTTATTAACACCGCCTTGCATTCGTCAGACTTACAAGACGTTTCCTCCTCTTTGCGTCCGCTGACGTTACAGCATTCAAAAAGTTTCTTCCCTCTGAGGTTAAAAAAAAAAAAAAAAACCCGTCATTTTCTGGCTCTTTCGTAACGCTGAAATTAAAATCCCGTCCCTCGCGTAGGATCAATTCCATCTTCCTCTCCCACTTTGGCGCTCATTTACGTTCTCCTCTTTCCTCCTCTCCCTCTCACATTCCTTTTCTATTATAAGCAACACTTTGTCAGGGGTGAGCTCACACAGGTCTCGGCCGTTCTCGCTCGTTCAGCTCAATCGCCGCGATTCATAAGCGCGATGACAAGTGGGAGAAAATTAAATATTTACAATAGGGGAGAACACCACAGAAAGTAGCCCTCAAATGCACAAAGAGCATCCGATGACACCGGCTCTCCTTTAGTAGCGGCTACAAACGCATGCGAAATCACACCGACCTGCACGCATGGGTGGTCACACGGCTTTTTATTTTTTGAATATATAAAGGCTACAGATGTGCACGCACACGCTCAATTGCCCGGGTTTAGACAGACACGTTCTTTCTTTCTTTCTTTCTTTCTTTCTTTCTGTCATGCGGGATAATATACACAAGTTGCTGGTACTCTGATATGTGCGGGTGGATTGATCCGACTCTTTTATCTGCTAAATAACTTACCATCGATTGAGCGGGGCGGGGGGGGGCGAAGGGGGAGGAGGGAGACATGGATGTGCAGAGAGAATTAAAGCTTACCAATATCCAGGAGCTGTCGGCACCGCCTGAACAAGTCACCATGTCTCACGCACACACACAGAGCAGAGCAGAGCAGAGCAGAGCAGAGGAGAGAGGAGAGGAGTGCATGGTAAAAACAGATGCGAGTCGAGTAGGATTTGGAAAAAAAAAAAATAGTTTTGTTTTGCAACAGTATTCGCAGAGTGAAGTGTAGATTTAATCATTTCACATTCCTCATGAATTCCTCCGGCACCTTGTCGTTGCGAGTCTGAACTCTAACAGGTACCGTCTATTTCTTCTCAGCCGAGGGAGCCTGAGGAGAAGTGTCACAGTGCCCCTCTCCTCAGCCTCAGGGGAGCCCGCTCCACACCCATAGAGGGTTCAGAGGCTAATTGGATATATCACAGTGAAAAACATTTAAAATCCCAAATCAATACCTGCCTCTTTAATGCTTTTCCTGAATAAGTGCTCCTCTCTATTGCTGCTGACCCCCCCCCCCCCCCCCCCCCCCCCCCAACCCCTCCTTCCCCCTCCCCCCTCCTCCCTTCCTCACTCAGACCCCGTCTCCTGCACAATCCCTCACCGCCTATAGGGGCCAAGAGATGCGAGCGGGGGGTCAATGAGCTAAGGGCTGGCGAGGGCCAAAAGGGAGCGAGCCCCGCGGGGGTCTTAGAAGTGAAATGGTGGCTCGTGATGTACGTGTGGGGGAAACATCGCCGGGGATGACATGTAACTTAACATTTCTGCCTGACAAGAAGAGTGCATGCAACAGCACATAAAGGGCAGAAAAGCAGCAACAGGCAGAATGAGCCGTAATTAGCTACATGCTCTGCTGCAGGTTCTGTGTGTGCTAGCTGAATTTTGTACAAGAACAGCTTTCGAGTCGTCATGTAAGTGTTTATATGTTTGTTGGCGGTAGTTATTTGTGGGTGCGGGTTTTGGCGAAGGCAGCGATTTTGTGTGTGTGTGTGTGTCTGTGAGTGAATGACAGAAGAGCGCACATAGCGACGCATCCCCTCTGCATGCACATCTGCCTGCACCTGGAATTGCAAATTCTCATGTGGCGTCATAAAGCAGTTAGTAGAACCATCTTCAAGTGTCATAATTAATCCCACTAAAGCACCAAAAAAGTGAATATACTCCTATCAGTGTTACACAAGACCCCGTTCCTTCGACATGTTGCTATGCTGTTGGCGTGTTTTCCAACCGTGTTCTCTGCCTCTGAGTGGTGTTTCTTCATATGTGCAACTTCTATCTTGAGCCACGTTTTTAAATTGGGAGAGTGCAGACGTGTCTTTCGTTAAAAAACAATAACTGCTAAATCGGGGGTCAGTAGTGACTTTTTAAAAGGGAGAAACCCCTGATAAAATCACTGTTTGCGTGTCCTGTTTGTCTCCACCGCCAGTGATCACGTCTCAGATTGAACGCAGGATGTCGGAGCACGGTTAGCGGGACCCCTGTTGTGTTCTGCCCCTGTTTTAAATGTGGGACTGCGCGTGTTTACGCAGTCTCTGTGTGTGCTGCTTTTTTTTTTTTTTTTTTTTTTCTAAACATGTGCGCACGGATTGGATTTGCACGAGCTTCAGGGATCAGTTTCTGACTGCCAGTGTGTCTTACTGCCAACATTACACTGCCTTTGACATAGTTTCATTTCCAGAAAAACAGGAAGCAGAGATGGTTGTCTTGCACTTCTGTCCCAGCGGTTGCAGCTAACGTGACCCTGGATGTGCATTGATGTACTTGTGTGTGAGTTTATGTTTGCGTGTGTGCGGTTTGTGTGTGTGTGTGCACGCGGCGGCATACATGTGAGTGAGTCACTTTTCTTTGTGTGACAGGGCGCGAGCGTCACTCGTCTGCATGCTGGTTTCAGTGTTAGCGATATTTCAATAACAGCCTGTTTTCGTTCTCTCACCTCCCTCTGGCCGTGTGTGACTGCGACTGGGGTCGTGAACCAGAGTGTCCTGTCACCACTCGTGGTCAAATAAGTGGAAGCGGGTCATTATAAGCAATCCCCGTTCTGCACAAACGTGTTACATCTGACACTCTGTTTTCATTGGAGTTTGTCCGTACTCCACTTACAGAAACCCACCCCTTCCCCTTCTCTCCCTCTCCCACTTTCTCCCTCCCCCCCTCTTCCCACTCCTTCCTTCCTCTGTTTGCTTTTGCTCCCTTGATTCACTTTCGGTGCCAACTTTCTACCCTTTCTTTGTCAAATTGCTCTCCCTCACTCTCTTTGCCGGGCCTGCTTCGCTGCAAAAGGGGAACAGCGAGGGAGGAGTCGTCCCGTTAACTGGCGGCTTAATGGCACGAAAGGGTTTTCGCTAATTTCCAAGGTTGCGCGCTCTTCTGCGACGAAACGCGGCGGCGAATGTTCTCTGTGTTTGCCGGAGGTCGCATCTTTGCCGTTGAGCCCGAGCGAAGCTTTGAGCGACGCGTCTCGTATTATTAGACGCCCGGGCTTTGGCTCAAACATCTCCCTCCATAAATAAACCATTACTTTGTTTTATTGAGATGGATCTTTTATCAGATCGCGTCGGAAGCATGAACCGAGAATTTATTTTAGATTTCATATAAGTGGCCAGTGTTTGCTTAATCGCAGAAAGCATGAAAATAGAAAATAAATAGTAAAAAAAAAAAAATCCATAGTCGGGGTAGGGCATGTCGACCCCGAATCATTCTCACTGACTTTCTGTATTTACACTCTCTCTGTGTGACGTTGGTGCTGCGCCTGACAAGTGGTTAATAAATGACAGAAAACAATGTACATGCATGTCATCATTTTGGAAGTTGGGGTCTGGAAAGTTTGGTTTCCGCAGTGGACGAAGCAGTGATCTCTCGCACAACGGTCCACTCCAGCTAAGATAATTAGACCTTGCGTAATTTCTCCAACGTCCAAGTGTCCGTCATCAGCGGCAGCACTGACGCTCTTGTAATTATGCCCTCTCATTGAGCCTTAATGTTCCTCTCCTCACACGCCCCTGACGAACCCGCAGCTAAACTGCAGGCGCAGTCTCTTGAGTTCTATTAAACCTTATTCCAGAGAGTTGAGAACATCCTTAAAGTGTGAGAACACAGTTTGAGGGCAAGTGTCACAAAAAAAGAACCACTTAACTGAAAATAATTCAGAAATAACAAAAAAAAAAGAAAAGAAAAGAAATCCTAAGGCTATTTCTCTGTTTTGTGTCTTCAAGGAGTGGTCTTATTTTCACTTCCCTCTTCCACTATACAGAAACAAACACCTAATTATAAACTAAAGGGAAACTCTCATTGTGAGAGTGGTGTTTGACTTTCATTATCACTTTTAGATAGTCATGAAACACAACTTAAAATACACACAGATGTAAGGATGCGCGCTAACGTGCGCGGACAGTCTTCCGAACGCAGTTCTCCCCTCGGCGTCCTTTTGAGTTTATCTTAGGGTTCATCTGTCTCGGTGTGTGTGTGTGTGTGTGTGTGTGTGTGTGTGCAGACTGGACAGCTCCTCTGGAGTGTGACTGATGAGTGGAGACACACTCCATACACTTGGAACAAGCCGGAGATTGACACGATAACCCTTCACCGTTGACCCTGCAACGCGGAGCAGTTGCATCAACGTTTGAACGAGCCTCCTTCGTGACGAGATGTTCTTTGCACGAAAAAAAAAAGAGAGAAAAAAGATGAGGGCTGGGAAATTTACGATGCACCGCATGGCTTTACATCATCCCGCAAAATGTCTTCATGCCGGCAGAATGTGTGAAACGCGGTAGTCAAGTGGAAAAAAAATACCGAGATTAACTAATTAAATAAATAAATGTGCATTCGGACTGTCTTCAAAAAGGAACCTCCAAAATAGATCCTCAACTTCCTTAAAATCGCCCTCATCAACACACATGTGTACTTTTTTCTTAGTATTTTGGAGTCATGTGTCCAGGAATTGGCCTATGACTGAGAGGCAGCAGCGAAGGAAAGTTCCAGTAGCGATAATAGAAAGAGGACCTGGGAGTTGCCCCGAATGTACTTTTCCTGCAATTTTTCTGCACATTTTCATTGCTTGTCTGCAACTGAAAGACGTCCTCGGTCTCAGGCCGGGCTCCGCGTTTTATCTCAACCGACGCAAAGTGCAAATCTCCTCAACTTTTTTTTCTGCAGTACTTTTCCAAGGCCGAACGTTGCGGGGCGAACGTCTGACGCGCTGATGCGCGTGCGAACACGGATGCAAACATATGGCGAAATTCCACGCCGCTCCGTCTATCGTGTGTTCAGTGTTATTGCGCGGAGGACGGACAGCTGGCTACACAATAACAAGTGAATGAAAAATTCCTTATGAAGATCAGCATTCATATAGTATCCGTCTCTCTGCGCACGTGCACGAAGCACTCACACGCACACACGCGCATATGTTACAAATGCTCACACCCTCCTCCATTTCAAATCATCTGCCAGATGCCCCCACTCCAACTGCTGTTAATCATATTATCTGGAATCCCTAGCACTTAAATCCATAACTGCTGTGTGTATTAATCGCGGGGAATCTCGTTATCATGTCTATATTAATTAAAGCCATCTGCCGGAGACGGGGTGAGGGCGGGGGTACGCGGGGAGAGGGAGGGAGCAGCGGGGTTGGGGGCACTTCAATCTGTTTGCGTTCTAAGGCATTCGACTTGATGCACGGGAAGACGGCGGTCGGCTATTTTAAGTAATTTTGCGCTTAGCCGAAACCCTAAACTTTTCCTGCGCCCTGATTACGGCTGACGACTGAGGCGACGCGAAAGAGAGATCTACGCCGAGTTCATCGCCGGGACTTGTAACATGACTTGACAAGCACTTCCTGGTTCAGTGTCACAGCAATCCGCTTTAGCTGGTGATCATATATCCATCTGTCTCCGCTGTCAGAATACATTATCCGTTTCGCGGCATGAACACATGCACATGTAGGCTTTAACTTTCCGTCTGTAGTCCTGGAATCAGACGTTTAGAGATTGGGTGGGGGGGGTAAAAAGGGGGGCGCGAAGCCGGAGTCTTCGCCGCGCCGCGTTTCAACCGCCCGAGCTCCCACCACGCAGGAGGCTGTTTGACTGCCCGTAAGTGATGGCGCTAAAGCATCTCGTCTCTCCTCATGAAGGGGTTGCCCTGGAGGAGGGAAGACGCGAGCGCACCGGGGAAGTTCAAAACAAGATAATATTGAACTCAGCATTATTCAGAAAAGGAAATGCCGCTGAGTTTTTGATATGTTGCCTTTTCTTCAGTGAGGTTTGGCTCCGAGGCAGACAGACAGTCAAAGCGAGAGGTGGAGTCACGCCGGGTAGACGGAGGATGGGGAAAGGCACGTTAGATGGGAGAATAAAGGAACAGGAGTGCACTGTATATAGCCTCCCACATCTATCTATCTATCTATCCGTCTATCTATCGCCTTTGCCAGCCCATCCCTCCTTCTGTTCGCACCCTCCCTTCATCTCGCGAACTTCAAGGCGCCGTGGAGGGAAAACATGTCAGTAACTGGGGGCGTAATCCTGGGCGGCCAGTGCGTCTCGCTCGAACATGCGCAACAAATGCAGGCTTTCGCACGCGCGAGGCCTCGTCTGAATGACAGCTGATCAGGAGTGCCTGCCAGCGCCCCCCCCGCCCCCCGCGCTCCCTCCTCTCATCTCAGCACTCATCTGATTTGATCCATTAGCATTCTTTTCTCTGTGTTGTTCGTGTGCTACTGTCAGGCTCGGTGGCGCAGCCTCAGTCTGAAGCGGTTGAACTGTCGCCTGGGGGGTCCCACCTGAAAGGGCTGACAGCTGCCTGCATAATCAGCCGCTCCGCTTGGATCCTGATAGGCCCAGACCAGAGAGCAGGTGGGGGCTATGCAACTGGAGTAGGGGTCTCGTTTCGAAAATGCACATGAGAAATGAGAATGGGGGAGAGAATGTAAGGTGTGGGGGCGATGAAGAAGGAGCAGATACGAAGGAAGGCCTGTGTTTGCAGATGATGGTAACAACGTCGTTGTCTGACCACATGACTCGAATCGCGGCTCATGATGCACGAGAGACACAGGAAACTAACCACCATCAGCTGTTAATGTATGTTTTCTCGCATTAAGCTTGCATCAACTTCCCAAACATTAGGCTAACGCGTAAGAGGAAGGAGAAGTGCTGTTGGTTTTTCTGTAGAAAACCCAGCGCGAATGAGAAACGGAATGACTGTGAAGTAATTGAAAATGAGTAACGGGTTGTGCTTATGGGGAACTATGAGGAAATGTTCATGGGAAAATAATATGCAATCAAAGCGTTACAATCTGTTTTCATGTTTTCTGCGTTAACGTCTTTTTTTTTTTTTTTTTTTTATATAGATTGCAATGTTTCCTCGTCGAGGCTGTGAGCAATAGTTTGCAGGAGATCGCGAAGCTCTTTTTCGCTGGCATAGAAATTGAATTACACGAGCCCCGCCGGTTAAACTAATCCACTTGCGATGGTGCTTTAGATTCCTCTGTCCTGCCCTTGACCCCTGCCCCTGACACCTGGTTCAGAGCAGAGAAGGGCTCCTGTGCCGAGGCCCTAAAATAGATCTGTCACATTTCACATCCTGGTGTTTCTGTCCCCTCCTCTGGCCCACCCTGACCCGTACAACAGCCCCTCTGTTAGCCTGTGTTTGCTCTGGAGAGAGCCCTGCGCCCTCGGCCCCGGCCCACCCCAAACCTCTTTTTCTATTTCCTTGGAAACCTGTCCACTTCTCTTCAGACTTAACTGCTCATCACCTCTTTTTTCTTTTTTTTTTTTTCTCCCTCCGCCTGCACGACTCCTTATTTTTCTCTTATTTCTCCTCGTCTTTCTCCGGTTTTTCTCTTCATCCCTCGCCGTTTCCAACGCATACCTCCGTCTCGTAGCTTTTACTCCACTATTACTCACTCTCCCGTGAGATCAATTTACCTGTGCGTGGCCGAATTTTATTTTTTTTTTTTCTGCTCAGCTGTTATGGAGTCCTCTCCTCCTCTGTCTTCTCTCCCGTCGTTCGCGGGCTCTTCATCTACCATCGCCGAGCCTTCCACAGCTCCTGCTAACTATCTGGCTCCCAACTCATTTCAAATTCAATTAAACCTCCCGAGATTCAACTAACTTTTTAAAAGGATCGGGGCATATCTCTCTTGTCTCTTTCATTCACTGTAACTTTACGGGATCCTCCTACTCGTTCCCGGTTCTTCTTTCTCCCTCTTTCTTTCACTCATTGCGTGCCACTTTATTACCACCTTCAGTCCTTTTTTTTTTTTTTTTTTTTCCTGCTTCTGCTTTCCCTGCCTCTCTCTCCATTCTCCCTGCAGCTGTCTAAATGGTCAGCGTTGTCCAGGTACATGTTATTCTTGGTGGAGGACAGAAGTAGGGCACGGAGCTGCACTCTGTGGGAATAGGACTTAACAAATCTTTCCGTGGGAGGGGAGTGGATTTCTCCAAAACAAACCTCATCAGTCTACCAGTCTTTTCTTAACCCGACCAGAGGTGATATTACCCAACTCGTGTCGCAATCCTCGCCCCTTTACGTACACGATTCGAATCACACCCCTCGCTCTCTGTAGACGTTCAGCGCATCCAAGGAAAACACGAGGGGTTTAAGTTGAGGCCTGCATGTGCCCCCGGGGGCCACGGATTACGGAGCCAACCCAGGACAGGTGTCTGGTTCTGGGCAAAGCGAGAAAATGCACAAGGAGCCGAAACAAAAACCTATCCCCGTATTGTTGTGCAGCGCTCTCAGAGCCGTCGGCCTTCCTGCTCTTTTGTTTTAGTTTCTGTTCATCAAAAGACACTCGGAAGACCACAAGTCATCCAACGCGACATTGTGGTGATGCACTTTACAGCAATCGTCGGCCGCAAGCTTGTGATGGATCGTCTAGCCCCTCTCTTCCTCCTTTTCCTCATTCGTAATTGGCGGATTAAAAATGACTTGTTTGTATGGCCGTAATGAGATTGCGGTGGGTAAATGAGGACATGTGTTTTTGTTTTTGGTCAGAGCCAAGCTGTATACACAAACATTGTTACAGTTTAATGGCTGCTAAGTGACTTGGCCCATGATTGATGTGTGACTGTAATGCCAGTCAATGGCCCGTATAAAGAGAATGGGAATATATTTTATAGTGTTTAATTCAAGAGCAGAGTTGGTCATAAAACTGCACTGAACACGCAAATGCAAGTAGTGATAACGAAGCCCTTGATTGGTTGAATTATTTATCTAGTCTGTGAAAATGCAGCTTCGTCATTTAACAAAACAGATTTACAAAACTGAGCAGCTTATTTCATCTTCCCCCTTTCTTTTTTATTTTAATTTTTTTCTGTATCGCACCTTGCTAATCTGTACATATATATATGTGTGTGTGTTTTTGAGTGTGTGTGCACGCGAGAGAGAGAGAGAGCCACAGTGCGAATCTCTGGGTCGTGTCCCAGCTTGCGTCGCTCCACAGTAAATCACAGCCAGAGTTTTTAACGTCTCCTCCAGTGCGCCTGGGAGAGTCATTAACGCACACTAGAATTACAGAACACTCCTCGGCAACTGTGCTCGCTATGTGTGCGTACATGCCCTCCCGTGTGCGTGTGCAGGTTTCTTTGACTTGACCGCCGTGTGTTCAGGTGCCGCCGAGCCCTCGAGTTAAACCGGTGTTAGAAAGCCCCGGCCTATTACGTCCGCTTTACCCGAGTCCCGCCACATATGCATGCGGCGTTTAACATGCATTTGACTGCCGTTTAATTCTGTGCTGGACTATCATTTCCATAGGATCATATCCATATACTATTATTAGTCTGCACCCTCTGGGGATTACTCTGGAGGTTACCCTGTGGTAAAGGTGGGAGGGCAATGGCGCTGCCTCTAAGCTGACATGGTTATTGGAGCAGCTATAGCACCGTGGGGATCCATCTTACAGGGAGGAGAGGGGGGCTCCGACGTCTTTCACGGCGAGATCCCACGACTGATCCAGATAAGGTCAAATCATCTGTCACTACACCCGTCACACTTTACTCGCCGATAGCACATGTGCGTTTCCCCGTGTGTACACATGCTCAGGCGGTGGCTTTCTGCTATTTGCTCACCAGTTTCAAAGTGTGCTACTGGCACACACGCCGAGTTCATAGCTCAAATATTGACTGTCTCCCTCGCTGCGCGCTGACAAAGAGGAGAGACATGTGTACGGCGCGGAGGCTGAAAGAGAGCGTCCGAGGAAAAAGGAGCTGCTGCTGCTCGTACGTGGACGCAATTGTCCGAGCTCGGGGTTCAAATGTCGCCGGCGCGAGCGGGCGTCGGAAATCAACTTTTTGGTTCAGCACATTCTCCCCGCATACCGAATGAGTGAAACGTCGCTTGGGGTCATGGGAAGCAACAATAGGGTCGAAGCTCAAATTGTGATTTCGGACGCATAAATCTTTTCCCCGGTCATAGAAAGCCCATTTCTCTTTAGCTGAGTTTTGCAGTAGCGGCGCTCAGAGAGACCTCTTCTAGAGTTAAACAGCCAACTGCACTGAATATTAAAGGAGCAGGTTGCTTAGTGTGTAGCTTGTTGGTTGTGGCCTTTTTGTGAATTATTAAATATGACATTTACTCGCGGATATTTGGATAACAGACTTTAAGAGGCTTGACCCGAGCAGTAAAGTGTTGACGTACTGAGCTGATACCCCCTTTTCGGGGTTAAATTGGAACAATATGAGCTCCTGAAGGGTTAAACGATACACTGCTCGGGCTGTGCAGCCTTAAAGCTGGGAATAGGGCCAGCTCCACTCATAAACATGGAGAGCTTCAAGTGTGTGTGCGTGAGTGTGTGTGTGTGTGTGTGTGTGCACATATGTGCATGTGTTTGTCTGTGCCAGGGACAGCCCAGTGACTCACAGAGTACAACCCTGCCCCCTTGGCAAAAGGAAAGCAAAGTTTTAAAGAGACATGACATCTTAGATGAGAGAGAGAGAGGGAGGGTAATGCAGAACGAGGCACGAAAGGAGGCGCTGTAGAGTGTTGTTCTTCTCGGCTTGGAGCTCAGATGGATGATCGGACACACATCCTGTGGAAAGATGTCAGTTCCCTATCACCAAAGTCCTACTGGGAGAGTAAGAGGCCTCTGCGTGTGACACTTGCAAACACACACAACACACACTAGTGTGAATATTCACGTACCTGTAGCTGATGTAATCCACACGACCACGCAGAAGATTGTCGATATCTCAGCTACTCGTCTTATTACATTAGCGGCCGACGCAATTAAAACACACGTCCAGCGTGTTGATAATAATAAAAATCAATTTGCCTTTTCCCTCCATGAAAAAACTGACTACATCTTTCTCTTTCTCTTTTACACACACTCACCCTTCTCTGTGAGTCTCTGTCCTTCTTACACACACACACACACACACACACACTCACGCAAACAGGCAGTGGGCCAGCTGAGTCACGTCTAAATGGCGTGGAGTGCGATTGCAGCTCACACTTACATAACCTCTGTCTCCACACCACTGTCATTAGAGCAGCTCAGCAGAACGGGCGAAAACAATTCTTCTAAGTACTCCGTGGCCGGGGGAGCCTCAGGACTCACCTTCTCAATGGAGTGTGTGCGCGAGAGTGCGTGCGCGTTCGCTCGTCTGCAAGCGAGCGCATGCACGGTGTGCGAGCTCTGCCCCGTGCGTGCGTGCGTGCGTGCGTGTGGGTGCGTGTGGTCAAGCGGGTTGCGTTGCCACCGCTCTTATGGTTTTAGTGTAGATGAGACGTTTTTATTTTTTATCTGCACCAGTAATGAGGGAGTTAAGTCTCTCTGCTCCTCTTTGGACAGAGGGAGTCGACATTCTGGCAGCCTTTGGGGAGTGTGTGTGCGTGTGTGTGCGTGTGTGTATGGAGAGAGAGAGTGAGAGAGAGCCTACATTTTGGCAGGTTCCAGTTTATACAGATGGAGCAGCTCTCGTTGGATAAACCACAGAAAATTCCTCCCACTGTCCAAGTTAGCACTTCTTAGGGAGAGAACCACGAGCCCTCCTCTCCATCCCCCATTGCAGCCTTCCTCACCTATCCTCTCCCCTACCTCCCCCTTAGCGCTGTGCTCCGTGAACCCCTCCGACGCCTCTCGGCCGTGTCTCCATATACCACGCGACCTCATCGGCAATCTTGGGAATAAAGTAGAGCAGGCCCAGCTAGTTGAGTGCAAATGGGCCCGATGACTGTTCCTGCACAAGACCAGCCAGACCAGAGCAATCAAACGAGAAGCAATTGGAGACCTGAGTGCTCTCCTCTCCTCTCCTCTCCTCTCCTCTCCTCTCCTCTCCTCTCCTCTCCTCTCCTCTCCTCTCCTCTCCTCTCCTCTCCTCTCCTTCTAATAATGACGAGTCCCTCTAAAATCTGGAGAAGTAATTATGTTAACACTTGATCTTCACTACAGAGTGACCAGAATCATGACAAATGTTTTTTTCAGAGTAATGACACATCCCCCGCTTTTCCGTTTAACCTCAGCAACCTCTGCACCGGGCCAACTCCTTACCTCATGTGGCTGGTGTCACGGCTCATTCACTGCGTACAAATGCCGCGGTGAAATGCAATCGTATTATGTCCATGGCAGCTTTTACACGGGTTCCAATCTGCGGCACAAGTAACTGGGGGATAGTTATGCCCAGAAACTGAGGCGGTTGGAGTTGAACTTCTGAAAAAAAAAGTAGATTTGATTTAGACGCGTCTAAGTTAGTAAGCTGCTGAGGTAAACTAACGTCAAGCTAAACAAATGTTGAGCGAGGCAGAGATTCCTCATAACGCACAAACACGCATATGCGGCCAAAAATGATTTCAAGGCGATGCTGCGCTCAAGCTTATCACAAATGACCTAATTCCCTGCCAGCAGTGTTTTCACTGAGCTCCAGCATGTGTTTACCAGTGGCAGACTCCCTCCCCATTAAAGCTGCCATTCCCCCGAGGCCGCAACACACATCATTAAGACACAGGATATGGACTCCGACCATGGCGTCCTACCTTCGCCCGTAGCCACATGGTTCCTACCTGTAAACCCTCTCATGTGCGCCCATTTCTGTGTCCGTCTGGCCGCCTGCCTACTTGTGCCTCACAACTGACTGCTTCTTTCCTCCGCATCAGGCCCGCGCTTAAAATTGGAGAGCAGAACTGGGTGTGGAGGAGTGTCTAAATTCACCCAACAGCACTGACTCGCAATAGCAACCTGGAGTTCAACCCCATCACTCATCCCTGACCTACACAGAGTTGGATTATAAGAATGTGAGTTGATAAATAGAGTTATTATGTATTAGAAACAATTGATGTTCCTGTAACAAGCAATGTGAATAATTAACGTGGGAAAAACGAAAAAGTAATAGTTCAGTACACAGCTTTAGCATTTACAGAAACAAGACCAGAGGGATAAAGCAGCCTGCGCCCTGCTGCAATATGCTATCTGGGAAGTGTACTGCTTGCCTATAAGACACTAAAGAAGTGTAATGCACTCTTAATGCATGCAGTTAAAGAAATCCCCCACCCTGTCTGGATGCTTTTTCTGACTCCCCCACCCGCCACCATCCTACCCCGAGGCCAAAGCTCCCCAGCTCCCCAGAATGGAGTCATTAGCCGGGTGCTAATGGTTTCAGACTTTCTAATTGAATGGGAACCCATTGATCTGTAGGTAGAGAGAAATGGTTCTTTTCATTGCCTCGGTATGGCCCTGCACAGCATTTGTCTCCATTCAAAATTAAAGGCTGTACATGTTGGAGATGTGCGACAGGAGAAGGAGTGCACGCGCGAAGGTGCGGCGCCTGCCTACAAACATGCACTGAACCAAAAACCACTGTACCTGAGAGCTCAGTCGTCGACTGAGACACACCAGAGAAAACACACACACACACACACACACACACACACACTCACAGTTGTTGTGTGCCGCCTTAAGGGCTCCCATTTCTGAGACTAGCAGACTTTAATCTGTGCTCGCTCCCAGAGTTATCCTGGTGGGAGACTATGCACCTCACATCTTTTTAAACACTGCAACAACAAGGGGTTGCCTTGGGCAACTGGGGTCAAGGAGGCAGCTTAGTAGAGATGTCAACTGCCGAGCAGTCTCTGTGCGTGTTGGAGGTTGAAGTGCATAGGGCTGAAAAGTATTGTAATACTGATAAAAACCCGTGTGGGAGATAGCCCTGCAGTTTATTCTCCGTGTGCATCGAGTACAAACACACAAGTCACACTCATGCGTCTTTTATCTAATGCTAGTGATAACTGCTGTTGTTTGTCACTGCGTTGTGTTCTTCCTTTGCGGTGAATGCTATGATTCAGATAAACTGACGAATGGGAGTGGTACAAGTTCTGGGGTGGCCAGTGACGAGAATAAAATGTGACTAGTGGTTAGTCATCTTTCAGAGATATTATAGAGATATTATTCTAAAATTTAAGGTCCAAATAATCTAGTAAATGGGAAGGGAGTACGAAATGAATTTGTACTTTTCCATCAAGTCATAAAAATTAGACACTGAGTTGCATTTAAAGTGAAAGCATATTATTTTTCTGAGTTAGCTGTTGCCGTGAATAGTTGTCGCGGTTGTTTTTAGCTGGAGCCGGTGATATTTCTGTGAGCTGAAGAACACCAGCGTTGACACAATTTGCTCTCATTTTGAAGTAGTCTGTAGGTTCTCATTCACATCTCGACTCCATATTTTCACAAACAACTGTTTATGCTGAGGATTGGTAGTTGTGTGTGCGTCTGTGTGTGTGTGTGTGTTTAAGAGACAAAAGCCAGCTGGTTCTGGTTATCAAGCTGGAATTCACTGTAAAAATTACAACATTTTTTTTTCTCCTTTTTTTCCCCCCAGTCCTCTTCCCTAAACCGCACATACAAATACACACACTCACTCACTCACTCTCTCTCACACACACACACACACACACACACACACACACACACACAACCCATAATTATCCAGCTCCATTGCCTCTCTGTGAGGAGGCACTTACTGTAGCTACTTCTGGAGAATATGTATTTTACTGCTAGACAAAAAAAAAAAAAAAAAAAAAAACTCACCCAGCCTGACGTCTGACATCAACAGACATCAGCGGACACAGAACCTGAACGGGGGAAGAAAAAAAAAAAAAGAAGTCTTTCACATAAATTCATAGAGGACAACCGCATGTATAGTGGATAATGAAAAAAGTTGGACGTCACAAGCCTCAGCGTGTGTCAGGTTTAAAGACACCTCTTATGGGCTGACTGACATCATGTCTGGGAGGGACCTTTAATAACATCCCTCTCTGCAGATGATCTTTAGATAAGTGGTGTGTGTACGTGTGTGGATGTGCGTGTCGCCTGCATATGTCTGCGTGCCTCGGTGATTTTGCGGCGCGTGTTTGTGAACGCCGAAGGATGGGGAGCGCGTGCGCAATCGCAGAGGAAGCCGTGTCCACGTTTCACCTTTCGCTTGGTCTTCATTGGTAACTACTGACGGCGATTATCGCCAGGCGTTCGCTTTCGTGGAGCTTTTCGAGAAGCTTCCCCGGAGAAGCCTCTCTGTCGCAAACTTTCACCCGCGCTCTCCGTCCTGCATCTGGGAGCCATTTTGTGCCAGCGGCAGAGCCAGACTTTCCAGAGAGGTAAACCACAGTGGCAGAAGGTGGAGAATCAGCATTAGCCCACCCAAGGGTCCATAACCCACAACAGGCCTGTTTGACACAAACTACTGATAAACATATCAAACCAGCGCAATTATTTTCATTGACAGCTACACATGTGTGGCTTAAAGCTTTTCCCTAATCGCCGTAATAGAGGAATTCCAGTCAAATAGAAGAAAAGTTAAATGCAGGTTGAGCGTACATCTGATTAGAGCAGCAGCTGTACGACTCACATGGATTTATCCCTGTCATTTCCTCCTGCATTTTCTCTGGATCACTTTATTACCCTGCAATAGCCAAAGGCAATACCAGCCTCTAATCCAAGTATGAGTTTGGATGCGTGTGTTTCTGTCTATGTGTGTGTGTTTGTGTGTCTGTGTGTGTGCGCGCTTGTTGGCACAGAATGCTCCCCACCCTCCAAAGTCCACTGTCAATAGCCTCCCTGGACTTTGCCAAGCCTCTTCCACTGTGAGACAAACACTAGAGCAAAAAGCCTGCCTGCACGGGCTGAAGTCATTAGGAGGAATAGGCCCGGCTTGTGTAACAAGCGCGCTGCATCGCACTGGAAAATGGCAAAGGTGAGGCGCACGCACTGCTGTCAGTGTCACTGCGGGGCGATAAGGGAGAGGGAAATCGACAGAGGGGGAGGATGTGATAAGAGTCGATCACCTTTATGGTTTGCAGCCATTCACATTAAAGCAGCGTGTTGACTGAACCCGAGCCAAGTTGTTTTGTCGGTGAAGTGCGCTTTCGCAGGCCAGCCTCGCACACAGGAGCGACGTTTGAGGAGCGCTGTTAAACAGCGTTTTAAGTGCTCTTTGATTTGATGTATATTACAATAAAAAATAAACATAAGCACAAGTTTAGCTCCCGGGGACTGTCATTGGTTCGACCTTGATTTGATGTTATAGAGTGGCATGAAATAGACTCTTTCAAAGAATAACCACAATATTGTCTTGGCCCGTGCAGGACATTCTTTCAGAGGCAGTAACCCTCAGGTCAGAGCAGAGGAGTCTGGAAAAATGAGAAAGTCGCAGAGAGCACAAGAAAGAAAGAGGAGATATTTGAAAAGCAGGGTAAGACGCAAAGTCGGAAAGTAAGAACTCGAGATGAGGAAGGGGTGGGGGGGAGATGACATAAACAGACAGAGGAAAACAGAGATAGAGAGCGGCTGAAGGTGAACTGCAGCGCTGGTCTGGCTCTGGGCCTCGCCTCTGTTCTGGAGTCTCTCTTCCATCCACAGTGACATGTGGTTTCACGGCCATTACCACACACATTATACTGATATGTGCCATAATGTGAGGCGTCCATATGTACTCCACTCTCTGCTGGCTCCATAAAACACGCAGGCCCAACTGTTTTTGCTGGTGTCAATCTGGGCTATTAAATCTAACTTAACTCATTCATGTCCGTGGTGCGAGAGTCAAACTTCAAATCCAAAATTAGAAATAGCTGGCACAGAGCATCGGATTCAACAATACTTAACATTTCTTGCTAACCCTAACCCTAGCTGTCACCCTTCGCTCCAGCGTTTGCTATCTGCACATTATGTAGTCAGCCAGTCCATCGTAAATGTCGAACTTTGAACAAACCCCTGAAATGACGGCTGAAGAAGCATCTCTCCGCTCTCTGCTGTTGTTTTTCTTCTCTCTGTCACTGTCTCCCTCTATGTGTATGTGTGTTTGTGTGTGTGTGTTTGTCTCCTGTGTTGAGGAACAGAAGGTCTCTGCAGGGCTTGCCTGTGTGGGTGGACTCTGGGATTCACCGTGAAAACAAGCAAAAAGCCAAGGACATTTCCTAAGCTGGAGCTCACACCGTACAGCACAGTGTCTGGTCATCCCTGCTGTATGTATGTATGTACATTTTTAGTTACAGAAAGAAAATAGTGCGAGAGAGTGTTTGTATTTGCGGATATACTGGGATATGATGTCAATTAGTGGACTGTTATATGTCTTTTGTGTACAGAAACTCATGCATGCCTTTTTTAACACATGGGGAGGAAGCGAAGCAGCTAACCTCTGCCAGCTTCAGCTTCCTATAAAGGCGCCTGTGTGGGCGTGTAAAAATCTACTTATCCGTCGCGGCTCAGATGATTATTTTGTCCATGCAGAGTGACATTAAGCCTTCATACAGAGAGCTTGATTGTGTCCTTAGGTCTGATAGTTAGACAGTAGCTGTTGAGACACTCTGCTCCACAGGCTGAGGTGCAGCCAGATAAGTGGAAGACAAAGACGCTATTGTAGTGAAACACGTGGCCCATAGACATTACAACGCATCACAATGGCTTTCTGCTGCAGGCTGTCGTAGCAGTGGGCTCGGGTAAAATCTAGTTGCAGATTTGTGCACAGTAACTCTGACTTATCTGTCACTGAGATCTCTGTGTGATTTATGGGTCTGGTTTTAGAGTTGTGAGGGTATTTCTTCGCTCGGGAGGCCAAGTTTTGGGTGCTATTGTTAACGCTAAATGTGGACACTGCGGTATGCGATCAGTAACCGTGTCCTTGAGCAATAGCTTTGTTTAAATTTTAATTTGCTGTTTACATGGAGTAATACAAAGCCTTTTGTTGGGATGGGCATCGAGAACCGGTTCCTTAAAAGAACAGGTTCCAACTGGTTTAATTCATGGATATCATTAGCCGTCGTCAGATTCCCCTTTTCCATTCTTTTCGTGCTGAATCTTTACATCCCAGTCCAGGTGGTGGCAGTAATGCACCTAAATGTTGTTTGCCAACTGCCGTAAAACAAAAGACGAAGAAGAACCTTTACGTCAAAGCATATCATTCACATCACGTGACGACAAGGAAGAAAAGGGACTGTGACAGTGCATTACCAACAACATACTGAAGCATTTGTCGGTGAGTGCCACGTGTTCGACAATCTGGTCAACAATTGCAGCTATGGCTAAGTCTCAGTGCGAGTGAGGATCCAGTGGCCAATTTACTATTTGTTTTCTTACACAAGCTCTCGTCTCTTGTTTAAAAACTCAATGAAGCTGCTGTTGGTTACACAAAACCACAAACGCCTGCTTTCTGTAAACCAAAATTTCACCGAAGGAATTGATAAATGAATAGGATCGATGGCATCGCTATAAGTAAAGTCTTATTGATGCCGATCCCTAGCCTTTTGTGGCTGTGTGAGAATCGAAAAAAATAGTTATAGTTAAATGTTGCTTGAGCCAATAATGAAAATAAAGTTTAAACTCATCACTACTGCTTACAATTAGCGGGTCACAGTTACATTAGCCACTACCAACATAACACACCTGTATTTTTGCCTGTATTTTGTATTTTTGGACTGTTGGGAATTACATTGTGGTTCAGTTAAGTTTGACAGTGTAGAGGAATACGTGGAATAAAAACTAGAAGTAGGGGAGTATAAATTGGGGTTAAAGCTTACTGAGCTCAGTCCCTCTCGTTAGTTTGTTTGACTAGGCCTATTGCACTAGTGTAGTTAAGAATCAGTCTGGGGACCTATCTTAGCACAGAGGACGACCTATGTTTAAGGGCTTCAGGTGTACATAGTGGGAGGAGCTAGTTAGTTAAATGGACTTGGGACACTTGTCCAAAGCCCTTCTACATCCATGAGCAAGGCGCCTCAGACCTTAACTGCAAGTGTGCTCACTACTCTCTGCCTATATGGATGGGTTATTTGGCCAATAAATAAGATTTACATTTACACATCTGGGCCAAGACTTCCAGTTCCATGCACTGGAACTACTTCTTGTGGTCCAACTACCATCGTAACATCTCTTTTCACTAGCAGCCTGTTTACACGTTTAATGTAACTGCTTGACATATTCAATGTGCTGGCTTGTTTGTTGACAGGGTATGACAGGTCATTCTGCCTCTTTTGCTCTCTACCTGGACTGTTTACCTGCATGCAACCAAAGCCCGCTCAAACGTGACAGGTCAATACTATTTGGACAAGCAACCGAAACCGATGACCTTCTCTTACCAAGGCCTTACCCCTTACAACTTCTGATATCTGGTTCATATTCAGATATCCGATTATAGTCACTTGAACAGAATTGCTGTACATTAGATGACTTGACACATTAATCCTTGTTCATGTGCGGTGACCATGACAACCTCACTGGAGCAACGGTCGGCAAAGGACCACTTGTACGTCAGACACTTACAGTTGGGTAAGCTTGGAAGGTCATTCAAGGACTGTAGCGTGAAATGAGCAAAAGTGTCCCATAAAGTACTTCAAATTTGTATTTGAGAGCAATATATTAAGGAGCTGCACTCCATTCCACCGCTGGTTACCTGCCAGGATGGGTATTTGAAAATAGCCTAAAAGTTATACGGAACATATGACGTCTTACAAAAAGAAAAGCATCATGGCAAAGGTATTATCTGTCATGTTTTTGACATAAATGGTGGAAAATGTTGAAGGCCGCTGCCTAAGAATAGACTGATTTGACATGATTCAGAGGTAAATGTGTTTCTGCCTCCTCCTGGATATGAGCTGAATATGAGCAGAGGGGAAATAAAGGGATAATACTGGTGTGATCAGGGCCTGGTAGAATGGCCCATGATGGAGAGCTATAAATAGCTTCACTTGGACACTCATCTTGGCTCTTGCCCCATCCTCCTGCACCACCCTCTGCTCTGCCGTCCCACACCTCCATCCTCGCTCTATCCTCTCCCCGTCCTTCCCCAATTCCACCCCCTCCCCGCACGCTTCCATCCCTCCCTCGCTCCCATATAGCACCTGCTCCGACACCTCCTCTGCCAACTGGCTGATGTCATTCTTCGATACCGGACAGACGTCCTCACGCCTAATTCTGTCCTATTAAATGGCAGCCAGTGCAGAGATGACCAAGCTTACACACACACACACGCGCCTCCTCAAGGCATGTGCTAATCTCACGACACACTGGCCTGGCGTGACCATTCAAATCCTACCTTAACGCCTGCAGAAGCGCCCTGTGGTGTTTAGAGTCCCGGGGAAATTAATTTTTTAATTCCCTTTTAAAATGTTATTACCCTATCTCTGACTATTCGACTATTTGTAGGGCCATTAGAAACCATGGGGACTTCACATTCTTGTTTATGCAACTAATATTCAGTTATGTAAAATGGACAGAGGCAGCCAATGCTCACCACAAAAAAAAACTGAACATGTTGGATACTTTCTTACTGTTGTTTGACTAGTTAACGCCTTTAATAGGCAGCTATAGGAGTGAGATGGAAGGAAAACAAACAAGCTGCCACTTTGTGGTCTTCAAATCAAATCTCTATTTGATAATGCCTTGGTGATTATTAATAATAAACGGAATGATTCCTCCTTTATTGCTTTCCAAGAAAACATTTATTGTCCTTGCTTTGATATCGGTGTGGTAAACAATTGATAAGATCGTTTCTTCATAACTGGATGAGGGTGTTTTTCTTGACGAGTTTTTCTGATTTTTCTCACTAAACTCTCACTGATGAATTCTAGGATTACTTCCACAATGTCCAGCCACTCCCCTAAAGTAAATCCCCTTTGCTCTAAATGCTGCTTTAAACTCAACGCAGCAAGATGTGCGTTAGTGTGCATCAGCCGATCAAGAGCTTTTGGATTTCTGTCCTTTCAGCCCTCACTGCAAACATCCTGCGTGACCCCTCATTAGTTGCGGCGCTGACCCCTGACTTTGTTATTGCCACATAGGGTCCCGTCTCCTCTAAACACACTTCGCATACCCTCTGTCTGCCTGCATTTCCTGTCTGCATCATCTCTGTTTCCTGTGTTCTTAAACTCTGAAGTCCTCCTTTGAGGAACTTGGCACGGGAACGTCTCCGCTCCTCGTCCACTTGACTCTCGCAGGGATTAAAGCGGAGACTGCTAGGCTCGGTGCGTCTCCCTGTGTACATGCTCGCGTAAATGCGCGCACGGCCAAAAGCTGCAGAGCGGGCGTCATAAAAGCGCGCCCACCACATTCTGCCCGCTCCGTTTCCTCGCTCTCCGTTGTCACTTTGCCTTTTTTTTTTATGTGCTTTTTTTTATTTGCTCACAAAAGAAAAAAAAAAGGCAGCAGTATGGATTTACAGCGAGGAAGGGTTTTAGCTTGAAATGAGGGGAAAGGGGCTATAGCGCAGTTGTAATCTTTATTCTCCCTAACAATATCCCTCCTGTTCGTCAGCTATCATTCCTCCCTTTCTCCTCTTCTGTCACCCATCTTCCTGCCTGCTCTCATCCGTTATACCGTTATAGTAACTGGAATGACATTTCATACATCTGTGTCTCTCTAACTCCGTGCCGTACTTAACACTCAGCTGCACAGGCATCAGCTCCCAGTCCTGCAAAGACACACTTCGCACGTTTTAATTTAGCGGGGAACCGACTGTATTAAAACCCCTTGCTGATAGATTGCGAATCGGATCAAAAGCATGTTCTTCCCTTTCTTCCCCACAACTGTTATTCAAAGGCTTTTCTTCAGAACAACTGCAGTACATCTCTATTTATATGTTTTCCAGCTGCGGGGTCAGGGAGGGCAGATCATGCGTCCTGATGCAATTAACGTATTTATAAGCCAGCGGGGAAGGAGCTGAGTGAATGACAGTACGTGAGGAGCAGAGTAAGCTGAGGCCCTCAAGGTTATGGAGCGTCTGATGAGTCCGTGCCTGGAGCCTGCTAGTAAAACATTTTGACCCCCTCATTATGGCCCATTTAGAGGATCAGGGCTCCTTAAAACAACTTGTCTGTTTACTTGACTTTTTTTTTTTTGCGTGCAGTCATGAGGTCGCAGCCTGGAACCAGGTCTGGCTGGTTGAATCTGGAGCTGGTGGTTGCCACTTCCATCCTCCGTCATCCTCACACGGCCGTGACAAAAGGCTTGCAACACCAACTGCGGCCGAGACTTCGGTTTAGGAGGAGGAACCGTGAATCACAGCACGTCTCCCTCCGTCTCTCTGTCTCTCTCTCCTTCTGTCTTTTAGCGGTCAGAGATAGACACACATTGACTTGAGGCCGAGCGTGGCCTGAAATTCCTCTAAAAAACCACAGTCATCACCATTCACCCACTACCCCTCCCCCCCGACCCTAATAGCGCCTAACCCCTCCCTTACATGCACTTACATACACACATGCACGGATGTTATAAAGACCCTGTTTATTTCAGGGAACTGAAAGAGGACCTTCCTTTTTTTTTTGTTTTTTTTTCTTTTTTCTTTCTTGTTGTGGAAGGGGCCGTTTTCTATACATGTCAATGTGTGTGCACGTAGAAGTCTGAAAGATTTTCAGAAATATTATCTGAGCAGACGAAGAACAAGACGAACACAGACGGCTTAACTGAGCCTTAAGCTTTTTATTCATGTCTATCATCTGGTGTTATGGAGTAGATTAGAATCTGGGTGTGTGGTTTTTTTTTTTTGTTTGTTTTTTTTTTCCACTGTTTGGTGAATTTGGATTGGTTATATGTATTAGTTTTTAGCTCCAGACTTGACAAATGTTGGATTACACATAATGATATACATGCATCCAGAAGAGGCTGCAGTGCAGTGTTATCTGCATGTAGCATTTTTTTTTTCCCCTTGTTTGTTGGTGCTATTTTAGATTTGCTAGCTGATGTGCATGTGTCCCAATTTGTTTATTTTTACACTGCAAACTTTGCATCAGCAAAATTCCTTGTAATGATTTACGCGGGCTATATGCACTGCTTATGCCGACAAACAGCTGAGGAGTTTTTAAGTTACTGCAGGTACAGTAAAGCTACTACATACGAGGAAAAAAAAAAAAATGTCAAACTAGTTGGGCCCTGATTGCACCACGCTGTCCTCTTCCTGCTCTGTATTTATAATCTGTTTAACAAACGATTGACCTGTCCTCCAGCTTTCTTTTCCTCTTCGGCCCTTCAGTCATCACGCTATTAATGCTTGGTCACTCTTTCCATTAGTTCACACACTTTGTTTTCCCCCTTGGTCTTACTCTGACAGCGTGACTTCTCATCCTGTCCCGTCCTGTGAGAGGCGGCTGAAACAAAAGTGCTGAGTGAATTTCTCAAAATTTTTTCCACTGAAACCGTGATGTGAGGGCCACCAGTTTTGAGTTTCGATGTTGTAATATGCGTCCAACTGTCCCTCGGCCGTGAAGTGAGTCAGGGTGAGAATGAGGAAGAGGTGAAGGAGAAGAATTGAGGCTGCAGTCATGGTTCTCCCTGCTTTCAGTTCCGATAACTGCCAGCTTCAACAGTCTTTTCGTTTGTAACACAACTCATTTAAAAAATTAATTAATTAATTAATTAATTAATTAAAAGACGAGGATACGAAATTGGAAATTCAATAATGTGAAGGAGTACTTTTGCTCTCGATGCTGTGGGAAGCCCAAATAAGAGACATATCAAGGCAAACAACTTTTTATTGTTATTGTTTTACAACAAAGCTATGCAGTAGCAGTGCACGTTAGAATCAAATTTTGTTTAACCGACTTGCAACAGCTTCAACCAAAACCATAACGTTATTTAAAATGTTCTCACTCAACCGCTTTTCCCAGTGCAGGAAGTTGGTAATGCAGATTTGGTCATTCTTAAATCTTTTTTTGGGGGTCTGAATTGCTCAGAACCAACTAAAAGTAATCATTACATCACTACAGAACATCTGTGTTCGTGCATTTCTGAGTGTGTGCGTGATCGCGTCTTCACGACCACCTGTTTGGCCTTTAGGATCAGACTCTTTAACATGCGCTCACGCAACGGCGCAGCTCGTACAACTACTTGTAAAAGGCCTTCCAGTGTCTGCGTGCTATCTGCAGCAAGATCTGGGATGACATCACCTCTCAGCACCATGGAGGCAGGAAGTCTTGGCATGGTAAATCATTACCCCAGTGGCTCCCTTATCATGCGAAGTTACTACTGCCATGATTATAGAAATACACTTAGGCTGTCTGAGAGCCGGCCTCAGTATCCACATCTAGGAAGTGTTTTATTATGTTTTATTATATTTCTGGCTAGCTGAAGGTTTTTATGTTATTCTCATTACAAAACATCCTAAAGTTTAACGTGATCTGTAGTTGAGCAATAATCATGCCATGTGTTTTTGTTACAGTTTTTATTGTTAGTGACGCCTTTTTATTACTGGTTACTGCTGACTATCCACAGTGGAGCCGTTATTGGAAGACATCAAAATCATTTCTTAACAAACGGATATTTATGTTGCTCCGCACTATCAGCTCCTGTCTACCTGAGTTCAAAGTACCTGAACCTTTTATCAATCCAGTCTTCTTGCAAGAAAAAACAAACAACAAGGTCTCTCTTGAAAACTAAGGCTCTGAAGTTTCTATCACAAAGGTCAGAATCACTCTAAGTGGTTTTGTTCTTGAGTAATCAAAGTTGGCGCACAGTTAAAAGAAATTTAAAAAAAGTGAAATGTTTTTGGGTTCACCTGATTTTTTCTTTTTGTTTTGGAAAAAAAAAATTGTGTCGGTCGAATCCTATTTTCATTTTTATCAATGAAATCAGAAGAGAGTTACATCTTGCATGCAGCATTTTCTCAAACACAACTCACGTGCAGAGCTCTGACTGGTTGAAAAAGCTACTGCTGTCCCATGCACGACCCAGCGGAATTAAGTGAAAGGGTTAACACACTCTTCAACTCTGAAGTCTTAGCGGGTGAGTTGCACTGTGGGTAATGTAGGCTTCAGAGGAATATGTGGAATAATAATAAAAAAAGGCAATATCACGGTTTCTTTTATGTCAAGTTCTGCTCATGTTAAAACAATACATGTCTAACTGCATCTAACTCAAATCAACAGCCTTCAGGGAAAAATAAAAACGCGTTCTCCCCCACACACATGGGTTTTACGACGACTCACAAAAAAATGTTAAACAAAGATAATTTTCTGTGGTTCAGCTTTTAAATTTTATGCAGAGTAACAGAAAGAGGCACAGCCGCTGTCACCGTGTCTTGCCTTCTTACTATTTATACCACATTCAGTATTAAGTCGATGGAAAAGTGGCAATTATTGACTTTCATCTTTATTAATGATTTAGTTTGGCTTCTCTGTAAAGCAAAGCCTCAGTTCTTCTGTTTGATTTCTTGTGACACATTTTCTCTCTGTTTTGTGGATGTCACTGAACCAGTGAGCTCCGGCTCTATCGCATCACGCTTAGTCACGATCTGAGTGAGGGCACGTGTACAGTAGCTTTTCCACTGTGTAATGCTTTCAGTGTGCTGAATCAATACAGTGTTGAGAGTTGCGCTTCCAGCTTTCCCCTTTTTTTATGTTATTTAGAGCTCGAGTGAGCCACGGTCACGCTGATTTTTCGAAAGTTCATCAACAGGATGCAGCAGATGCAGAAGTTAATAGGGAGGGCGTTTCACAACACACAAAGTTTGAGCTGGCGGGCAACTTCCCATCTGAACGCAAGACTCAGATGAGACGAGAGCGTTCGAGAGGCCTGCACAAGCTTAGTCTACAAATACAGTCTTAACAGTAAAGCAATAACAATAATGTCGAATTAAGATCTATTTCACACTCTTTAATAAACCTGCCCTCTCCTCCCTCTCTTTCTCTGTTTCTCTCTGTCTTCCTGAGAGCATAGTACAGGAGAGGGTGGGTAATTACTTTGTGCTCCAACCCTAAAATAACACAACTGGCCCAATTACAGTCTGGGCCTCATTACACAGCCTTTGCAGAACAGAGGGAGAAATACTAGACCAATCAAAACAAAGAGGGAAAGCGGAGATGTAAGGAAGAACAACGTTTAGACTGCAGGTGTTGATTTAACATGTCTGCCGGGGAGTGGCCCGGGTGGCACAGCGGAGCATGGTGCATGCCATGTCCTGTCCCGTCCTGGTACTGTCACGGTTTGAAACTGAAATCTCTGCTCTTTGACGTCGGTATTTCAAAAAAAAAAAAAAAAAAGATTTGTTCAAAAATTTGTAGCCAGAATTGAGCACTAACGCCACCGGCCTCCGCTGCTCATCTCACCGCGCAAATATTATCCCAGGCACGTCACTCGCACATACGTTGGCCTTCCCTTTCGAACCGTGGCCTCTGGTGTGGTCAGGGGTTGGGTTAAGTTGGGTCCGTGCCAGTGGAGCTTGTTTATGTAACACTCTTCAAAGGGAGCCAGTGAAAGAGCACACTGTACAAGGGAAGGGAAGTGTAAATATCTGGCTCTTGCTGGCATAACACATGCTTGCACCATACATCAATTACATTTGGGATACGCAAAAACTTACCGCTAGGCATGCATAAATATATATATATATACACACACACACACATGCGCATATCAAAATGCACATGAACGCCTGTGCCTTTTGAGATGCACTTAAAAGTCTATGGTGGAAGACATGGCCACATTCAGTCTCACAAATCCAGTCATGAACTCCAGATTCCTAGAAACCCAGAGTGCTCTGGTGTAGATATGATGTTGTTTGACTTGCTGTTATGGTTGTGCACTGTATCCCAAATTAGACCTTCTTTTTTTTTTTCTCCCCCCACTGACCATGGCTCAACAGCGGGAGCCTGCCAGCGCTTTATGCGTGTGTGTGTGTGTGTGTGTGTGTGTGTGTGTGTGTCTGCATATCCGCCGCTGTCTGCCCGTTGGTTTATGTGAACATGTAGGAGTGTATTTATATACATACGGGCGAGTGTAAACTTCATCGCTAGATACTAGAAAAATGTTTTGGTAAGTCTTTATTTAATTAATTCCTGCTCGTAGCCCCTTTTACTGCAGCAAATTGTATCGTGTGGTAGTGAAAGAGGAGGTTTGACAGCGCCGCCGATCAGACAAGACAGAACACGGCTCTCGCGCATTCTCCCACACCTGACTAACCGAGCGTCTGGCAGAGGGCCGAAGGAAATTTCTTGGGGAACTTTGAAAATGCGCTCAATGTGGTTTTCAAACGTTGACCTTTCGGATGAACGTACGTGGGGAAAAAAACGGGTCGAGGGAGATCTGAAAAGTTGAAGTAAGGAGAGAGAAAGAAAGAGCAGAGGGGTGTTGTTTGAAGGAGTGGGATAGCAGAGAAGGGGGTGGTGGTTGAAAGGAGAGGGGGCACTGTGTGTCTGTTTCAGTGCCTGGCACAGCTTGGTCTGGTTAGACTCCAGGCCTCTCTGGGGGAGCCAAGTCTTCTCCCCGGGTGCTGCCAACTCCCTGTGGTGGTGTAGCTACATGTTCAATTATGCTCTGGAGCCTGCCTGTCTTTACCTACGCCTCATAGGAAAACACTGAGTGTGTGCGTGTGTGTGTGCCCGTGTGTGTTCGTGTGCTGAAAAAGGGATTAATGAAGAGATCGCGATGGGTTTTGAGCACAGGAGTACGAGCTGAGGCTTCATCTCGGATCAAAACCATCCTTGATCGCGGCGGCTCCAAAACAATTTTTGTCTCCTGTGAGCATGAGAAATTTGAGATGTTTATTCAGTCATCAGAGACGGTATAAAATAAAAAGCCTTCGCCTCAGTAGTTTCCACGAAAATGAGACGGACGTGTTGGAGTGTTCATAGTTCGCATCGGTGTCCAAGCGCATAAAACAAGATGGCATCCATATTTCCATCATTTCTGAGAACATCTTGTCCCGTTGTAAGTCTGCCACAGTTTGCTTAAGAGATAGCGCACTCGCTGAAATAGTCATTAAACGGGGACGCATGTGTGCCTGCGTTGGTGTGTGTCTGCCGGAGTGTGGGTGCATTCCTGTGGGTATGTAAGTGTGTGCATGTGTGCTCCGGCATGCTCGCTTGCGTATAGGGAGGCATCCTCAGGAGGAGGGGGAGCAATTATCACTGCCAATAAAACAACAACAAACAAACAATCACTGTTCTGGGCCTCACCTTGTTGTACCACACCCCTCCATAAACCTTATTTCATCAGGGCGACTGACACAGGGAATGTGCTGCGCTGTGCTGCCTAAGCACTCTCCTTAAATAGCATTTATGTAGTCGGCACGCTGCTCCCACGTGTACCTGTCGGTGCACTTATGCCAGTCGCACGCGCAGATACATCCGCCCCAGTGGCTTATTCTCGGACCTCTGCACCAGAAGACACGGGGGCTGTAAAGTATAAGTCATGACATCACATGACAAGAAGAAGAAGAAGAAGACACTCACAGTTTAGTGTTTTTGCTCTCTGCGTCTACCGTTGGGCTTCAGTAACTGAATCGAATCTGTTTTTCCCCGAAGTTAAAATGCGTGTTTACTGTTCCATTGGTGAGATATTACCGTCTCCTGGATTTGCCGAGCCACCCCGCCAATAAATCAAGTCTCCTCCATAACAAACCGTCGCATTACTTGACATTTTGTGTAAGCAGATCCTCCAAAATGTCTGAACCCCGTCATTGTTTTTTTTTCGCGTGGCGCTCCTGACGGTCGGAGTAAGCTCACGATGAATAGTTCATGTGACATGTCAGAGGAGGGAAGTGTTTATAGCTTTTCTGATCAAACCGCACTGGAAGGCGTGGTGAAAATACAACTCATTGAAAGTGGCAAGATGCAATAATAAATCACACATGGGGGACAACAGTGCAGGCAGTCTCTGCTGGAAGGCGTTTAAAGATATTGCGCTCACTTGTACACAAGAAAAGTGGCAGAAATAGTTCTGTAAAGAATTAAAAAGGGCTTATGGGAGAGTTCAAACCCGACTATAGTGGCAGATTTACACCGAAGCCGCCTGCTCAACCACTGATCATCCTCCCCTTCCAAATTCCAGTGGTAACATTACTAAAGAGGGAGTACTGGTAAAAATAATCTCCATTTCTGAGTTAACTGTTTAGTTGAAACAAAAAAGGACACACCCTGTCGAAGATTACTTGAACGTAAAATGGGTGAACGGTAGATCCAACTGTGTTTCTGAATTATACCCAAAATGTGCCACCCTTTTGTTGACCTCCACTTACTTCTTTAGTAATCTTCTCCAAACATGAAGTAACCTACCAGGAAATAAAAGGCAGGAGTTTTAACAGATGTTAACAGGTGCCTTCAAATCAGACCATGTTTGCCATGTTCACTAGTCCATATAAACGCCCCCGCCCTCTTGTGGTATTCACAACCTCGTAAGTGAAACATTTTTGGAAAGCTTTGATTCCATGAATTGTTACGTATTTGCTTCATTTTTAAGCTATTTATGTATAATGGATAACAGTTTTTCCAATGGCCTCCTTAATTCGGTTTCCACTTCCTCACATTGAGTTACCCTCTCAACAGTTGCCATGCAGTAGAGACACATAGAAAATGACTCGCAGCCGTTGAATACTAATGAAATACAGTGAGTCATGAGCATGACAGCTCAAAGAAACTTCGGTGACGGGAAAAATGATGTGAGCTCTGAGGCGACTCGGCTGAGGCGAAGACCAATGGGAGCAGTTGATGTGGTTTACAGATATTTAATGCTAGCACGGAGTTCTCCGAGTTTTTTAATCGCAAGGAAACACCGTCCACAACTTTTATTCGAACCTACAAATTCACCGTACTCACTGTAGGTTTGAGGTGTCAGGTGAATGAACGTGTAGCGCTGACGGTACAGCTCTCTGCGTACACAAAAAATCGTTTTGTGTTCTCCTTGTTTCACTCTGAATCACTCGCAGTGTTAAATATAAGTGAGGGTTACTAAGGCAACCAGAGCCTGGAACGTCCACTAGCAACCAACTGTCTGTGGATGACTGTTCCAGCTGTGGACTCGTGTGTTCTAAAAGATATACACCAATAGGGCAATACATTATGACCACATTCCTCATATTGTGTAGGTCTCCTTTGTGCCTCCAAAACAGAGAATGGACATGGGCCTTCTGAGGGAGTCCTGTGGCGTCTGGACAGGAGGTTGTTAGTGGGGGCCTTTGGGTCCTATGGACTGAGGGGAGGGGCCTCTGTGGATCAGGCTTGTTCCAGTGCATCGATACTTGATGAGTTTGGGATCTAGTGAATTTGGAGGCCAGTGTTTTTCATGTTTTTTTTGAGTTGTCCCTGTGTGTTCATGTTTTTTTGTACACTGCTGCCATCAAGGAGTGTCATTGCAATGGGGTGGGGGTGGGTGGTACATGTTTAAGTAACATCCATATGAATACCAGGTCCAAAGGTTCCCCAGCAGAACATTGCAATGTCAACTAGGTGACCAACTTCACCTGTCGGTGGTCATAAAGTTATGCCTGATCGGTGCACTCCGTGTGGTGACTTCCTCGCTACAAGGCAGGAAGTAAACGTGCAGTACCCGTGCATATAATCTATGTTTTTGTGTATCCGTATGCGTCCTGTGGAATTTCCCTGTAGACTGCTGCGTTGTTTAGGTCTCTTTACCCCAGTAAACCCAGTCACTGGGGAGTTTACATTTGTAAACACGCCTGGAGAGGCCTCCATCGTGTTTGTGTGTTTGCGAGCGCACATTTGAAGTCTCAAGAGATAATTTTCACTCAGTTTGTTTTTTTTCCCTTCTTACGTACGAGCAACGGTACATGCATGCGTTGGGGAGAGACAGCGCGTCTTTTGACTGCCTTCGAGCGAAATGTTTGTTGGATAAACAAATAGATTAGAAAATATTACATCAGAGAGTGGAAATTAAAGCCCTCATAGGACCCGGTGATGTGAAGAGTTGAACATAAAGGATTTATTGATAACTCCCAACAATTTGGTTGGTTGTTTCAACATTTTCAGGAAGTCGCCTCAGATCACCGGGACCTATTCGGCCGGTTCACTGTGATTTATGAAACGCACCGTGAAATGCACCTTGTGCTTCGGAGGTCCTCTCCGGGCGTTGCGTGCTCCGAGTGTGGAGCTGGACTACTGACGGTTTTGTTTGGAGCTGTCCAGTCAGGCGTGCAGGACGTGGACAGAACTGACATCAAAGACGTGACACTGCCACCATTCAGAGTCATGGCCTACTTATCTCTCTCTTCCTCTTTCGCTCTTTCTGTCTTTCAGTTCCAGTCTCTCTCCGTCTCTCTTTTTGTCTTTTTTTTTTTTTTTTACAGAAAAAAACAACACCTCATTCACACGTGTCACATGAAATCAAACTTCCAATACAGCGGTAGTATAAACATGTTACCCTAACAAGCAGTTGTTTTTTATGTTGTTTATTAGTGCAGACACTGCTTATGTAACCTTTATGGCTCTCCATTACAGCCGCCTTCCACTCGCTCAGTCTAGCACTCTTAAGCTAGGCCGCACTGTAATCATATGCATTTTCAACGGCGGGGTATAACCTCGCTGACCTGCAGTATTATGTCTCTGCATGGGAGCAAAGCCAAACAGCGACAGCCTCCACCCTCCACTGGGCTGTGTCACTGCTCTGACCCGGTGCGGTCAGAAAGCTGTAGAGATATCACCACTAGTCCCCTCTGAGTTACACTTTTGTTGCCTCTGTTTGACTGCTTCATTTGGTGTCCTTTTCCCCATAACTCCTTCATGAGTTTACGATACGTTTGCTTTTCCTCTCTGTTGCTGTTTATTGCTGCTCCAGATAGATATGTCCTCCTTTTAAATTTGAGCACAGCTTTAGTGACTGATGTCTAACTTCTTGTTCAATGAAAAGTTCTGCACCTTGCCTGAAACTAACTAAGGTGACTTTACAGCTGTGTTGTTTTTTTTCTTGCCCTCTGGCCGACAACCCCCTATTTCTTTTCTTTTTTTTTCCTATGTTGACATAATTTATAATACCTTCCGCCTATCTCACATATCACGCTCTGATAACAACACTCGCCCTGGTCACATGTAAAAATGTGTCCAGAAGTTGGGAAGCACAAAATGAAACACAGCTGGTGATGAGGGAGGATGAAATGGTGATATCAAAAGTGAAGGAGGAAGCAGAGATGAGTAACTGTTGTCCGTTGGTTGGATCATTCCTCTCTTCCTCTCCTCTGCCGTGGACATGGGAAACTGGGCGAGAAACGGTCAGTGACTTTCACAACATCTGTCTCGCCCTCTCCTCTCTCAACTCCGTTTGTCTCTCCCTGTCTGTCATGCCCACGGCGGAGTCCTGCAGGCTGCAGGCCGTGACACTCTGACCAGCATTAATGCAGAGGTGTGCGGAGCAACTCGCATACACTCCCAGATTGCTCCGAGTGTTCCCACAGCAGGGCAGGCTGTTTATTTAACCATTAGCCTGGGGGAGGGGAGCCCTGAGCTGGGTGAGCGGGAGGGGGGGGGGGGCTTTTAGTAATATTTTACACGCAGTCTAAGTAGTTTGTCCTAAATTTCTTTGTCTGAACCAAGATAAATGACAGTCAATTCTCCCCTTTCCAGTGCAGTTTTGCTTGTTAATGACACACGCAGTAGCAATGAAAGCAGCAATTGCGCATCATCACCTTTTTGATTACATCCACTTGCCCACTGACTTATCAGTATTTACACATTAGGACTCAATAATGTGATCGGTGATTGAATTACTACTTCTTTTACACATAAAAACAATTATATTGCTTAATATCCATTTGCAGAAGCTGGTTCGTTGTTACAGAGTGACTCACAGTGATTGCGGCAATAGACTGGACTCAATTTTATGATTTCAGCTACCCACATAACAGCTTCCCTAACAGATATGAAGGTTTTAAACACACACCAGACTGATACGCTAACTAACAAATTGCAAGGGTCAAAATGACATAACTCCCCCAGATGATGTACCAAACATTGCTAGGAATCTTAAAGAGACATTACACGGTGCTCACCAATGAATCGGAACTAAGAGAGGAGATACTTGAAATGAAACGGTCCTTGGACCGCAAACTCTGTCCAAAATAACCTTTTATAAAGTCAAATATTAAAAAGTTGCTAAAATCCAACATTTAAGAAGTTTATTTTTTGTCACTTGCACCGGCCTTGCCTGCTAGGGAGTCACCATTTTGAAGCGATGTAATCGAAATACGTCACGGGGCTGGTTGGATCCCTCCGAACGCCGTTGGACGTGGACATGGGTGAAATGGAAAGAGATCTTGAGCCTGGTATAAATGCTACTGGATATGCTTTGAAGTGATACGGCATGGAAACCGAGCAATGGTACCACTAAGGCCACGTTTACATGAATCAGACTTATGGGTGAAACCCCATAAGTCTTGCACGTTTCTGCCGGCCATCCACGACGCCTTAACAACATCAGTGGCAGACTACAGGCTTGTGACGGTGCTGCATCAGATGTTGACCCTTGTTGGGTTGCTATAAACTGTCGCTTAGCCACAACAATGAGCTAAAATGGATTACGGACTGTAGGTTTGTATACGACGTGCAAATGCTCCGCCTCTTCTTCTTTTTCTGGCTGAGTTCCCTAGCAGAAACAGCGCCACACATAGGCCTGCGATATGCACCCCAGTCTTTCTACAACTAGATGGGGTTTTGCAATGAATCCACCTTCACGGACAAATTCTCGACACAGAAAAAAAACGGAGGAAAAAAAAGATCGATTTGCTACCAGTGAACGTGGCCTAAGAGTGGAAGAAGTGGTGAAACCGGTGGTTTGGGAAGAAGAGCGTGTTGGCAACACAACCTGGTGCACGCCGCTGTTGTCCATGTGCTGGATCATTTAATCCGCGGCCTGTCCTGTGTCACCACCGCAGTGTGTGCTGTTCACATTATATTCCGGGAGTCGCTGGAAGTGACGGTGCTTTCGCTGAAAGACGTCCAAGCAGAAATACTGCAACGCCCCGTTTGTAGCAGGTAAGCCAAGCTTCAGCCAGACTTTCACTGTCTACCACTATAGGAATCACCAACCCCACGACATCACGGCCCACACTATGGCAAGACGGCATGTTAAAAAACATACAACAGCTAGCGTATTTTCTCCTTATATGCTAACTTTTGTCAGTGGTGTCATATGTTGTTGATAAGAGCAGAAACCCATCTATAGAATGCAGTTTATTTGACTGAGTGCTTCATGTCCCCTTTAAGGCGAGGTTTTAAGGGATATGAGGGCGAGAGAGATGGATTTTCAGTTTAAGATAGTATGAGGTGAGAAGTGACAGATGAAGTGGGAGCAGTGTTTTATTCCATCATGCCATCCCTTCCCTAACACACACACACACACGTACACACACACACACCTAAGCGTGCACACTGCCTAATTCTGTCCCTCTCACTCTTTCAGACACACACACAAAGAGAAAACTGTACTTACCGGAGTTCCTCCACCCTATAATCCTTTCTAACCAAAGCCAGCCTGAACACCTGCAGTGAGAACTACGGCAAGTGATCCAGCTGAGGTGTCATCCAAGACGGTTCGGACGTCACAGACACTCCTAATGGACCACAGCTTGTATGTTTTCTCAGGTCACGTCATGATCTCGTTACAACAATCACAAATCTCCTCTCGTGTGTTTTAAAGAACAGTTACTCATGGAATAATGTGCAGATGCGTGTGTGCGTGTGTGTATGCGTGTTGAAGAGTGTAATTATTGTGCATGGTGTTTTTTTTTGTTTTTTTTTTTTTTTGCTTTTAGTGCTAATCTAGACTTTGTGGCCCAGGTTAGACAACTGTGGGCTTTTGTGGAAGGAGAGAAGGGCAGAAAATGGGAGGATAGGAGTGTACGTTGTATAATCACACAGACTCGATGACATTGAAAAGCCTCGGGCCAGCACTGACAAACACAGCTGCTTACTGACACAGTAAATCTACTGCATGACTGTCTGCCCTTCTCAGCCAGCCTTCAAACGCACAGGCGCACACGCACGCGCACACTTGAAACTGAGCATGTTTGAGGGTTTGAGCAGTGCCACTGGGCTTTCTCAGGTTGGATAATAACTCTTGGCCTGTCGGAGCAGAGTGCGAGCTGTCCAAAAACCTGTCAACATCCCACTTACCCTAAAACCAGTGCCACTATGGCCTGTGCTTACGGGATCATTGCAGGCAGTCTTCCCGACACACTTTAGCTGACATACGCAGTTACAGCTGCAGGAGTCACACACGGCCCTCTTTTTTTTTTTTTTTTTTTACGGTGCAAAATATGGTTCCTACCATTGTTTTCATGACAGTTGGATCAGTGGAGCTGTTGCTGGTCACAGCAAGCAGAATGGACAATATTTCATGCGTTCTTTGTGGGAGGATGGTTAGGAAGTTGTTATCGCTCGGCCTGAAGATAACAGCGAGGCATGAATAAATAGTAACAGCTATAGGACTATTTGATAAAAATCCTTTGAGGAATTTTGAAAGCACAGGACGGAAAGAATTAGAGTCGTCGAGTCACAAGCGTGCAGCCTTAAGCGCCGATGTGAAGGCAACTGCTCAGACCAGATTTGGAGGTGGTCTGGGCCACTTAATTATTTTAGTAGTTTGAACGCACAATCTGTCCTGGCCATATTGCTGTTGCTTCGTTCATTCAGAGTAAACAAGTCCACTATTTTGAAAGATGTCCAGAAGAGGCAAAAGCGTCATAAGGGATTCACTCGTAGGACACAACATCTTGACATCCTTCTCCTTGTGACCAACTAACTGAATAAATCAATCAGAACAAAGTTAAGATTAGCTCTGCTCGGGGTTATGCGTGTCCCTTCTTCATCTGTTCATCTCGACACTTCCTCGTCGTCGAGGATGGAGGTGTGAACATGGAGCGCAAAAGTTTAACGACATGCTTCATTTCCCCATCAGGTAACTCGTAAGAAGTCAAGCTAATGTCATTAAGTGATGCAACGACCTTCCCTGCGCGCCTCAGCCGGGCCCAGATGAAAATATGAACTCGGAGTTCGAAGTTAATCTCCCACACAAACGCAGAGCAGAGGCTGTAACTCAATACAGGCTGCTTTGTGGGAGGCCAACTTGCCCTCATCTCGCAGAATTAAATACAAGTTGTCCACTTATGAGGAATGAGATTAAAGTGTAGTTGGCGCTTATTAAAACTCGGAATGAAGAGAGAGGAATAAAGGACCGCTGTGTGCGACGGGTGGAAGGTGCAAAATTGTGTGTGTCTTTTGTTTGTGTGTGTGGCGCACATTAGGCACAGTGTGAGAGAGTGTGTGTGTGTGTGTGTGTGTGTGTGTGTGAAGGGCGGGGGCTTCAGATTCCCAAGCAGGCCTTATTGGAGATGATTACTCTCATAAAACCTCTGCTCTCTAAATTGCCTCCTCCCCCCTCCCCCCCCGCCCCTCTCCCTCCTTACATCTGCAGTCTAAACACACTTAATCAAGCGCAGGTGTGTCCTGATGCATTTACAGACGCCTTGCTGACAGACGATCTTCCTCTGCAAAACGGGAGAGGAGAGGAGAGGAGAGGAGAGACTTTGCTATCTTTCCATCTTCTTTACTTTTTTGGGCGAAGGCAGCGGGCGGAAGATATGAATAAAAGAAAACAGATGAGAATAAATGTATCACATATTGGTTGCTTTGTCTCTTCATCTCCTCTTCATCATCTTCCTCCTCTTCATCACCCCCCTCCCTCCCTCTCTTCCTCTCCCCCTCGGCCCCGTGTCTTAATTCACTGCTGGATGGATCAGCCCCGTGCTGGAGATCTGTGGGTTAATACGGTTACCGGGATAACAATCTCCTCCCGCATCGCTCCATGATAGATGGCCACTGTGTGTGTATGTGTTGAGTGATTGAGCAAGTGGGTGAGTGAGTGAGAGATAAAGTAAGCGGCGGCGGTGTAAAAAATGTGTGTGTGCGGTCCCCGAGCGAGGGTGTGGAAGCGGAGGGGGCCACGGTATCCGTCAGAGGAGAACAATGGCTTTTAAATGAATCTGGGAGCTCGTAAATCACACAAAGAGAGAGCCCAAATGCAGCGCTGATTGCCTGGACGTCAGAGTCAGCGGACGACAGGAAGGAACGAATGAACGAGAGCCCCGGCGAGGCACCTTGTTAACGCCTGAACAAAACGCCTCCATTAGGAGCCAATGGCCTACTTATGCAAATGAGTCCACATATGCACACTTTCTCTCCTGAAAGTTCTGTCCTTGGGAGGCACATGCAGTCAGTCAGTCGGGACAAATGTAAATAAATCAAAGGACAAACACTTTTCCATTACATATTTGTCCGTCTGAGCTAAAGAGAACTTAAAGTGGGCCTTTTAGGTTATACCTGTGCTGGCATAACTCCCGTTGCCTCACACTCTTCATTTCTTCACATTTTTTAAAAAACCTTGAGCAACGCGCATTTAAATGGGAGCCAAAGGCATCGCCCAAGTTATGTATGTTTTCCTTAATCTCGTGTAATTTGACTCGGTTTGATAAAGATTTAACCGTTTCACTGTTGCCGGTGATGTCTGCAGCTGTTAGCCTACGTGTTAATGCTAAGCAGTTGTAAATCATTAGAGGCAGGCTTCATTATGGTTTAGCGCGAGTGTTGCCTCAGAGAGAGAGATGAGTGGTAGGCAGAGTGTAATTACAGGTATGCGGGGAGAAAACATGCAATTAGAGATGTAGAGGAGGCATTTTGCACACTTTTTTTTCCCCTGCTCATGGGTTGTGGTAGGCTCGTCTCCACGTACGTTTACACAAATGACGGTGCTAAAGTAAATTTACTTTCTATTTCATTTTCTGATACTTAATGCTCAAACCAAGAGGGCTAATTAGAATATTTAAACATTAAAGTGTAAACTTTTAAAATACATAAAAATTGAATAACTGCTTTTTGTTGTCTGTTTTTTGACACATTTTTCTTCTGCTCCTTCACATTTATGATATTGCATCCTTTTGGGTGCCTTATGACCTTTTAAAGGACCCTGATCCCTAGCTTGGAAACCACTAGACTATAAAATTCTTACTTACACTGGTGCATTGGTATTCCATGTTTTTTTGTGTTTATTTTGTTTGTTCATGGTGCAGTTGCGTCTCTTAGGAAAGCTAACTAATAATAGTAATAATAATAATAATAGTAATAATAGTAATTTTTCATCAACATATTTGTTTTTTTTTCTTGAGTCATGAAGCATTCCTCCTCTCCTTTGTCCTTTTTCCCAAGCTCGTTGTGTACTGTTGCCGTTGGACGACAACTGGCAGTGACCCCCGGGTCGCTGTTAGGGTTGAGGTCAGGTCAACTCGTTTGGCCACCCGGAGCAGACCAACTGATGATCCACGTTAGAGGTGAGGGGGTCAGGGGTCAGGTCTTCCCCGCTTTGCTCTTCCACTCTCACCTGTCCGTTCGCAGGGAAAGGCAACGACAAAAATAGAAGGGAGAAAAGGACGGCGTGAAAGTGAAGACACAAGTGTGGACAGGTGCCTTTTCCTTTCTCTTCCCCTCTGTTGTTTTCAGCTTTTTGGGATTTTACAAGCATGGCATGTACAAGGAAAAAAAAAAAACACAATCGACTGTGGAGCAGTTACACAGCGCGTGTCTTTCCGTCCTTTGTAAATCTTTCCCTCGTTCACATCCTCTCCCTCCCTCGCTTTAACCATAATGGTGTGTAATGTGCTGGCTGATTAGGACTTTGACGGCGAAGTTCAGACCAGCCACCCAGACACTGAGGTTAGTTGGTCTGGGTTTTGTGGGCAGACAGTTTGGCTTGGAATACCCGTCTGTTAGTTCAACCTATCTTGGCCGCAAGTGACGTTTCCACACATGCGTGTTGCGCGCGTACGCACCTTTTTCAAATGAACAAGGTTACAAAACTAAATGAAACTTGGCTTTATGACGCGTTTGGCGACGGGAGGTCCCTTGAGAGCGGGACGCCCTGAAGACATGCTAGAAACCAAAACAGTCCGCTCCTCGGCGACGTGCTCTTGAGACAAGTGTGACAGAAGTATCTGACAGCTGCGCTTTACCCACAAGGACTGAAGAGGAGGAAAGTACATGGTTATAAAAAGAGTCGGCGTGAATGTGACCACCACTGGGCAGGGAAAAAACAAAAAAAACAAAAAAAAAAAACAGGTGGTCATCAGCAATCAGGTTTGTCATCGTACAGTGAGGAATGAAAACAGTCAGGAGAGCGTTGGGGCTTCACGGGATGGACGTGCTCTGTATTTTTCTCTGACGCACATGCCGCGCAGAAACGCGCAATCTTGCAAAGAGGCACGCAAACACACAAACAAACGCTCAATATTTACAATGCTCAGAGTATTTGGTGACAGGTTCGACGAGGCGTGACTGACCTCCTCAACCATAATTAAGAGCCTCGGAGAGCAGAGCCTTTAGGCCTGCCCAGACACACTCCCTCAGACTGCGCTGTTTATGTTTCATTAGAGCACAATTATATGTCGCATCCCTCGCTCTCGCCACCTCTCACTCTCACCGACTTTCCCCCGGTTCCCACGTGCGTGTGTGTATATGTGCGCGCGCGCCTGTACTCTGCCGAGTTCAGAAGAGAACGGCGTGTGCTGGGCTTCACTGAGAAACAATGTTTGTCTCTTATCGCAGGTCAAACAAGCTGCTGAGAGGCCCTTCACTTCACCGTCCGTACAGAGAGCAGGAGCAGACAGAAGGAGGGGGAGAATCCAGGGGGAAGAAATATATATTTAAATTACAGACTGGTTACAGATAGAGGATCGGGCCAGGGGCTGTTTGGAGGAGGGAGGATGTACTAAGGGAGAAGAGGAGGAGGAAGAGGAGTGACTTCCAGTAAGAGGTGCACGGACCCCTCACCCTCAAAGGAAATAAGCACACAGAGTGGAGAGAGGAAAAAGCACAGACAAGCGCAAAGGTCAAAGATTCCTAATTGGGTCCAGTTTGCAAACCTATAACACTATGACAACATGTGATACAATAACAGTATGTCTAATCACCTCTTCCCATCCCCATATCTCAATATATACAGCCAGGGAAGGGAACAGACTTTGTACATGTGTTGACCTTCATCGTCTGATCTGCTCTGAATGCCCAACGTTGAGGTTAAAATTCAGTCATAAACGCGTCATAGCGATCAACAAGTATCAGGGTAATGATACTATAGCTGGCTTTTTTTGGACATGCCCTCATTGAAGACATTCATATTGTTGCTCTTGTCTGTACATACACTGATCAGGCGCAACATTATGACTTTTTCTCTTTCTCTCTCTTGTGCCTCCAAAACAGTTGTGACTCATCAGAGAATGGACATGGGTGCATGGGTGTCCTGTGGTATCTGGCAACAGGATGTTGTTAGTGGGGGCCGTTGGGTCCTATGGGTTGAGGTGAGAAGGCCTCTGTGGATCAGATAGACAGATAAATACTTTATTGATCCCTCCAAAGGGGAAATTCAGAGAGTCTTGCCACTCACAGAAACACCCAACCACAGACCAATACAATAAACAAGACAAAACAACACAAGATCATGGTAAAATTGACATCTGTGAGTTTAAACATTTTAAAAGACATGAACTATAAGAATAAGATACATGTTAAAATAAATACGTAGGTAGCATGTAGCTATGAAGCTAGCTCACAGAGACTCTTCACAAACTCAGCTCAGTTAGGGAGAGCTGGCTAGCAGTTCAGTAGTCTAACGACAGCTGGTATGAAGGCTCTAGTGAATTTGGAGGCCAGGTCAACACCTTGTGCTGGTCTTTATGTTTTTTTTTTGTTTTTTTTTAATTGTTCCTAAAGCGTTTTTGTGTGTATCTGTGTCAGGCTGCATCCTGCTGGGGATGGCTGCTCTCATCAATGAGTGTCATTGCTGTGGGGTTGGGGTGTCTAGTCTGGTCTAGGTGGGTGGTACGTGTCTAAGTAATATACACGTAAATGTCAGGTTTCCCACCAAACCATTGCATTGTCACGAGGTGGTTATTCACTTGAATAAATGGCAGACTGAAGAAAGAAACTAGAGAGCTTGACAGAAAAGTTTAACTCTTTTTTTTCATACCTCCACTCCAAAAGCTGTGATGAAGTGTGTTTGGCCGTTTCTTGTTTTGTTTCTTTGTTGGTTGTACCTGCCCAGTTTTAACGCGTGGGAGGTGTCATGTACACTGTTGCTAGATCTGAGAAAATGTTTGGGTGACGCAATAAGACACCTGTGGCCCTCAGCCAGCGACTAAGTACAAGAATCAACCTTGTAATTAAGAGCAAATACCTAACACAAGACTTTCTTTTCTTTTCTTTTTTTTTGGTACATCTTCTTAACCATTAAATTAGATCAAAAGTTTTTTTACTCAATATACACATAGAAGGATTTACAGAGTCACAGGAGTGGAAGGAGCTTCTGCATCAGGCAGCAGCTTCCAGTTCCTCACGTGGCCACTTGAGGCTGCCCTCATAGGTGAGTCACTCCCCTTAGACCCTCCTGTTATAGTGTCCAACTTCACAACGGCAGTAATGTCACTTGTTTAAATTACTTCATACACTCCCGCTCCACCTGTGCGACACCATGGAGGATTCATCATTCTCTAGATACAGTCGATTCTCATCACCAGCGAGGTACTCGAGTGATCACAAACTAAACGCTCAGTCTGCTCTTCATGTAAGTCATTGGTTTCAGTGCAGGAGCTTCATCACTGTGCGTTCGTACTTCAGAATGGTTCGATCATTGTCATTTATCCTGCAGATAAGAGGTCACGCGCTGATGCCAAAAAACAAAGAATGAGGCATTAAAAATGTTCACTCTTGCTGTCTTTACCTGAGGACCCGAGGATACTGGGGAGTAATTACCAGCTTTAAATCAATGTTTACTGATTCATGGTTGTTTACTTTCCTCCGCCATCGTCAAACACACACACATATACGTTGGAGTCATCAGGTCTAGACAGCCAGTCAGGACAGGCACAGTGTTAACCCCTGCCACGGCCGGAGGACTCGAGACACGCACCTCAGACTCACCTCCGACTCGCATAAACTCACCACGCCGGCAGCACGGCATGCCACTACTAACAGGAAAACACACACACACTATACATAAATTATTTACATCTATTCAAAGTTGTGCGTTAATTTGATTTCAAAATAAAAGCGGGGAACGTTCGAGACATTTGACAAGTAGTGACCACAATCCACACGGAGGTTTGGCCTGCGAGTCAACAACCGCAGGTGGCATGAGTCAAAATTCAACACCGGCGTTATGATATGGTGCAGGTTTGCATAACAAACCTAATCTGCGATCTGACCGGCAGCGGGGAGCGCGTGTGGAAAAGGCAGGGGATCGTGATTCCAGTCCCGCTCTCGCTATTTGTGGCTTACGCCCACAGTGGGACAGATATCTCCATAAGCATCCGTGACCTTTTCTTTGCTACTGTCTGTCTCCTTCCTCATTCTCCTGCTCTCCTTCTCCTATAATTTACTTTGTTGCCTCATTTATTTTCATCTTGTTTTTGCCTCTCTCACTCCTGGCTTCCCCCTTCTTCTTCTTTTTTTTTTTTTTTTTTTAACCATTTCCTGTGAGATCAGGAAAGCCCCTTCGGACTAACAGCCACGGTCTGTCCATCCAATACGCTCTCCCTCTCTCTTCTTGGTTCACCAGGCTATGTAAACACACTGGGCGGACTACAGCTGGCGAAGGAGCAGAGCGGTGGGACACAGTGTGTGTGTGTGTGTGTGTGTGTGTGTGTGTGTGTGTGTGTGTGTGTGTGTGTGTGTGTGTGTGTGTGTGTGTGTGTGCATGTACGTGTACGTGTGTGTACGTGTGTGTTCGTGTTTCTCTGAGCGCGTGCGTGGTAGAATTCGGGGCGACCAGACATTGACCAATGCGTATGTGGAGTGGGGCTGTCGAAGGCATGGGACACTGTAGGGACTTGGACACTGGCGAGGAGACTCGCAAAGTCTGGTGCTTGTGGGGGTATCGAATGGCTCATTAAGTTGTGTGTGTGTGTGTGTGTGTGTGTGTGTGTGTGTGTGTGTGTGTGTGTGTGTGTGTTCATGCAGCTGTGGACAGCATACACTGCTGCACAGGAAATCGGGAGTTGGCCTGAGACCTACCCAATCTAAGAATGCGCTAAATCAAAGTTGCATGTTGGCCACTGCTGTGTATTTTTAGCGTAATAAGTCGGATCTTGCGCGTGTGTGTGTGTGTGCGCATGCCTGTGCTCTGCAAACCCACAGCTTTGGTGTTTGCAGAAGGAAATACCTTGACAGGTTTCTGGAACACCCGCCTGGGCACCCCTTCTCCATCTCCCACCTTCCTCCTACTCTTTTTCTCCATCTCTCTTTCTTCCTTTGGTGTAGTTTTTGGTGTTATTCTACACTCACGCCCTTCCTTCGGCTTAGAGCAACACTCTCCCTCCCCGTAACTGCTGTTGTGTAACTGCCATTTGGTGATCAGAAAACTTTTGGACGATGAAGTGTGAAGCGACTGTAAATCCCATTCTGTGGCGCTGCAGTACATTACACCGATGGAATTATGTCACTGGTTATGTCACTATGGCACCCTGAAACAAAGTTTTACCAGATCTGAAGTATACCTTTGCAGATCTTTGGCATCGTCAGTGATATTAATTTTGAGCAGAACAAAAAAAAAAAAAAGATAAAGAAGATAATTTTGGCTCCATATTTATAAAACGTGTCCTTACTGGTTGCATACTCATTCCTCTACCCACACCCTTTTTTCTCACTTCTCTCACTTTCCCTCCTACCTCTATTCTTCCTCGTATTCACACAATCAGCATTGTTGACAGTTTAACAGCAGAGAGAAATGCTCTCACATATTTCTTTTTTCTTTTTTTTCTTTTCTTTCTTTTTTTTTTTTTTGACGACAGACGTGCCAATGTCCCATAATGATGAAAGGTGACATGCCACGGAGCTCACCGACAGGAGACAGGAAGCGCTGCTCAAAAGCCACAGGAAACAGGAAGCAACCAAGGATGAGCGGGCATGGGAAGTCGTCAGGGGGTGAGATGAGATGCGAGGATTAGCAGATGCAGAAAATGAAAGTAAATGAAAATGCCGATTAAAACAGCGGGCGAAAGATGGAGGCGAGGAGCGTTGTGTCGACAAGCGACGTAACAGGCGGGAAGAGGGAGAAAGGAGCCGGGAGTGAGTCTATAACCAGTTTTGTTCTGAAAGGTCAAAGTCAGGCCTCGGATTTGAAATTGAAATGAAGTGTTGCTTTGGCTCCGTTCCCACCTCAGTACTCAATGGAAAGACAGTGTTTGTGTGTGTGTGCAGCACCACCACCTGTGTACCCATATTGTCTTTATTTCTCTTAGTTTCATTTTCCTTGTACCTGGATTTGATACAGAAGTAAACTGATCCAAACAATTGAATTCATATATGTTATTTTACGTGGTCCAGTATTACATGTTGACTATCACCACATAATAAACGGGTCAAGGCATCTTATGTGGCCTTCCATTTATTTCTGTGAGGGCTGCTCAAATACAAAATGTTAATGGCCAAACATGATATACCACTTAACTTTTTTTATTGTACGGTGATGCAGATAAGTCATTCACAGGTTGTTTGATGCTCAGATGATGCTTTTTCCATTGCAATAAATTGAAGCCCGCCTTGTGTGCCTATGTAACATCGGCAGTGGGACTTGCATTTCCAACCGGGACCACAGTGCTGTTCTCGTGGAGCTATTTCAAGGTGAATATGCTCTTTGAAGATCTTTCTATTCAGTGGCCTTTGTTTATTGTGTCCTGACTCAGGTCTACCCATGTAAGTGTTGTGAATCCGAATTGACTACCAATGTTCATATCCCCAAGGGTCAACCTGTAAACTTTGCCTCTGTCAGCTTGTCGTGACTATTTGATACTAACACTACAGATCTATTGAACATGACTGATGCTAATATCCCTTATTGAATACCAAGACTCTCTCTAAGACCCCCTAGATGCCATCAACTCACTTGAAAGCCCAGGTGGAGTCCGTTCTCTTCATCCACAGCCACTGACTCTGGAGAGGTCCTCGCCTGCCTGCCAGTGGGCCTTCCCTCAAACTCCCATCTCCTGGAGTAGCCTGGATGTTGAGGTGGCTACAAACCTTCTTCAGCCTACTTCAACTGGTCGGACCCTCACCGTCCAGTCTTGTTCTTGCGCATCAGCGGCAAGCTCCATGAACCCCAGCTTCTTAAGCTCATTGGCCTCCTCTACTGAGCTTTTAGTCCGGTACAGTAAAAATACCAAGGGCTTTTACGTCGGGATTAGGATGCTGCTTGCAGGAATCGTTTCCATGGCCGTCACGATTTGTAGGCCCAAACTGAAATATGAGGCCAATGTGACGAAGAGCTCAAAACAGTTGATGGGGATCCTAAGAGGAGGCGTTATATCCTTTTTGTCCTTAAAGTTAACATTGGTTTCTCTAAAAATGTTAATTTCTTTAGACTTTGCAGCAACTCTAATTAAAGTGAGGTGGCGCCGGCGTTGGTATAATTTGTGGTGGAAAAGTGTGAAAGTCTAAACAGGCTTATAACAATTTGTGAAACATCCTCAGCAGTTCAGACTAGGTGCAAATGCACGTTAAACTGAGGAGGATTTTTTTAATAAATGATCATTTACGCGAACGGAATGTTTCATGGAGAAATTTTCAATCGCAAATGACAACCCCCAGTTATTTCAAACCTGACAACTCTGTAACACCGAGGGAAGACTTGTGTGCAGTTGAGGAGCGGATGGGAAGCAGCTCAGGGTGAAATGGGGAAGCGGGTGAATGGCTGAACGCCAGAGCCGAGTGCCAGGTGCAGAATGTAGGGTAGAGATGTGTCCTTCCTCCGCTCCCCTGTGGAGGGAACCAGCCCAAACTGAACATCCAGCGTCCCAGTACCCTCCACTGCTGCAAGGCCACTTTTCCTCCTCTTTCTAATCAGCCGTGTCTTGAATCTTGCCCTCAATTGCTCCCTGTTCCTCTCCCGCCAGCACACAGCCCTGCGCCAAACAGAAGACGACGACGACGGTTGTGTCAATTAAATGGTATGTGCTGCGTGCCGCAAATCACACACACATGTTCTGCACTCCCCGGCTAACCCGTCTCTCACCCTCTATATGTTGGACGGAGCCGCTGAGTTTTATGGCTCATGTGTGTTGTGACAGTGTGAAAGGCACAGGAAGGAAAGGCCACGCTTCCTGTGATGCTCCTGCTGCTGTGGACGAGAGGAGATAAGAACAAACACACACACACACACACACACACACATGCGGATGCACACCAGGCCATGGACAAACAATCACAACACAGATCCATGCTGCCTGCACTAACACCCCCTCCCTCTCCGCCTCCCCTGCAGATCAGCCTCCACGTGGTTTGGCCTCAATCAACTCCCCGCACAGCCGCCGCACCTCCGCCTTCATCTCACACAGTTTAGTTTGTTCTTACCTCAACAATTTGGCGGCTCAGAGTGTTTGAATGGGCCGTGCTATAGATGAAGGCCGACGGTTTCGGATCGTGCCTCAAATTAATGTTGAACTATTTGGGTTACAGCAACAAAACAGTCCATTGCCATTCCAGGGAACAGCCCTTTCTCCGCCTGATGGTTTATTAATGTGCACGTGTGGAAGAAAAAGGCCCTTCCTTCAGAAATAAGTAAAGAACTTCCTGGAAAGTGTATATTCTGTGCTTTCCAGGACGAGACTGATGCTGAGAGCGCGTCCCTGTTGTTGTCTGCCCATGAGGGTGTGTGTGTGCATGTGTGTGTATGTGTGTGTGTGTGTGCGCACGCTGACGTAAGCCCCTCTATCTGATGATGCCCTTCTAATCCCCACAGTGATGTGTCATGAATATGGAGTTTAAGACTCAAATCCCCAGGGATACACAGGCTATAGATAGCTTGCGCTTTCCTCACACACACACACACACACACACACAGGCGCATGCAAAAGACACACCTTCAGCGGCGGTCCCACACTCACTGTACTGCACTGCTCCTGACCCCTCGTGACGTTGAACGGGCCGGACGGGGAGCTGCCCGTGAAAGACGATTAAGATGAAAGTGACAGAAATTTCTCAAATTTTATTTGTTGTTTTTGTAGCTTTGTCCCCTGTCTCTATAGGTTGCGCCACTGTAGGCTCATAGTGCACTCTGGGTAATATTTTGGCAAGAGCCATTCACTGTGATAACAATCAGCTCTTATTTTCCTATTAAGAGTTTTATTTACGCTTAATTTTATCTCATTGATATTTCATTATAAGCAACAGGAAACACAACGCATTTGTTACTCATCCTGATCATTAACGGGCAGCTGGTAGTTACAAGTTGTTACAGTCGACACAACGAGCCGTGGGACAAGAAGCAGAAGCCACGCGGCCGGAGGACAGCGGGCGCCGGGCCGCGCGCCTCCAAACCTTCAGGAAAGCGACCAACTTTGATGCATCCTGCACGCTGTTGCTGCACCACATGCAGCGTGAAATCAGATTATTGTTTCTGTTATTACTGACCAACTTCTTTATTTATACAAAGTGAGCTTGTAACAGCTGCCTGCAGCGGCCGGTAAGAGCGAACCAAAACACTGAAGTTGGCCGCATGTCCAAACAGTGAGGCCGAAACTCACTACGGAGCTTTGTAAACGTGAGGGGAGCTGCAGCTCTGAAATGTGTCGACACACGGCCGATTAAAAAAATAAATAAACAGAGGTGGACAGAAAAATGGCTCCTACCTGCTCACAGAGCAACGTCATCTTTGTGCGTGTCAGAACTTTATTGGTCACGTCTTTTGACGTATACTAAGAATCAGCTGGTGAGTGGTTTTCATTAACTCAACATTATCTCACACTGAGGCCAAATTTACATAATGATGCAAATGCAGACAATTACACAGCAAAAAAAAAAAAAAAAAGAACAAGTGGAGTTCCTGTCTGTACTCCAGATCATTTCTGTTCCTCCCATTGGTTTCCATTGTAGTGATGCTTGTTCCCAGAACTCGGTAATGACTTTTGTGAGTACGGTGTTATTATAGCCGACATAAACAATGGCCACAACTGAGAAAAAATGAGAGCCGGGATGCAATAAACCTGAATTACCCTTGAATCTCAAACGGAGCCGTATGAAAACACACCGCATGGCGCCACATCCTGTGTGTGATTGCGATTAAGCCGCTATTAAACCATCTCTGCCACAAATGGCTGAAATAATCAGCGCAAATTTGCTGGTGCGCGTGCGCGTGTGTGAACGTGTGGCGCGTATCGTTGTGTAGGTGGAAGATGTACTGGAAGCTCTTTATGTTTTATTGAAAGCAATAATGTGGATGTGCGGTTCCTCGGGTTATTGTGGCCGAGAACACACACAGATAAGTACTGCAGGTGGTAAAAGATATAATGTACGTATAATCGCACTCGGTGCTTTACCCTGCACACACACACATGCAGACACACACACACACACAAATGTATCCCACCACACCCCAAAAGCTTGCCAACCCATATGGCTTGGGGATAATAAACCAAACAGCCAGCAACACGTCTCCTGTGCTCCCGAGCCAGGCGAGCCAAAGGAATGCACATCCCTCCAGTTCACTCCCTCTCTTTATCTGCCTCTTTCTTTTCTTTTTCTTTTTTTTTTCTCCTTCCTCTCTCTGTTTGTCATTCTCTGTCTTTTCCTGCTCGGCTCTGAGGCACTTAGTGAAGGACCCTGTGTTAGAGTGAAGAGGTATGCGTCTGAGTGCGCGCTGGCATCCCGGTGTGTGTGCGTGTGTGTGTGTTTGTGTGTGTGAGGTGTGCCAAAGAAACCAGTCTGACGAGTCTGCGAAGAGCTTGCCCTTGGGATGGAGGGAAGAGAGGGGAAGTGGGATGGAAAAAGGGAGGGAGAGAGGATGAAATGAAAAAGGAAAACAAACAGTGAAGCAGAGACTGAAAAAAATAAATAATTTTGGAGCGAGTTGAATTCATAAAAGTTCTTCGCGGCAACTCCTTCTTAATCTCTTTTGCTAAAATGGCAAATGTGACCAAACACGCCTCCCTTCTTTCTTCCCGTGCCCCCCCCCCCTACCCCCCCTCTCCACTACTCCCCATCTTCTCTTCCGAGGCCGCCCACCTCTCTCTTTCTCCCTCTCTGTGGTGCAGTGGGACAGCCAGCGAGGCCTGCGGCAGGAGTGCTAAGCCCGGGCCTGGATTTGGAGCATGGCTGCTCTTGGTTGAGCGGGATCCAGGCCCCCTGAGGGTTGAGGGGTGGAAGTGGAGGGAGGGAAGGAGGGAGGTAGGGCAGGGAGGGAGGAGAGCAGAGGCAGCAAGCAGTACAGTTCTGGATCACCTTCAAAGAGCTCCAATCCCACTGGAGAGACTGGATTCCTCTGCGGAGAGAGGGAGAGAAAAAAGGGGGGAGGGCACGTAGGGAGAGACAGGGAAAGACATGGGAGACAAGGGGAAAGTGTGAAAAAGAGAAAGGAAAGAAGTGGTTTTGGTTGCAACTTCCTTCCCTTCCCTCCCCCTTTCTCTCCGTCTTTCTCTCGCTGCGGCGTGCATGCACTTGCCCTTCATACAGGGAGGCTACACTGAGATGATCTATCTGTGTGCTGGAGCAGGGAGACATGGGAACTGTGGCCCGCACAAAGGCGTCGTTGTGCCTCCCCCGGAGCTTCCTTTAGGGGCCGTCATGAGCATACGTTTGCCTGCGTTTGTGTGTCACGCGGATGAGTAAGAGTTTACCTTCTCGGCCCCCCTCCTCCCCGCCGCCCGCCCTCTAGAAGATTCTCCCAGCTCAGGCATGCAGACACGCTCCCAGATGTGCCCCCCAAAAACCCAAGGACAATGCAGATTGCCACCTAGGCGTCTCGTTTTTTTGTTCATGCAGCGGACGACTTTCAAGCTCTGAGCCTCTTGTCCAGTGCGGGAAAAACCAAGTGTGTAACAACTCGGGGAACCTCAGATTTGTCCCATCACAGTTCCGCACGTTCACGAAATATTTCGGGACGAATCGCACGCTTTACGGTTTGTGCACGACTTGTGTGTTTCTGCGTGTGCATCAGTGACAGACCTTCATCCTGAGTCTGGGTCAGCAGTTTGTTTAGCATCAATTAGAGGCTCTGTGTTCCTCAACGCAAGCGTGAAGGGAGAATTAACGTGCAGTGGCACATTCCCATCGGCGTATTACTACACGCAGCACCTCAGCTGGAACAACGTGCATTAATGCATTTCTTTGTCTGCGTGTGCACATATGTGCGCACGCATTCATAGGTAAATGACTCGGAGAAAGTTCGTAAAAAAAAAAAAGTCCTTTACTTTTCTATTTTTTACCCCTGTCCTCCTCCTCTGTCTTCTTACTCCTTGCTCTGCTCTCCTCTTTCAAGGACTATGGTCTGACCACAGCCATTTCCCTTAGCCTTTGCTTTGCCTAGCAACACACTGCACATAGTTTCCGTGCAACATGCATTTAATGGGGCCGAAGATATATAGATGGAGAAAGTCTCTTGTAAAGGCAACTGGGTCTAAAGATTCCCCCGCTCTGCTCACAGGCTACGTCTGAAAAACACATGTTCACAGGCTTTAATCCAGACTTTTTTTCTCTTACAGCAAGTTGTAGTATATTTTAAACCCTTCGTTCTTCTGAAACCAGTCCAACACAGGCTGACACTATTTGAACTTAATTCATTTTAGGCTAATACGTTGGCTGCAAAGTTTCACCTTTATGTCCGATCTTTATTCATATTGTTTCATGTGTTTCAACATGGACAAGAAACTCAAACAAATAAAGCAGTATTTTAATGTCACAATCGTCTCTAAGCCAGACAAGAGAGTTGGCTGACAAAGAAAACACAACGGCAAAAAAACTACTCACTAGGGTTCAAGCGCAGGTAGGCTCATCAACTGTAGAACTTTTAATCCTACTGTAACCACTTTTTCGTTTTAGTTCTGAATCTGTTCAATACAGGCAGGCATGTTGCAGCCTGTTGAGCTGCCATCAGTTGGGTTGTGGTTTCCATAAGACAAGGACAAGAAGATATCAGAGCGCGTTGCACTCGGCACTGTAATATCGAGACCTGTGTTTAATAGTAACGTTGCTTGTTCGGCCATATTATTTGTATTTTGGGCTTGAAAATTTGCCCAAATACCTCCGGGTTATGTTGGCTCGGAGCCACACTGGAACCCTTAAATACTTTCATGCTGTATGCTATTAACAACTCTGTCTGAAAAACAAAGTCGGTATTCATGCTGCTCAAGTCATTCTGAGCTATCACCACACCCAGATGTGTTAATAGAGGCATTGTTTTCTTTGAAAACAGCTTCCAAGGGGAGATATGCATCATTCATGATCATTCAATATTATTATGTTAGAAGTGATTAGGACATGCCTAACCCTCTTAGGGATTATTGGATTGAATTCATGCCAGGGAATATAACCGCACACAGGCGCAATATTGCCAGAATCTCTCCGTTTGTACTATTCATTATGCTTTTTCCCCTTACTCTAATTACATACACTGCATAAATAAGGATTATTGTTACTTTTATGTTCTTCTTTTGTGTTGTTTGATGAGGGCTGGGGTGTCAGTGGGCCTCTGCCAGAAGAAAGGTTTCCTGGCTTTGCCAAGGTATGCCCTCCTCCCTCTCTCTCATGTGGAGCGTGGCTCTACACTTGCTTGTAAATAGCGAGATAAGTGTGGTTTACCCATAGCCGGGGTGTAAGGTGCACTCAGCACCGCCCTAACATGTCTGTGCCAAAGCCCAACAGGGGTGTAATTACCTGAGACTGGGTCAGCACTTTATCTTGGGTAAAAATACCTGCCTGCTTATAGCACTGGAACTGGAGAGGGCAGCTCCACGCAAAGGGAAGCCTGTCTTCACGCGTCCAGCCAAACGCTCCTCTGGTATTTTCTCCGCTATCCCTCTGGACCGGTCCGGTGACAGATTGCAATGGCGATGAACAATCTGTCACCAGGACTCCCAGACAAAACCTTTTCCATCTCAGCTTTTCATGTCTGCGACGGACTGACCTAAAACACTTTCGCGCTCGTCCAATGTTCCACTCGCTACCTCCGACCGCAGCCAACTTTCAACCCAGTACCTTTCCACACGCTCGCTGTACTACCCCACTCCGCCCCTTTCACACCACATCTGTCTCTCTGCCCTCAGAGTCAAGGACAGAGAGGGCCAAGCAGACATGCAGAGGACAGCTCCGCACCAATCAGGAGGCAGAGAGAGCTCGTGTCAATTAAATGGTATGTGCTTATGCCGCAAATCACAGACACATGTTCCCTCTCCTCCCCACCCACCCTGTGGCTGTTGCCTCTCTTCTCCACCACCTAATGCAGCGTAATCATTCTCATTACCTAATGAGACCCTACTGTACGCGCAAATTCTCCCGCTCCCCCCTTGCTTATGAAGAGCAGGCGCATGCTAACACAGAACGATATAGTCAATGCAAAACATAAGGATCTGAGCCTCTGCCACACTGTAAACAGAGTAGCTCCCAGTGCCCGAACGCTGCAAAGCCCCTAATGCCACAGTAATACTATTGTAGTGTGTATTATCAACAGGACAGTGAACACTGAATTAGGCTGGCAGCTGGGGAGGGGAGAAACCCCTCATTAGCTCCCTTCAATGTATCTACTTCCCCTAATCGCTTACAATAACGTAATCTCTTTAAAAGTGCTGCAGCTTAAGTCCAATCTGCCTAAAACCTGACACGTGATTGAGGTCAATCCCCAGTAAACCCCAAACTGTGGGGTCCCAAGAAGTCCCACCCATCTCAGCAGCAGCACAGTGCAGCACAAGTAGGTATTATATTTATGTTGTGCACTTTGTTTGCAGAATATCGCACACCCATGAGGCTTTTCCTGATTTAGACATTATCCACTGCTAACTTCATGCTCCCAGGCGCGCGGAGCCGGGCCTGCCGCCTGCGTGCGCCTCTGATCCCCGAGCAGCTCGTATCCTTTACACGGCCCTCTGTTCTATCTAACCCTAGTAGCGGAACGCCATTCTGCTCTTTTTATTTTTTGATGTTTTTCCATAGTGTCTCTTGCCTGCAAACCACTTACAGATGTTGGCAGCGGGGAGCGTTGTGGCAACTCCAAACGAGGAAATCTAAATAGAGATCAGGCTGTAAAATAAAAAAGAAGGCCCGGAGAAAGAGAAAACAAGGGGAAAGCGAGAGAGCAAACGCGAGAATGGCTTGAACGGTTCAGAGAGGGAAGGCAGTTGAGTGAGTATTAGTATAGAATTAGTAGAGGGAGGGGGGAGGGAATAAAAAAGTATTTGCTGTGCATGTAAGAGATTGTTTAATTTGAAGGTCAAACTTGGATTCAAACCCTTTTTTTGTGGGGGGGGGGCCCAGAGTCTCATTTGTTTCCCAAAACATCAAGCAAATATAGGCAGATACACTGTAAAAAAAGAAAGTCTTGTGCAATTTTGGAGCTTTTGTGGAGGAAGATAAAGTTCCATTCAAATCAGCCAAAAAGTTTCCTTTAGTAACTCGTCCCACACAATACAGAAGCTTTTCAATAGCCGATAATGAAGCCCTTTAAAATTATATATGGTCCAAACGACCATGACTTCATTTTCACTTTTGCAATTACAGCTCCCTTGGTGTATGTTTTTTTATATATATATATATTATAAAGCTACAGCATAGAAATAACTCCCACCAGCTGGAATTTACCAAAGACTACTGGAAAACAGTCGGGTCTGATAGGTGGTGGTGCCTCCACGTTACCTCCCTCCACCTGTTTTACAGGAAGTAGCCTTGTCCCGGTGGATCAGAGGGGAAATGTGTTGAAATGCCACATCCTGCTCCGAGCTTAGAGTCACAGTTCAGTGCAGCTAATGCGCATTGTGTCCAGACACCTCCGAGGGAGAAAAAGAGCACAGAGAAAGAGAGAGGTGGCGGTGTGTTTGCAGTCGTGCCACTCCCTGCTCAGTGATTGTAAAAGATGATTGACCTGTCTCTCCCATCTATCCTCTCTCTCACCCCCCCACCCACCTCTCCCCCACTCCCCCCCCCACCCGCTGCACTTTATTTATTAATGGATCCATTCAATTATTTACCTCACATCTCAGGGCGACAACAGGCCAGAGCAGAGTACACAGGGTGGAGATGACACAGTGCACATGTGCGCAAGCACGCACTGTGCTCATGTAATGCAGCCCAGGTACTTACGGTAGTTAATTGACTGGTGGGTTATACGTGCGCGGCGTACCGTTTAACAGAAAATGATACTCAGCAACATTTTAACCGAGATAAATAACTTAAGGATTTATTTATGCGATCTTTGAATTGCTTGTCTTGTTGGCCTGCAGATCAGTAATCAGCTAATTAAACCAGCGTCCTGTTAAGTTTTTTGGACAGTATGTGACGGGAACTGTTCATCGGTTATGAAAATAGTTTTTCTGTGAACTGACCGATTGTTTCAGCGCTGCATGATATTCTAGGAAATGCTAAAAAAAAAAGTGCACTTGAGTTCAAATTGAAAGTAGTGGCTGTTTCATTTTGATTCCTCTGTATGCTAGTACGTTACTTTGCACATTAAGATTTTCCATTTACAAGTGTATACAACTGCTATAAATTAAACTACCAAGCACATTACATAACCATTCAAATTAGAATAACCCTCTCTGGGACTGTTTTTCTTTATTATTATTACTTCAACCTTCAACAATAATTGACATATAATTGACTTTTTGAATGCACGGCTTAAAGTATTTATACCTAAGTAAAGGATCTAAATCCTTCCTCCATCGGTGCTTTCCATTTCCCCTAACGTGTCCCGATGACATATGGTCCGCACACCTATAAAAGTTACTATAGCATCCTGTTTGCAGCAGAGGTTGGCAGTTCAAACATATCACTGACCGCTCGTGTCTGCGCTTATCTTCTCCCTCCGGCCTTATCCCCGCGGCGGCCAGACATGGATCAATCCCGCCCGGAATTGGGTTTCACATCCCGGAAGCAGAGATGTACACACGGGTCACTTTCATCGACTCACTGCGGCCATGGCCGCGGCCATCTATCATACGGGCCATTGACTGGTTGTGACCGTGCAGGTAGAAATTTATCACAAAGAGAGGCTGCGGTGGACGAGGCGGGCGGGAAAAGGAGATGCTGTTTCTTTTTCCTTTCATCGCATGTTCATGTGACTACGGCGCGTTTAGAAAAGGTTCCGGTTGCAGTGTTGTTGTTGAGTATCATGCAGGTCCTTATTTTAAGTGTTTTCAGTCAGTCATGTGTGGCTCTGTTTGTGTACCTGTACGTGTGAATGACAGCACGTGATGGCTGCGACCCGAAGGAAGCCTGCACCAGTCTGTGTGTCGTTTGTCAGCGCGGTGATGTCATTATTATTGTGCTGTTATTTAAGAATGTGCTTCTGTGTGTGTTTTTGTATTTGTGCGTTCGGGGCGTAACGGGGCTGAAGATGGATAACAGATGCCGTCGAGATGTGAACTCCAGACTTGGCTGGCCTCGGGCAGACGATGGAGGGAAGGACGGCGAGCGTCGTGCGGGAGGGACGAAGAGGAGCAGGAGAAGAAGGAGATGGTTTCACACGGACTCGCATCCAGCTTGCTGACAACAGCGAGATTCCCACAGCCGGTTCCACTTGCACCTACGAGGTGCGGTGAATGCTTGGAGGAGGCAGGCGAACACTTTCAACGCAAAGCATGACGACATTCAGAAGTATAGAGTAAAGCACCAAATACACAGACTAATTGGAACAACGTAAGTCTGTCATCCCCTGCGCTCGCTGTGTTTATATTGGTAGGTGAACATATACACACTCTGAAACCCCTCTCAGTAGCTGGTTAATTCTTTCCTGTGTGTATGTGTGTGTTGTGTGTCCCATGAGAAAAAAAAAAGCTGCTTTAATTCCCCAGGAAATCATTGTGATTTAGAGTAGCAGGAAAGTCACTTCCAATGAAAGTCAATGGAGTGCCGGTGTGCGAGCGGGCTGTGCTGCTTCTCTGTGTCTGAGTGTCTGAGCAATACGTCTTAAATGGAATTTTATCAAAAGTTAATTAAATCAGCACGATAGCACACAGAGAGCTCAAAACATGCTGGTGATTAAAATAACCACATTTGCCTTTGTCAGTAGAGAAAATGAGGTAAAATTAGCAAAAAAAAAAAAAAAGATCACCTCGCTTTATTTTTGCTCCAAATTATGCAAAGGTGTAAATGAGTGTTTCGGGGCTCGAGTGTAAAGAGGAGGCAGAAATGTGCACAGATAAAAACACACAGTCCCGCGCGCAAACACACACTTGAGAGGCTTCTAAATACCTGCAGCAGTGTTGGAGACTAATGCACGGGGTGCTGATAAAAGCTGCTGGCCCGCTGTAGCCGGCTGGAACTGAAAAAAAAAAAAAATGTTGTGGGGTCCAGTTGATGAATAGAAGCAGGCCAGGTTTGAGGCTGCCGTCCCAGGGCTCTTTGCTGCTGCTGCTGCTGCTGCCGCCGCCGCCGCCGATGCTGATGCAAGGAGCTGAAGGTGGAGGCTGGCAGAGCAGCCTGAATGCAGATAGGATCTCTGTGGGGGGGCGTGAACGTGTGATTGGAGACTAAAATCATTACAGTACGCCTGGTCACTGTGTCCTTGGCTCTTCCGCTGAGCCGAGGCTGATGCTTTCTTACACTTCACCCCCTGCCTTTTTCTACTTTTTAACCTTTACGTTTTTTTTTTTGTTGTTGTTTTTTTAAAACACACCCTGAAGAGACTACACAATACACCTTTTTTCATGTTAGCGTCTGACAAAAAAACTCTTGTCTTCAGGTGGTTAATCACACTCAAATGATTCACCATCCAGCGATGGTGCAGCCAGCAATTGTGCAACAAAACCGTTTAATGATTTGCCCGGCTTGTTGCAATAGAAATCAGATTAAAACATTATTATGAGGCCGGCATCGAGTTATTGCTTTTCAATGATCTATCATGTCGGTGTAAGTAGAATTTGAGATTGTGTAATGAAGTGTGTTCTCTCTGGTGAGTTCAGGCTCTCAGACTCTCTCCTTTTGCGCATCCTGGTGAGCGTTAGCATGGGTGTTCCACGCTGAGATCATAATGTAAGATGTACAATATGATAATGTTCACACAGATCTTGGTGCACCCTTGTTTGCGTGAGGCTCAACTTTTAGGTAAAATCTGACAGGGGTAAACACTTTTTTTTTTTTTTGGGCTGTATAGGCCTCTTTCTCCTGGTTCACCCCAGCTGCACTCCTGCCCTCAGGCTGCAGTGAGAGAGAGAAGGAGGGAGAGGAAAAATGTAAACTAGACTCGCCTTCCTTGGGTCTCATTGGTTGATTCCCTGCCTAGCGGTTTTGTCCTTGAGAATGTGCAGACACGGGGCAGATAATGTTCTGACACCAGAAACTCTAGACCAGATCAACTCTTACTCTCTTCTTCTTCTTCTACGTCTTCTTCTCTCCTGTCACACCAGATTGCAGACCAGCTGCGTCTGTAGAAATAATGTATTTTCTGTCATTGTTATTACTGAGCCCCTTTGTTTTTTGGCGCAAAACCACAAAACGCGTGATCTTTTGCGCGCGCACACACACACACATACGCGCGCGTGCACCGGCGACGAGAAGAAACTGCAAGATGTTGCGAGTGTGTTGACACATGGCAATAATAGATTCCATTAGCAAAACCATAAAAATATCGCACCCGCAGGCGCGCACAAAGGATTATTTTAAAGCTGAGGTCTGGCTCGGCGCATATGGCGACATGTTCGGACCTTTTTTAACGAGTCAATTTGTGTGTGCAAAACCAGCCGGATTCAGCCTCCCCGCGCATTCAAAGCCACGCACGCCGATTACTGAAAAAATTATTTTCGCCGCTTAATGTAAATCTGAGGTTTTCATCTCTCCTCCGGTACGTTGCAAGGTCAAAGATCTCCTTTTACCTTGCGCTCCTGTGACGGCGGGGTTTCTGCAGAAGTCAGCATGCCAGCAGAGCAGCATGTATAGGAATCTCCCTGCAGCGGCACATAAACTGCCAGACCCGGTGATCTAATCACTGCAGGCCAGTGGGCTTCGAGCCAAAGTTCCCACATCATTCTTAACTCTGAAAATAAAATAAAAGCCAAGGACAAATACGACGCAAACAGTTTAGAAGTTGGTGCAAATCAGCTCTTAAAAGAGAGCATTATTTTTCTTTCTGCACAACTGTGTCCTGGGCACAGCCAACAACTTTTATTTTTAGTGCTGCCATTAAAGTGTGTGGGAATCACTGGTAATATGTTGCTATTGGCTGCGCTGAGAGCTTTTAGCCCAATATCACAGATCGGCACGAAAGGAAAAAGAGCGAGAAGTAAATATTGCCATATCAATGACTTTAATAAGCAAAAATATGAAACAATTTCTTCCAAAAACAACAAAAAAGGACAAAACAGAAACCAGCCTGAATGGAACAGTTCAAATTTAAATGTTATCATTATTTATATAAACAGGATTTAAAATTGATCCCCATCACTACATGGAATTGGTGAGAGAAAAAAAAAGACAACAACCCGCTGCTGCAGTTTCAGTTTGATTTCAACACAGTTGAATCATCAACGACAAAACAAACAAACAAAAAAAAAAAAGATTGTTAAATGCATGACTTTTTCAACATTAGTTTCAATGCAAGCACCATGCTTAATCGATATGATCCGACAGTTTAATTTAAATCATTAAAATAAAAACTTTAACTATGCATCTGGCCACCAGAACCAGAATCATCAAATAATAATAAAACAGACAAAAAAAAAGTATTACATAACATAGACACTGTTTTCATTTTGAGAATTTGCACAACCTGAGTCCCCTTTTTTACTGACCGGCAGAAAAAAAATCAGGAAAACATAGAACATTAATAGTCTCAAACGTTGTATTAAAACATCTTTGTTATCTAAATATGAACTCTAGCTACATAAAACCTCTGACACGTGAGTTGTTGCACTTTCTTTTTTTCTTTTTTTTTGAATGTTGTTAAAAATATAAATCATTAATAGTAGGCCCAGTGAAAATATGCTACAGGTGGCCGCCAATCGGAACAAGAGGCTTTGTTTGGGTCAAATGCAGGGAACACCTCATTGAGTCTGTGGTTTTATAAAAAAAAAAAAAAAAAAAAAAAAAAGCTACTTTGAATCAAAATGATAGAGCTGTCCCACACCGTGTTTGTCAAACAGGATATTCACCCTGGTGCGAAATATTCTGCGGCCACATGTTTGTGTCTTCAGCCCCACACGACGTGCCTCCAAATCTCCCTCTGAAACTTTGCACTCGGGGCCTGCCTCTAATACCACTGCAGTATAATATCATAGTATGTCTTCCTGGAGGGAGGTCTGCACAAAATTCAAAATGAAAACTTGCAACTCATTATCTAAAAAAGTGCACTTGACACACACACAGTTTGTTGTATTTAAATGCAATTGAGAGAAAAAAAAAAACACGCACTCCTCTCTTCAAATCAATACCCCTAAATGATAAAAACAAATCATAGCAAATAACTGTAAAATAACTATAATAATAATAATAAAAAAAACACAACACAAAGAAAGAAGTTTAAACCAGCCTCCTCAATCTTGTTGTGCAGTTTTTGCGGTTGCATAATATTTACAAGCCTTAAAGAAACCCCACACCACATGATACTGCACCGGCAGTCCTGCTGTTTCTGTCCCCGCTGCATTTCTCTAACCCCCCAAAAACTATGGAGAAGCGCAGATCAACAACATGCTCTTAATATACACGAGAAGATGTAAAGTACAAAATAGAAATTGTTACCGTACATGTCCAGCATGCAGGATTAATATTTAATGCAGATTTTTTTTTTCCGTTTCAATATATATTCGAATATAACCAAGCAGGCAATAAATCAATGAGATGTTGCATAAAATGTCCCCCTCCCGTGACGGGTTAGTAGACAGACGTTAAATTTGCATAAAGTGGAGTCCCGCTTTATGGAGATTTGTGTTTTCTTTACCCCCCCTCCCTTCAGATTACGGGGCCCACTTGTCGAATGTGAGTCTCGTGTGTTGCAGGCTGCGAGGCCAGGCCTGCTCGTTGTTTCATAACAATGTCATCGTTTTTTGTTTTTTGTTTTTTGGAGAAAAAAATTACAAGACAACTGCCTCGACGCCGTCCCACACTACTTACAGGTTATTTAAAAGCTGTAGCCTCAAAGGAGAGAGAGGGGGGAAAAATAGTTCATCAGCCGATCCTCGTCTTTGAAGAAGAAGAAGAAAAAAAAAGTCTCTTCACTACTTAAGCAACTAATCTACAAAGATGCTGCGGCTGATCGGACACTCTACATTGCTCTTTGTATCTCAGTTGACACGTGGATGGAGAGATGATTATATATGAGAATACTATTTGATGGATTATTCTTCTAATAGGAATATAATTGTTTACCGTTAGTAGTATAATCAAACAGCATGGGAGGTGTGGATTATTATCGTTTGTTCATCAGCAAAGTCAGTCATTTGTGGAGCAAAGGATGGGTTGGAGGGTGGAGGGTGGAGGGTGGGGGGGCGACCGTTTGTTGTGATGGGGTTCACAAGAAAAGGCTACGACAACTCACATGAAAAACTCTGGTGATGAGGGGTTGTCACTGGTCGAGCCCGCCTCGCGGAACCCGTTATTGGGCCCTGACCCCGTCAGTTTCTCGCACTTGAGTTTGTAGGCGTCCCTCTCCCTCGCCAGCCGGCTGATCTCCGCCTTCAGCTGCTCCACCTGGTTCATCAGCTGCGTCTTCTCGTTCTCCAGCACGTGCTTCTGCTGCACCCGCTTGAACCGGCAGGACTGAGCGTAGCCCCGGTTCTTCAGGGTCCTCCTCTTCTGCTTGAGGCGGATGACCTCGTCCTTGGTGAACCCCCGTAGGTGTCTGTTGAGCTCCCTCACCGACATGGACACCAGCTGGTCGTCGGAGAACCGGTCCTCCACGTTGAGTCCGGAGCTGTGGTGCGCCGCCGACTGGCTCAGGTGGCCGTGCGCGTGGTGGTGGTGATGGTGGCGGTGGTGGTGGAGCGGCTGGTGGGACTCTGGGGAGACCGGGGACGGGCTGTCGGGGTCCTGGCTGTGGTGGTGGTGGTGCTGGCTGTGTGGGTGGTTGTGTCCGCCCGGGTGTCCGGACAGTTCGTCGGCGTGGTGGGGGATGCCCCCGGCGTACGGGTGATGATGCTGCTGGCTGTGGCCGTGGTGGCTGTGGTGGTGATGCGGGCCCCTGTAGCCCTCGAAAGCGCCTTGCTGCTGCAGCTGCTGCTGGACATGCGGAGGCGGAGGGTGGCCGTGAGCCGTGGCTCCGATCAGGGCCTCCACTGCGTCCTCCGGGGTCAGACTTAGCGTCTGCGGGTCTATCTGCTGGTGGTAACCGCTGTTCGGCATCCAGTACAACTCCTCTAGGTGGTTTTTCTGCTCTGTGGGGCTGAAGCTGGGCGAGGAGGGCACCGAGCTGCAGGGTGTGCTGATGGGGGTGGAGGACACCGAGCCTTGGGGCTGGAGGCGGTTGCACTGGCGCACGCCGTTCCGATCCAGTCCGGCCAGGCCTTCCTTCTTCACGTCAAACTTCATCAGGTCAAAATCGTTGACGTATTCCAGAGCCAGAGGGCTGCTGGGTAGCTCCGGGCCCATGCTCAGCTCTGCGCTCATGTTGTTGTCGCGACTCTTTTGCAGATGTACAAAGGTACTGGCGAGCGTCGCAAAAACTGACTTATTAATCAGCGTCTCTTCTCTCCTCTCTTGTTTCATGCAATAGTTCTTTTGGCTCATCCACCGCTGCGCACTGACTTGCTGTAGCATGAAATACCGTGTGATTGGCGAAGGGGGGGAAAAAAAAGAAAAGGAAAAAAAAGTTGTGGAGGAAAACTTTCAGACTAATGCTCAGCACACGGTTTGCGTCATGTAGCCTACTTCTGCTGGGATAATCTGGCAGAGAGACCAGGCAGGAGGTAGAAAAAGCAGTGCGTCTCAGTGCAAAAGTAAGACCTCAGTCCAATCAGCAGAAGTGTATTCACAGAAGAAAAAAAAATCAAAAAAAAAATTTAGCATAAATAATAATAAAAGAAATACCGAGTTTGTTCGCTGAGACGGGCACCAGTCCTCGTTGCAACTTCTTGGTTGTAAGTCCTTCTTTTCTCCAGGAAAACGAAAGGAGCAAATAAGCAGAGTAAATAGGGCGTCTGATTTTCGCTGAGAAGCAGCTTTTCCAGCTCTGCACCGCAGAGATTTAAAGGCTTGCCTCCCTCGCTCTCTCCACTCTCTGGTATCCAGCAGACTGCGCTCGCAGCCTGCCAGCGCTTTATCCTTATAGCGCGCCGTGACGTCGAGCCGAAAGGCTGGCTCCGTAGCGCTCAGCTCTCCAATGGGAGCGGGACTCTGCGCTGGAGCAGAGGAAGGGAAGGAGGAGGCGGGCGAGGAGGACAGGGGAAGAGGAGGGCGCACAATTCAGTCTTGACAGCTACAGACAGTCAGCTGACCGACTTCCCTAAAAGCAGAGGGTGGTGGGGAGGAAAGTGGAGGAGAGAGGGAGAGAAATGCCTTCACTTCATACACTATCCGCTGCTCCGGTGTAACGCAATGCTCCCTGTCTTCACTCATGACAGTTTCCGATCTCACTGAGATTAATGGGGACGAGTTACAGGCTCCACTGCTGTAAGCTCAATGAGATTTCTCTAATAGCACTTTTATGGCACAACACTTCTTTAGGAGCCCCGCAGATTTAGCAAAGTGTTCAGTATCAGGTCAAATGAGAAATCAAAGCACTCTGGCGATGATAATTGCTCCACTTGTTTCCACACATGCACCCGGACTTGCATCTGATAAACATCAGCCCATTATTGTGCTCCACATTGTGTCGTTATAACCAGTTCACGCTGCACCTTGATTCATTTTGGATTTTTCTTTTATATGTTATTATGAGGGTTCATTAGTAATGGACTTATTTACCAAATCACATATCAACCATTCGCTGCACTTCTCTCACAGTTTTATGTTCAGCCACCCGTAAATAACAGGTAAATCTACAAATAAAAGTTGAAAACATGGTGATGTTGGAAAAAGAATTAATGTGATTTAACCCGTGCTGAAAAGACAACTCTCGATCTTTCTGACAAACAATAAAATACAGGTACATTTGTGTATGACGCTGTCACGAACGTTTGCATCGCAGTCACAGTATTTTAACAAGAACCATGATCTTAAAATGCACATGCTTGTTTCTCAGATAGTGTCCTTTCTGCACAGATTGCACTTTGTGGATTAAAAAATAACATTTGCTTCATAAACGACCACATCCCTCATATATTTGTACAACAAAGTACTGCATTACATTTATTTCTCTTCGGTAAAAGTAAAGGTGACTGTTGAGAGTGGGTTATTGCTCCCAGATTCCCTCATCAGGCTCCTCTTGGCTCGGGTCGTTTGTTTTTTACGCGGTCCTGCATCTTAACGCGAGGATTCATCAGAAAACAGGCCCAAGGCTGCCCCCGTGTGGCAAAAGGGCGAAGCGACCGAGCTGCCGAGATGCTGCTGATATAGATTTCCTTTTATTTTGTGCTCAGATTTTTATCTCCGAGCTAATTGCTCGTTGCAAAGGTCACTTCCTGCAATTATGACCGACGACAATTAATCCCTGTCACTTTAGACTCACGTAAGTTCGGTGCCAGTGGATCATGTCACTTTCTAACAGGTAGTTTGCCCAAAAATAGGGTCAGATCCTCCTGGATGTGTGTCCGTGTCATTGAGCTGATTTTAATTGCGGGATCAAGAAGGAGTGTAGGGAAAGGCCTCGCTTCCCCGCGTAAAGAAACTGTTTGTAAATGAGTCAATTTGAAGGATCGATTGGATTATCATTTCGTTTACACCTCGTATCCACGGCTGAGCACAGCCGCGATCAGAGCCTATTGATCAGGCTGGATGTAGTGAGAGGAGGCTGCCAAAGATGCGATCCCGGAATGAAAAGCTTATTTGTTTAGTTTAAATTCTTAATCGCTTTCAGCTGCGTAGCAGTGTATCAATAGATGAACTCTGAATCCAACCAACGCCATAAACCCACCGCCACACACTAAATCATAATATCATCATATGCTTGATATTTTTACTATGTGGGGTAGTTCAAGGATAGATTTGATCTTAGCTAAAGGTCGGGCATAAATTCACGTACACAGCTGTAAAACTATATATATGTATACACACACACACACGTAACGCACTTAACGAGTGTCAGGCATTAATGAAAAAACGTCAACTTCCAACCAAACACCAGAAAGTTTACAGAAATCCCAGAATGATTTTTGATAATCACTTATCTGTCTTCTCGAGTTGTTCCTACCAGGTTCTTTATCGTTCTCGAAATAATAATGGTAATTATTATTATTATTCATTATATTTTTTAATTATTTTTTTATCCATATTTATCTTGATCTATTATTATGAGATTTTGTGCCTGCATTAGCAACAGCAAAATATAATAAATTCGTATAAATTCAAATCAGATTAACTTGCATTTTTATTCCTCACGTGATTTTTTTTCCACAATTTATTTTTTAATTAGCCATATTAATTATTATTTTTTTTTTTTTTACCTTTTTCGAGAAATACTTATAAATTCTCCGGAACCTTTATGAGATATTTCGCCTATTTAGACACGCGACTGTTTTTTTTTTTTTCTGCCTCACGTGCACCTCCTGTGTTTCACCCCACGCTGCCACAAACACACACTTACAGCCTAATTTCCTTTCCAGCACTGAACGCCGTAAAACATACAGGTAGCATATACGATCGCACTCTGTTAATTCCCTGCACCTGCAGGCGAGATTCGCAATTCTCAGATCCAACTTCACGGGCGCCCTGAGCGAGTTGTGCCGTGCCGTGCCAAGCCGACCTAAAACCTCTTCCCAGCGAGGCCGACCCGGCGGCAGCCCCATTAGGTCGTAATGCTCTCTCATATAACCCGAGTCCACCGTCTAATAGATCCAGGCAGGCCTGCCGGCGGCTCTCCCCCTTCGGTAATAACGGGCTGTAATGGAGAGACGAGATGTAAAAAAGCGTCCATGTCAGCAGCATATCGGTGGTTAATGATCTATTAAGTGATCCGCGTGCTTATGGACAGCGAAAAAAAGTGTTGATGCTTGCTTATTCGCCCCTAATGAGAGTCCCATCCTACGGATTTTAGGAATGAATAACAGAAATAAAATCACCTTTAAAATGTTACATTTAACAGTTGACGCATGGAGGGTGCAGAGGCTGCACAGCTTTCCCACGGCTCACATCTCACACCTGCACCGGGCCCGCTGGTTTCACACTGGAGGCCCACGGGTCTGTCTACAGAAAGAGACACGATTCCTCTCTCAAACGTGGATTTCTTTTCTGCTTGTGGACCTACTCATGCATGCGCACCTGCGGCCCGAATGCCAGGTCTCTTTGCCAAGACCCCTCGGATATAAACTCATACTCGTTGTGTATGGGAGGACTATGAGGAGCGCTTTTTGTCCGCCCTTTACAGCCAGAATCAGACGCACTGTCTCACTCCGAGGCAAACAGTTGGTTTTATTTGGTCACCTTTTGACCGTTTGGCGTGCGTAACGATTAACCCTAATGGTCCCCCGGAAGATTCCTGGAAAAGCAGCAGAACAAAACGAGAGGTAGCCGAGCTGGAAGGCCCGTGACAGGGAGAGTGAGGGATGGAGATGGAGAGACGGCTTTCGGAAGTGCTGCTTTCATGAGCTTTGATGCGGGAGGGAGAGAAGAGAGCGACGCGCACAGCAGACGAGCAGCCCTGGCTTCAATCTCCCCCAAAAAAAGTTCCACCCGTGACTGCCTTCACTGCTCAGTAAAAACTGCTACGGGTGGGTTTTCACTTTCAGATGTAATATATGCAAATGTAAAAAACGCAACTTCGAACGTCTTTGTCTTGCGATGACACAGCTGCCATTTGATTCAAGCTGCATTTAGTTTTATAAAATGAACTGGAATCTGTCCAAAATGTTCGTTTCACACATGGCCACAGTGCGTAATTGTCGTCATCATTAATGAAGTGACTGACGTTTAGTAGCCTGGTTTATTCAGATTTTATAGCTGCAAGAATTGAAATGCATTTAATCACTGCATAATTCAGTTCCCACGCAGAATCATCGTGGAAACAGCTGTTTCCATTAATTCGCTCGAGGTTTTTTTTTTCACTGGCATGAAATAATAATAGTAATGCCAGTGAGTCAGCCTGCGTTTGTCTCTAAAATTTCAGTTTGATCGTCCGCGCTGTGGTCCCCTTTGCATCAGTAATCAAGCATCTTCCGTTTTACAATGTGAGAGTTACTCAGGCATTCTTGTTTACTCCAGACTGATCGATTATCTCTGTGAAAACATGTATTATTAAGACGTGTCGTCTGTGTAAACAGGCAAAGGGCAGCCTCTGAAGAGGGCGAGCATCATCCCCATCAGAGATAATTGACCGAGGAGTCTTTCAGGAAAACAACAAGAGGTGAGATGAGTGCAAATTCTGGCGATCTCATTAATATGAAAAAAAAGGATCGATTTAACGGCGCACATCAGATCCTCAAAAAAAAAAAAATCCTCTCTGCATGCTGTGTTTCTCCCTCATAGGCCTGGCAGTCATACTCCTTCAACCAGTGTTATCACAGCAGCGGTCCCGCTCTCAGCGTTTAACCGGTGAGGAGGTAGTTGGATTTGCAGGGAAAATTAGGGTTTATTCCTAGTGACAGGGCGCCTCTGGTGGCGCATTTACTCATCACTAATAGTTTGATGTGTATCATGAGTGGCGTGCAGTCTTTTTTTCCCCCCCTCCACTAACTCTATGCAGACTGCTGTGCAGACAGCTCCAACTTCAGAACTCAACTTATTTAGTCTTTTTTTTTAAAATGTCAGAGAGGATATAAAAATCTGACGGGGAGGCCAAGGCATAATTGTAGGCCTTTTCTGAGATTAGATGTCCCTGATTGACATGTAGTAAATATAACAACAAATAAATGTCAGTGCGCACTGTACTGGCTTAATCCCCGAAGAAAAAGAACAATAAATCTGCCTTTTGCTGTGGTCATTTCATTAATGTAAATTGCAATGCTATGTACAATAGTTTGGCTTCCTTCCAGTTGGCTCTTTGCTGAGGCTTATGCATGATACTGGGTTTTATCATAAACTTGGGCTGTGTGACCACAGAATGTAGGCGACGCCACAAGAGCCAAACATCAGAGTGCAGGCATAACATAATTAAAGACCGTATTCTTGGGTCGTAACCACAATTTACATCTGTGTTTTCTAAGCCAACAACTGGCTACTGTAATTCTAAAGAAACACATGCACACATCCCTATAATGGAGGGAAAACATGATTACACGTAAAAACCTGCTTCTGTTAAAAATAAACGGCGCGCGATTCGTGCTGTCCATAAAATCGACGCGCGGTAATTGTCTCTTTCTGTCTTTTTGAACAAAATCCCTCATTTTCTTGAATGTCTGGAACATCCGTTGGTGTTGGTGGCCCGTTATTAATTGTCCGCACATGGAGCTGACAGGCTGTATCGCTGGGCTGCACGAAACCTCCACTTAATATAATAATCTGGAAAATGTGCGTCGTCCGAAGTTGAGCGCGCACGGCGTAGGTGTGTTATTAAGCTGAGAGTGAAGAGAGGGTTTTAACAGGCCTCAAATGGCTCTGTGCAATATCTGAGGAGAGTTTTTATTCTCCTGTCAAGTGTGTGAAGCAGGAATGTTTATTGGAGATTCGTTCTCACCGGAGTAAAGCTGCCCACAGGAGCTAGCAGACCCCAGGTCAGTTTTATGGCAGTGCTGGGAGTGTGTGGGTGTGATTGATCTGGGTGTGGGTGGATGCTGCACCAGACATTTTTGGGGATGAGAGCCCAACTGGAATTTTTTCCTTGTTTGCGCCTCAGACTCATCCTCCCCTCCCCTCCCCTCCGCCGTCCCTGCATGTCATACCTGTTGTCGCTCACCATCGGTCTGACGACTCTAATCAAACATCTCTACTCCTTCGGATGCCCCTTTTACTCTTCCTCTCTCCTTCTGTGTCCACCCTCCCTCTCCGGGTGACCCCCTTGCTTCTCAGCTCTCTCACCCCTCTCCTCTGGTCCTGGCCCTGGCCCTGGCCCTGCCCACCCTGGGTCATTTATCATGGGCCAGGAGGGGAGCCCCCGGGCCTGCAGGCCCCTGTCAGCCCCTGCAATCGCCTCTTTGTGGCTCCCAGCAAACAAGTGTCGGATCAGCAAAAGTCTATTAAAGCCTGGTGGGCCTTTCTCAGCCAATTGGGTTCGGGTCACTGAGCTGCTCTCCTTGCTGCTCCGAGAGCTCTTTGTGTCGCCGCCGTTCGCTGACACAGATCCCCACAAGATTAATGATTTTTAGCAGCCGTTCGGGTCTCATTCAGAGGGTCCTTCTCTCTTTTTCTCTCTTTTCTCCTTTTCCTCTTTTCTCCACCCAGTCTGTTCATTTTTTTCCCCCCCTCATCCCATTTCTTCTTCTGCTCTCCCTCCACCTCCTAATTTCTCGCTTTTCGCTCCCTGATCTACTCCTCTCCTCCTCCTCTTTACTGCCCGACCAAATCAATGTCGACCGCTTGTGTCTTCAATTTTACACGGCCACTGTGCCCACCGCTAATGGCAGTCACGTATATGTCTAAATAATTGTCTTTGCTTTGCAGATTTTATGGTATAAAAGACGCAACATGCATCTCGAATACTGTATATGTTTTTTTTTGTGATGTGCTCCTCTCTAATAAAACCAAAGGATGTTAAGAAACCAAGTCGAGCATCCACACTACGTTCCTGGCAGGCTTCCCCACAGCGTGCCTCGAGAGGATCAGACTAATTTGAAATCTTAGAGCCATTTCCACGACTTCCATGTTGCCATGTTCTCAGTGTTGTTTCCAGTAATTACTGCAGGTTAAGTGCACGTCCCGGAGCCCAGTGGAGGCAGCTCTATCCCTCACCTGGGACATGACTCAGCACAGCTCAGGTCATCCGGCCATTTCTCTGACCACTGGACCACACCCCGACCTACTCTAAACCCACAGGACAAGCAGTATTTATGAAGAACTCGCGTTCACTTCCATCACGTAATGTAATGGTTACTTTTATTTACTGGCCGAATTGTTTGCAGCGGGACGGCCGCACCCTGACATGTTTAACTGTTTGAGTGCTTCGTTCTGAAATGCCGCAGCTTTTCTTTAAATCGAGTTATTAAATAGGATTTTCCCGTTGTCCGTCCAGGCTGCGTTATCGTATTATGTAACACATTTCCAGTCTGCAGTCCTCGATCTGTGCCAAACTGCTCCCCAAAGTTCAGCTGAAGCTAACGTGAGGCTTCGGTTTTCTGATTCACATGAAACAAGTGTGAAGTGGGTGCTATACCTCTCCGGTGCAGCCCGGTAAGAAAATCTGGGAAATCTCTGAGATTTATACTAAAAAGGTTTATTTTAAACTCAGATCTCACAATTCAGAAGCCTCCCGGTTGCTTCAGCTGTACTTTGGAGTGTATATTTGTACAAAAAGATGCAAAGCAGTCACGTTAGGAAGTGTTTCTGTATGTGTCATACACAAAACATTATTTAAGAATCCAGAACTCAACAATACATCTTCAGTCTGTATCAAAGAGCAAACATATGCTGCAGATATTTCCTAATAGACTCTTTTATTAATGTTACTCTTTCATGCTGACATGATCTTTTTTTTCCGGCATGTTCTTAGCGTGCATGAACTGCATATGTGAAAATGTAATATTCCTCCTCTGTGCTAGTGAAGCTGTCAGCGAGGCTGCCGGTGGGTCAGCGTCCGCTTCCACCGCAAACTCTGTGTTTACAGCGTGTCTGTTTTAGGACTGAATGGATGAACCCTGCCTGCTGCCGTGTCCATCCACCTGCCCCGTTTCCTGTCTGATTAATGTTCTCTTTGTGTGTGTGTGTGTGTGTGTGTGTGTGTGTGTGTGTGTGTGTGTGTGTGAGCCCCGTGCGCACGTTTGTTTGTATGTGCGGCTGTGTGTAAATGGTTATAGATGGGACAACAGCACCACGCTGGCAGCTTGAATCATTACTCACACAGATAGGGAGAGACCCAGGGCCGAGGAACCCCTAACATCCTCCACCTTCCAACACACACGCACATATATATATCTCCGGGTTATTCATTTCTAAGCAGAGTGCCTGGCATTTTCACCAAATCCAACCCCCCCTTTATTAAGAGGCCCAAGCTTTGGGTTCCTCTCAGAGAGGGGGAGTGAGGGATGGTTTTCGATTGGGCCTTATTCTCTTTGTTTGCACCCTTCGTTCCTCACCTGTTCTCTCGTCATTTCTGGTAATCTTTCATTTTCCATCTCATCCTCCCCCTCGTTGAAGAAAGGAAGGCATCTGCTAACGTACAGTGTCTGTTTGTAGGTGAGTCTCTGAGCAGTAACCCGGCGAAGGTGAAGACAGAAATCCCAGTGTTTCTGAACACGGCGAGTTGCTAAGAAAGAAAGAAAGAAACTGAGCCTTTACTCCAGTGCTTCATTCTGGCTGCTGCTGCTGCTGCTGGAGATTCCCTTTAATAAGCATAATTAATAATAAGCGCAACCTACGCGCCCCCGCATTAAAATCAGTGGCAATTACAGGACGCTGCAATGCCCGGCTTTATTTTGGAGATGGCTAAACATTCGGAGGGAGCAGCTGGATTTATGAATGCAGAACTTAGCAGCACAATTATAAGTTTCTGGCACAGTTTGCTTGGCACATTCACAATAATTATTGCCTATTTATAACAAACCTTTCCCAGCTGCACCTTATTTGGGGGGATCTCTGTTTTGTTTCCTCAGGTTTCAGCGAGAGTCCTTACTTTGTTGAATATATGAGAGCAATTACAGCCCCATCATGAACAGACTATGGACCTAAACAGAATGGTAAAATGGCAACGGAGTTGAATAGCTTCACCAGAAACGCGGAGAGAGCAGCGAGGGGGTAAAGTATGTGCGCGCGCGCATTCGTATGCAAGTGTGTCGCGTGTGTGTTCATACATTTGATTTCAGATAAGCCGTGTTTGTGGATCCTCCGCGCCTGAGCACGTCCGTTGTTTACGCCGTGTATGCATGTGTGTGTGTGTGTGTGTGGGTGTGGGTGTGTGCGGGGAGCACTATGCATGTGTTAGAAGGGGGTGTGTATATGTACAGGAAGAGAGCCTGTAAATAAATCTGTTTGGGGATTGGGGGTGTGGGGATGAAATATGGTCCCAGGGATGTGGAGCAATGTGAAAAACTCGGCAACGCCAGGGAATAACAAATCTCCTGATGTCGCCCCGCCGCAAAATAAATACACTCCCCAGTACAAGTCATCCATCTGGACTATGAGTCGCAACAAAGACGCCCCCAATACATCCCCAACACACACACACACACACAACCCCACACAGCAACCAGTTTTATTTACACTTTTATTTGTCTGATTGTTTGTGGGATTTAATGAGAGTTGGAAGATGCATTTATTGTTTTTTTTTATTATTATTATTTTGTGAATGAAACGTGACTTTTTCCTCCACCCTTTTCCTCTGTAAAACGGCATGTGTGTCTTAATGGGGCGTTCGGAGGGGTGGCGGCGCTGAAGGGTGGAAGAGGTGGGGTGGGGTGGGGGGGGGGGGGTGCAGGCTTTGTGGACTGAGTGTTTTAACTAATGATCGATCACGGGGGATTAAATAATTAAATTTCAGCCTTGACAATTTAAAAGTCTCCCCGTACAAATTCAACTGAACGAGGAAGGAGGGAAAGATGAAAGATTCCGCCTGCGGCAATGTATCAGAAGGATTCAACATCTAATACATTACAGGGAGGAAGCGTGTGTTTGTGTGTGTGTGTGTGTGTGTGTGTGTGTGTGTGTGTGTGCGTTAGAGGAAAGGATGTACTGTTTTTAGCTTATATCCATGATGCATGTACACAGCCACTCTCTACTGTCTGTTCCTGACATATAGGCTGTAGTAAGTACGTTCAACAAACCATGTAGGGCCACCTTATTCTTCTTCACTTTCCTTATCTGGGCCTCTTCTCCCAGACACCCCATTACTACAACCGCTGCGGCGCTAAAAGCTCATACGTGGGGCATTATGTATCTGTATTTAAAAAAAAAAAAAAAAGAATGAGCACACAACAGGGGCATAAAAGCTTCCACTTTTGCTATAAAGGGATAAGATGTTTTGTTTCTTGTTGTGGTTCTTCGGTTTTCTTTTTCCAATTAAGGTCTATTCTCTTGGCTTAATTAGGTCACGGTGATGTGGTTCGTGCGTGCGTGTGTGTGTATGTGTGCGAGGGTCACTCCATCCCTCCCAGGGATAAATATTAGCCCTCGTTGTTTGCAAATAGGTGATGTATGGTGGCCGTATCTCTCGGTGATGAATGTTTTTTTTTTTTTTTTTTTTAAGAAATTTCCTCTCTTTTATCAATTGACTAACAAACCCATGTATCACTGCCACTCTCTCCCACTCCCCATATAAATTAAATAACCAGCGCTCTCCCTCCTCGCGCTCTCTCGCCCTCTCCTCTGCTTTCCGCATTTCCTCTCATCCGCACCTCCGCGCTCCCCAATTCCCCTTTCATTACTCCCCTCAGCTTTATTCGTTTTATTATGTTTTTCCGTTCACTTTACCTTGCTTCACAAACACGCCCACACGTCAAACCCACAGCAGCCAGGGCTGGCAGTGAGCAGTAATAATGGCCATAATAATGCAGTTGTTACCCACATCCCAATCTCAAACGTCCCCGTGATGTGAGGGCGACGGTGGAGGTGATTTCCGCTGATTACCGCTTTGCCTTGCAGCGCGTTGTTCGATGAACTCATCACCAGGCGACGCCTGACGCGCTTAAGGACGGATCGTCGCGAGTGGAAATGTGTTTGCTCGTCCCCGTTTATCACTGTGATGCTCTCTAAAGCTGCTGTCTTTCAGACGGACGGCGGGTAAAAGAGCTACAGGCTGAAGCTGGGCGGGTTTCTCTCTGTCACGGGATGGTGACAGGAGGCCGATTATGCCAGGGCGCCATATTGTAAACTACTCATCATTAGCGGGCCCATCCCAGCTAACGACCGCACTGGAGATAAACAGGAGCGACGTGGAGAGCCATCTTAATCAGTAGGGCTGTTTAAAAGTGGGGCTCTGTCATTAAGCACAGCTGTATCGCACCAGGATACGAGCTCTAAAGCTGATCTGTGAAGCTGGCTCGCATCCCAGCCTCCAGCTCCGCGGGGGTCCTGCGTTCTTCTGATGGCCCCTTTAAATCCAAAATGATCAAGAATAGAAAGATAAGTGCCGAAAACACGCAGCCAAATTAAATTATTACCCACCGTTGAGCGGCTCCAGTCACAGCCTCCCAGGGACACTCTCCAACTCCAGTCAATAGGATGGGCTTATGTGAATCCGACTCCCTCGCTCCTTCTGTCTCCTCCGCTCTGTTTATACACAAACACTCCCTTTTCTCCCCGTCTCCCTTTCCAAAATCATCAGTGGCCTCGGAGAGAAAACAAACAGATCCGTAATGACGAGAATAATACTCCTCTGTAACGCACACCGACACGAAAAATAACTTCTCTCAGGAGGATTTGCTTGTCTTTCCAGGTCAATAAACCTGCTGTTTAGACAACTGAATAAAAGACGTGAAGTCTTCGCGCTGGGGGAAGACGCAGCTCGCACTCATTGGGAGACGTAATTACGACTTTTCAAAACATAACCTTATTCCCAAGTAAAAATGTTCACAAATGAAATTTCCCAACTATTTGTCAAGCTTGTTTTCAACTGTGGCTCTCACTCATTCTGTAATGCAGCTTTTATTATGTTGTTTTTTCTTGAGACGTCTGATTCTCAAGAATTTGAGATTAATTCGCTATTAATAAACTCTGTTTTGATTTTATTAAAGTCGGCACGTTCTCCTTTGCTTTCTGCGTTCTCACATTTTAAAAAGAAAACGTCTCCTTCATCTCGCTCCCTCTTTTCTTGTGTTGTTGTCATCCAGAGTTTCTGGCATCTCTCTCGTACCAAGAACCCCCCTCTCTCTCTCTCTCGTCCTGCAGATGGACAGGTCTGAGTTTTCTGGACAGGCCGTAGCTCTCCCCACAAATGCTTGAACAATTGGAGGTAAATACGTTGGAGACAGCCCATTTGTTTTGGGCCGGCGGTGATGCATGCTTTTGCAGTGAGCAGCACATTTTTACCACGCAGCCCAAAGCAGCTGTGAGTAATGGACTGCTCCGGCCTGTCCACTCATACTGCTATTTTTATTATTGTCTCCCTTATAGTTTTCATTTTTCATATCAGGGAAGGGAGAGAGAGAAAAAAAAAGAGAGAGAACAGCAATCCCTTCAAGTATATTCTCTCCCTAAAAGAGGCGGGAAGTGAGGGCCCCACGTCCCCGCTTCCACTCACTTCATCATCTTCCGTGAGCCGTCCCTCGCTTTTTTTAGTCGGACTGACAGATTTTGTTGGATGCCAGGAAGAGACAAATAAGGGATTATCAACAGACACAACAATAATTCAGGTTGGACAGCTTCATAATAATTTTTCATCGATCCATCACTGCGCTTCGGCACGGCCTGTAAGTCTGGTTTAGCCTCTGGGGATTGTCTTGAGGTATTCTAAGATGGGAGACCTTTGAATTCTGTGATGAGGGAGAAAAAAAAACACAAAGTTGACTTAAATTAAAAAAAAAAAAAAAAGAACAACAGAAAATAAGCCACGGAGCAGATAAAGCTCGACTCTGGCTCTGAAGATGATTCACTAAGTAGCTAAAATTATCTGCTGCTGCTGGCCCCGGGGAGGAGACTGGTATTTTGCATTGAGGCACTTGTATGGGCACCTATAATGGCCGCCTCTTAATTCTACTGACAGCTTTACAGGACCTGAGTTATGGAGCCACGGCCATGCTGCTCGTTAGACCCTCACCAGGCTTCACACTGGGTTACACTAATACACCTCCTCCCACCTCCCCTGCCCTTTCCCCCTGCACACACACACACACACCGGCATGAAAATCCACCATGTACACACACACACACATTTATTAGGACTCGCACATCCTCACAGACCCAGCGAGCTACTGGCCCACACAGTTCCTTCACAGGCCCTTTCTCGTGTAATGGGGGTTATTTGTTCAAGTTGTTCAGCGGATGTTGGGATCACATTTATTTCCTTGCTCCTGCCCTTCATTTTCTGTTCATCTTTTCCACCTACGCTTTCCTTCTCCCTCTCTACTCTCTCACATCGTGCCCACCAGGCCGACGCCCTCCTCCTCCTCCTCCTCCTCTTCCACCCCCCCTCTGCTCCCGTACCAACAGTAGTCGGGTCCTGCTAGGCGATCCATCTCTGTCAGCCCGCTAAAATGATAATGCCAATTAAAGCAGAGGAGTAATTGCCCTATGCTGCCTCTGATCCCCTGCAGACCCTCAACAGGAGCCGTGGTTCCAAATATGAATGAGACCCCGGGCCCCTGGAGGCCCTTGCCTGGGTGAGCGTGAGCACAGGTTGGGAGGGGAGGGGAGGGGGAGGGGGAGGGGGAGGGAGAGGAGGAGTGGGAGGAGGAGGGTTGGAGGGCAGACTGGGGGAGGAAGGGTGATTTGTAACTTTTAACCTCCACTGATCACCGATGGCCTTGAAAAGCCAGGAGCAGAGGGAAGAGGAAGAGCTCCCGCGCACACAGACATGGACAAGCGCGCAAACACACAGGCAAAGATTCCTGTAATTGTTGCACACGGCCGAACACACACACACAGTGTTCAAGGTCGCTATCTGAGGACTTATGGCCGCTGCCTTTGCGCGTAGACTCTCAGTGTGAGGAGCCTAATTGGAAGTGAAAGGACTATCTGGCAGTGAACTGTAACACCACTGATCAGAGGTGACATAGCTGCACCCTCAGGTCAGCCGGGCAACCATTATTACTACCGCCCCCGATCACAAATTCAGGGTTATTGTCTTTCTTCTGATAACGTGTACAACACATGGTTTGGTCCCCAACATCTAGACAGTGATCTGTGTCTGGGAGAAGAGGAGGTGACTGAACCCGGCTTTGGTACACCAACGTATTAACTGCGTGTTTTAGGTGTGCGTATTTCTTTTCTTTCCACAGTGTTCTCCACTACTTATCAATAATAATTATGCTGTGATCCAATTTGTTTGAAAGTGTTTTTACACTTTTTACCTCTTAATTTATTATTTAGTCTGTAAAATGTAAATCCGTTGTTATAGTCTGGATATGATCAAACCTGGCTAACGTTTTTAAGACAGTTATAATAGTATAAGCTTTGAGGTGATCACACCAGAAACCTTGTTTCATCTCAACAACTTCCCAAAAACTGACAACCAGCAAACCTTTATGTTAGCAAAGCTAGGTGAATATTTAGCTTTTTTTCTAACGAGTAAATGAATGTGAAACCTGTAGCTTTTCTGTCTGTTGACTAATCCGTTTACTCGAGCGTAGTTTCAGCACGAGGCTTCACGGTGACCGAGAATAAAAGCCTGTCAAAGGTGACGCCCATCATCACGACCTAACAGGCGCAGCTTTAACTTCACCACCAGCCGGGCAGCCATGACAGCCCATGCATCACAGCGTACTTATGGCAGGTCTTGTGGTGATGGTATGTGTATGAGTATATTATTACTCCTCCGCTCCAGCAGTGTGTGGGCGGAAAGGCTGGACTCGGGGACGAAGTGTGTAGGTGGCTGTTAACACAGGCTCCGTCACCCATCATGACTGGGTGGTGACCTGTAGCACAGGCCGACAGCCGGGGAACACGGGGCCAGCGGATGGAAATCGCTCCGTTGATCTTTCTCGGGTTTCGCACAGTTTAAACAATCCCTACAAACAAACTCCCACAGTTTATCTGTTAAATCCTTTATGTGATCCATAAGCACCTTTAGGACACATGAGAAACACTTGTGATGGGCTGACGCTGCTGCCTGAACATCAGGAGAGCAGCTGACGAGCTCCACTACAGAAACGCAAGAGAGCTCCATCACAAGAGTGATGATCAGCACAGCCTCGGTGTGACAATAATCTCCTCTAACTTCATCAACACAATTTACGCCAGCAGGCCACCAAATGGTTTCAATATGTTCTGCATTATGACCGTCCTCTCAGCTGAAATCACAGTTACTGTAACAACAATAAACCCGGAGGCTCGCATTGATTCTGCAGGGCTACGCGGCTCAGTGTGTCGTAACGCCCTAGCACCGCGTCGGAAGCCCGATGCTAACATTGACTTATTACAAGAGAGTGGGCCGCCAAATCCATAATTAGACTCCTTTTGTTGCCCCTGTTGTTGTTGAAAATGTAATTATGAAAGATGAAACACAGCCTTCAATGAGATGGCTGTAAAATAGCATAATTAATATGGGCTTTTGCGAGAACAATCCCCGCTTTACGGGAGCCCCGCGTTGGCCGTGAAATTAATTAAGTGTGCCAGGATTTATGGCCTGTGCTTGGAAATGAAGAGAATTAATCGCAGGCCGAAGATGGATGGTTGCTGGAAAATGATGATGCCCAGGACCATGTGGGGGGAAGGCGTCTAACTGCTTTAGGGGGGCACTCTTGGAGGGGAAAGGAAGGTTTTGACACAATTAAACACCCCCAGACAACAGCTGGACCAGCGGTGGGATGGAGTACTTTTTGGGCCAGCTTGGAATTATGAGATTGTCTTCTTTCTTTTTTTTTTCTTTTTGTTTTTTTTTTTTTTACCCCTTCAGCCCACCTGCACCTTTTCCCTGCATGCTACACATACCCCAGGGGTGGCATTAGCATTGGCAAAGCGGAGATTTCTTGGAGAGCAGAGCAGAGTTGGGATTGTGTTGTGTTGTTGTTGGCGGTCGCTGGTGACTAACGTCTCGATCTCTGCGTCCTCCTCTATCTGCTCTGCCTTCGGACAGATGAAGAATAACCACGTAATTGGACACAATTATGACAATTATAGTATAAACGCAATTATTGCAATGACCAATCCAGAGCTAACAGTTCGTGACAAGGAGCGGATTATTGAGTGTGCACGCTGCAGGTTTAACAATATAATGACTTATCCTTCTTGCAATTACTTTTCTGGTTATTCAGTTAGGAGACTTCCTGGTGGTGGTAATCTAATATGGGAATCTTGATGGAGGAACAAGACGTTTGATGTACTGGTCAGGACGATTTCCTTTATTCCCCGGTGATGTGCACGAACAAGAAAACAACTGTGATTAATATTCTACTATAAATACAACATCTCTGCTTTGGAGACAATGTCACATGCATTGAAGAAATAATAAAAATAAAAATCTCTTAATCCCAGCTCCATCTCCATCTCATGCTGGCACAGTTATTTACCAGTTTACAGATTGTCAACTTTGACCTTCTACGACGTCCTCGGTCCAAAAACAAGCTCCCAGCCCTCCTACTACCTCTCCACTCGCTGTGCAGTGTGTATGTGTGTGTGTGTGTGCATGTGTGTGCGTTGTAATAATGGAAGGCTAATTACCCACCTCCCATGTCCCTGGACAGCGCCACAATGTCTGGGTTAGGTCTCTGTGTGGGATGGTTCACGGTGGTAATTAGCTTGATACACACACATACGCTCGGAGACAAGATAAATGAAGGTTGGGTGGGTGTCTGTTGTTGGACAGTTGATTGGGCAGGTACTAGGGGAGTGTCTGGGGCCTCCAGAGCATGTCCGCTCTGATAATTATGTGCGTCCGCGAGTGTGTATTTGTGTGTGCGCGCTCCTCCGCTGCGAAGGAGCGCTCAGCCCAAATTGCTGTCTCTTGTCTCATTGTCAGAGTGATTATGAAATATTGTTTAATTTACTGGGTGGTAGAGTCTTCTGTGATTTTGATGAATCGGACCTTTTATTTCTTCATTCCCTTTATTGTCTAGTGGTTAGGTGTCGTGTGCTTATGCGCACTCGAGTGTGTTGAGGGCCCCGTCGGCACCCGTGTGAGTACAACTACCACATACAGTGTTACAGCAAGAGAAGCGTGTGGAAATGGTTGATGCAGCTGTGAGAGATGGGCTAATGTCAAATACAGTACACTGTAAAAGATGTCAACTTTTAGTCAGTCATGTAGCTTAAATATGGAAGCAGAAAAAAACTAATAAACACATCAGGTGACCTCACTGAAAGCTGTTTTTGCAAGATGTTATATTTAATGTATTTAATAATAGTGCTAAATTACACCGATCAGCCAAAACATTAAAACTACATTCTTAATATTGTGTAGGTCTCCCTTGTTCCTTCCAAAAGGGTTGTGACTCATCAGACAATGGACATGGTCATTCTGAGGATGTCCTTTGGTGTCTGGAGACAGGATGTTGTGGGTGGGGGTCTTTGGGTCCTATTGGTTGAGGGGAGGGGCCTCTGTGGATCCCTCAGTTATTTGATCAGTTCGGGATCTAGTAAATTTGGAGCCCAGTTCAACACCTTGTGATGTTTTTCATGTTTTTTGAGTTGTTCCCAATCCATTTTTTGTGTGTGTCTGTGTCAGGCTGCTGCCATCAGAAAGTGTCGTTGTTGTGGGGTGGGGTTGCCCTGGTCAGGTCTAGGTGTCTGGTACATGTCTGAGTAACATCCACACCAACGCCAGGTCCAAAAGTTCCACAGCAGAGCACTGAGTTGTCACAAGATATTATTTACTTCTCCTGTCGGTGGTTTTAATGTTGTGGCTGATCGGTGTATAATGTAGCTCATTTCAGGGCAGTGAGTATCAACACAGTATATAATTAATTATATAATTAATATTCATAGAAAGTAACCCAGCCAGATTTAACAATGGTTCTCCATCAAATCTAGCTCTGTATCTTATGCTGTAGCCTGATGAGCCTCTCTCTAGAAATATAGGTGCACGTAACATGTATGTGCGTGACCTTGCCAAATGTCTCTGTGTCACACACAGCGCTGGAAACTCCTCCTCCTCCCAAAATCTATTCTGATGCATTCACCCATTTGTGCATTGCAGTGATTTCTGTTAAAGTTACTGGTGTTCAATATTTATTGGCTCCTACTCCAGCATAAGCCATTTTTTTTGGAAGCACAACTACAGATGCTCACAAAGATGCAGATAATGACATGCACTCCGCATACATCTGGCTTTAGGCTTAGAAATAGCAGGGACATTGCCGAAGTTGCCAGAAGAAAAAATAAAATGCCTGAAGATCCACACAAGACAACAATGGTGGACGATTACAGTATATTGATGAGGTGACATATGAGGACAGAAACAGAAGTGTATATAGATACACCTACATTTCATTTGTGATTAAGTTAATAGGGGACTGTGTACAACTATAAATAAATACATTCAAATGAACATGTGAAACCTTCAAATCAAAGCTGACCCTGCACTTTCAGTATATTATTACTGTAACTTGTGCATAGTGTTTCCCACTATATGTTGCTATGGTATTAAAATGAATCCTGGGTTGTTTTGGAGTTGGTTCACTTCCTTTTGATGCCAATATTGGAAACCACAAGGCATTTATCATTGAACGCATTCTTTTGTAATTATGTGAATCAAACTAAACAGCATAGATGATTATTATTGTTGTTGTTGTTGTTGTAATTAATTGTAGCTCAGTTAACTCACATCTTTCCCACCACTAGATTGTTAAAACGTCACGTCCTGCATTGTGGTTCGGTGCATGTGCAGGTGGACGCGCAGTGAGAGATGTTGATCATGTAGGACAGTCAGAACAGAAATAGGCGGCGTACACTAGTTTTTAGAAACTGAGATAGTGCACGAGCAAATGTGTGTGTGTGAGGGAGAGAAGGAGGTGTAAGCCCACTCTAATTGATTATACCGCTATCGACAGGGACCCAGAAAAACAGGCACTCACTTTCCTCTTGATTGAATTAAACACCTTTTATGGGGCAAATCGATGAGACGGAGATGATGGGGGGAGGGGGTGGGGTCTGCGGAGGGAGGGGAGAGCCGGGTGTTATGATATGTGGAGGTGAGATCTGTCTTGACTTTCTCTCTCCCACGCACACATTCACTTACGTGCGTGCACGCAGAGCCTCCCACAGACAGGTGAGAGGTCTGATGCCGTGTTGTAATTCAGGCAAATCAATGCTTTTAAAGCATTTAGCTATGCCTCTTGATGAAGTACAGTCAGAATAGGCCCGCCATGCAAGCAATATATGTCCCAGACCCAAATCAATCATAATTACAGGCTGGACGGTGCTATGAATGACTGGAGGGATGACTGGACCCCAGTCCTTCATTCAGTCCTTTTTATGGTTTGATCAAAGATGAATATCGTTGCATCAAACAGCCACAGAGAAGCAATAAATGAGAGCGCCTGCTTCGTACTCACATGTTCTCAACATGGTCAGAGGCCTTTCTCACAAAACACAAGTTGAGTTTTCCCAGTGCAAAAAGCACAGGTTTGCTTGTAAAACTTGACAAAAACAAATGTCCCAATGAATCTTAATGCTACCAGCATGTACAGTGCAGAAGTGTCAGTAGAATAACCTCACTGTAATTACAGAAAAGCAAAAAAAAAGTAAGCTCACCTTTGGCTAAACAAAAGAATCCTCAACCATTTGTAAACTCCTTGTGGCTCCCTGTTGTGTCGTATTGTTCAGCCCACCTGTTTCTTCAACATGCTGTTTGTCAGAAACCATCAAATCAAATTTTACCAACGCTGCTGTCAAGATAATAGGTCTCCCCACTTCAGTCCTCTCAGAGCTCAGTTAAAAAGCCATTAAACTTATTGCAAGCACACACTAACAGTGAGAGAACGGCTAATCTCCGACACAAAAGTTGAACTGCTTTTAATAGTTTTTTTGTCGTTCCTCTGACACTGTGACAGGTCGTCAGATGTGTCTCTTGCCATGTGTCTGTTGCCATGTTTTACACAAAGTCAATGTTCGTTCCAAACCCGATCACATAAGTGATCCTACACCAGAGACTCAGTGATAATGTTGCCGACAACACTGACCACATCGTAGCTTTTGTCTTTTGTTGCCTGTAATGTGAATGCACCATAACTTCCTACTTCACTATTGTGTCCTCTTGGTGCAGGACTGGACCGCGAGGGGCATTAGGGGCTTACTTTGGCATAAACCTGCTCGTGTTATTGAGGCAAATACACGTTTCTTCCATGTTGCTCCATCTATAACCATTGTGAGCAGCTGTGTTTTACCGTATATATATTTGTACTTGTCATTTCCTTGTAAAGGCCGTACACACTCTCTGACTAACTTACTACCATAAAACTTCTATAAACAAGCCTCGTTCTTACGCAACCTTCTGTTTAATGCTGTTTCATGACTTTTGCGTTCCGTGGACCTATTTCTAGGTCACCTTGCCAACTTTGCCTGGCTCTGCAGTTCTTCTGCACACATCACACGTTTAGTGAATTACTCTCTTAGTTTTATAATGCTTGTGTAAAAATAAAAATAAAAAGTAGTCTTTTTTCGGATGCTCAAACTCCCTGCCTCGACTGAGATCGCTCTTGTTCATGTGTTTTCCAAATCTTGTACTAAGACATTACAACACTGACAGACTCGGGGTGAACACTAAGCAGAGCAACCAACCACTGCTGGCTGACATCGCTTCGGGCAATTCATAAAACTTGGTCAGCTCAGTCTGGACTGTACAACTGTTTCCACATCGCGGGAGAATTCCCCTGTAAGATCTGGAAACTGACTTTGATGTGTGCAATTGGGGGAGTTCCCCTTTAACTCAGGTCCATAAGCTGCAACGCTGCACCTCTCTGATCACTAATACCAGCCGTGACAACATATCCAGGCAAAGTGACATCACCCCCACAAAACTGGCATGATCAATACAAACCAGAGGGCCGATCATTTTAAAACTCAGCTGTCCTTTAATTAGCGCGAACGGACCGAGCTCTCCTGGCTTTAATTCTCATAGAACTCGCAAGTTAGGAACAGGACGGTATGACCTCATGTAGCCGCAGGGAGACCCCCCGCCCACCACCCAGCCTAATCAACTGCTCAGCCCGGACTCTGGGTCCACTATGACCACATTAGTCACCAACGGCACACTACCGCTGACCCCCCACAAACCGCCGCCCCTTACTCCACAGGCTGGCTCAGCCAATCGACGCCACTGTCAACACCGAGCAAACCAATTAAAGTGTCTAATGAGCGTCTTGTATAACACTAACACGGCCATTAAAGAGCGTTTAAAGAGGGTACGGGGGTATCGGGTGGAGGGCTGCGGGTTATGGTGTCATGACTTATTAGTATTCAAGCTGCGTTTGGTTTCCATTAAGGCGGAATTCACAAGCGCCTCAGGTGTCTCGATGAATCCGGCGATTTGACGATTCACGCTGTCGGGACTTCATAAACAGCTTTCACGCCCACGAGAACAATCCGCCCTCATAAAGAACGCTTTTGATTTCATTTGCAAATACGCGAAGATATGCAAGGGTGAATAAATGAAGTGCACGTGGAATGTGCTTGAGAAAACAGTGACTTGACAATATTACACAGGCACTCAGTTTAATACCGAGCCATAATATTGCTGAGGGAACAGGCCCAAGGCGCTACTCTCTTTTATTAGTCATTCACTGGGATTATGGACACATTGCTTCCATTACCTAAGAGAGAGGAGCAGAAGCCCTGTCCCCCTGGGGATGGCCAAATAACTCTCTCTCGCGCACACACACATGCACACACAAACATTAACATACACTCTAAATGCTTAAATAGATTCGAGCTTCAGTGTGCAGGCGTACTCACAAAGACACTACATCATTAACATGAACGCAAGCTTCTAGCCCTTTTACCAGCAAGATAATAGAATCAATACTGCATGTAAATAAATGGCAACTAAATAGATCCATAATAAAGCTGCCGGAAGACATTAGCTCACAAAGACTCGTGAGCGGCAGTACAAAGTATTTCTATGTTGCCATGTGTCTCTTTTTGTTTCCGTAGTTTTCGTGGACAACACATTGACTCGCAGGAAGGCAACAAATGTCGGGTTTGTCAACAGTGATGCAATGAGGCTGATGGATGGTAGCAGAGGCACCAGAGACAGACGGACGAATTTGATTTGTCTCGATGCGGGCCGAGGTGGCGAGGGCCCGACGTCAGTGCTTTACTACTTCAGTCATGGCTGCCTCAAAGTAAATCAATTACCAACGGAGACCGTTCTTTAATTTGCATAAGGCCGTTTTGAGCTGTAACCCTCCCGTCCTCTGTCTTGTTTCGTCTGTCTCCGATTGGGAGATTGCTCCTCACCTTTCACCGTTGCTCCATCTCTCCACATAAGCTCCTCAGCTTTGATGTGACATCGCCTACAAAAGAATGCATTATGCTCTGGGCACAGGGAGCAGGAAAATGTGCCTCTGCTGGCCTTTAGCTTTCTATTTCTTTTGCAGAATGAATTTTAGACTGAGAAAGGGTTGAATAACTTAATTACTAGATTAACAAAATTATATGAAAATTCCTATATTAACAGTATTATTAACTCTTTATAGGGCACTCATTGAAATGCTTCTTGCCCTTAAGTGGTAAACACATGTAAACATGTATTTAGATCATTAGAACATAAGAGATAATTCAGGCATATCTGACAAGGATTTGGTTTGATTGGCTGAATGAATACCACATGCTTCTAAGAGAGGCACAGGGATGCGTTTTAGAAATGTGTGCAGAAGTTACCAAATATGGTTCTTTGCCCCATTAAAGGGTCATGATGAGTGGCGAGTGGCGCGTGGAGCTGGTCTGCACAGACGCAGACTTTGTTCAAGGTAACGACGGCTGCGTTCCAGTTAGAGGAAGTCCTGCTTTTGTGAATGCTGGGTCACTGTCATGGCTCAGCGGGACACTTAATGGAACTGAGGCAGTCGATATGCACACTGTGAAAAAGGTCTAGTGAGCAAGAGGCGGGGTAAATCCTGGACAGGTTGCCAATAAACCACGGAGCTGATACACAGAAACAACCATTCCTGCATGCATTCACAGATTTTAGAATAGAATTAATCTAACGTGCCACTCCCTGCCACTCTCAATAGACTTGTGGTTTACTGCAACATCCCCGGGGCTCTGGAGGAACCTGTGGGCTGGAGCCTCTCAAAGGGTCATAAGTTCCATCTGAGCCCGTCATTTTTCCTCTGTGCTTTGTTGGGCAGAATGATTGTGTGACAGATACGCGTAAGAAGAAACAGAGCGAGATTAGAGAAGGGTTACAGTGACGCGTTCTGGTTCTTTTAGTTGCCAGTGACATCACAAACCGAAATTCAGGCTCAAACATTTGTCATTTAATAGAGGCGAGATGCATGAGCACGCAAACATGAGCAGGGGAAAGTAGCTGCCTGTTGACATCAATTCAGAGAATTAATGTGACCCAACAAATCTTGTTGTTTTATTTCTGCCACCGCCTCCATTATGTGCTTTTAGTCATTAGGGCTGATACATAATGATGGACACTGAGTTAAAGTGCACCCCCAGTGCATCGCTAATCGTGACCCGCTCCCGCGCACGGCACGTACATGCACACGAGCTTGTATGTGCACACACGTATTAATATTTACTCTCTTAAACACACAAACACGCAGCCAAGCACCCACTCTCCTAAAGCCCAACGTGGGCATAAATTTCTCCAGCTGTGACTTAAAAGACAAATAGCCAATAAAAGTGCCAGGGGTGTTCACACATGCGTTTCTGGCACAATCAAATCAATTTCCTCTAAGTAGCCATAAACATGTTCTCTTTTAAAAGGTGAGAGAGGGGTCCCATTATCCCCGGGCCCCCTGGCCTGCTCCTGCACCCCCAGAGGTCCCTCCACAGGGTTCAGCATCAAGGCCTCATCTGTCTCAGTCTCTTAGACCTATCGCCAGCTCTGAGAAACAGGGAGATCAGGACCTCAGCCACGTCCGAGTCTTCTGATCACAGGACTACGTCATTAATCAGTAGCAGGCAGCACCGTGACAAAGAGGGTGCCTGGCAGGGGTTAGAGTCCGAGGAGTTACCCCGCTCCTGCTGCAGGGGCTCGGGCTGCGCTCCGGGCCTGTGGATGGCTTCATGATCGACAAGACAAGGGGGTCTGTTGTGGTCGGTGTAATTAATCAGCTACTGTTGTTACCAAACTGTGATTTTACAGATCTATCAGTATTCTAAAATTTCCTGAACTCTTGTTTTATTACTTTTGTCCTCATCATTCTTGTGCCAGCATTTGTCCCATTGTGATGCAGTTACTGTACTGGCTTCAAGGGGGGTACTAAGACTACAATTACCCCGGTTGTCCTTCCCATGGTGAGTGATTGTAATTCTAATTGACTATATCCACTTTTTGCATATAAACCCCGTGTAAAACATTCCACCCCCACCTTGCAAATGCCCGCCGTCTCCCCTCTTTCCTCCATCTTCACTGTCTGCTAAACCTCGGGCCTCCAGCTTACACTCATGGGAGTTGACACTCGCTCCTACAAACCCAGTTAATATTCAGTGGGTCATTAAAGATTGATTGTGGACTGTAAAGGGAAAATCACACACGAAATCGTACCTTTAGCTTGTAATTGTGCTTTATGGAGGAGCTTTGGTCCCGCTGCTCCCCTGGTCCTTGTTAGTGAATGTAAAGGGGGTGGGGGGCGGCGTACAGACCTGCCCGGTGGAGACCCTCACCTGGCCCGGGTCGGCCTGAACCCACCCAGGCTGTAAACGCCAGGCCAGGGCAATCAGGCACAGGATTGCCCCCCTGAGAGAGCAGTTCATTTCTGCTGCTGAAATATTTAAGAGTGCCCTAAGAGACTAGAAGTAGCAAATCTTAGACACAGCTCTGTATATATACACGAAGGAGTAATCCCTGCTCATCCCTGTCGGGTGAGTGGATGTTTGTTAATTTTAGACAACACGCGGCCTGCATTCAGTCACGCGAGTACTTTCAAATAACTGTGACATAAGTCATGTTTTAACCTCTTTATTATTCGTCAGGTTGTATAATCATACCCTATTATTACAAATTTAGTCTGCCTCTTTGTTTATTCCGACTTCCTCACTCTTCCCCTTGTTCTCTCCCTCCTGCTCTCTCTCCCCCCTCTACCCTGACGACCCCCCCTGACCCTGCCGGTTTCCCAGGAGTCCCCGAGCCTAGGCGACGCCACAAACACAATTTCCGTAATGTCATTTGCAGCATGGATGAAGGAGAGAAAGTCCTGGCTGTCAAAACCACCTCAACGCCGCGGTGAGGAAAACACGAACCGACACATGACAGATTCTTAGGTTTGTACAAATGGACAGCTCCCCAGCTCCCCAGCTCCCCTCCTTCTCCCTTCAAACCTCTCACCTCTCCTCTCCTGCGCCCTGCACCACCTTCTTTTCCTTTTTGCACCTGATGTTTTTCTTCAGACCCTCGACTCCCCCCCTTCCAAGTGTCTCGCCCTCACCCCTTTCCTCTAAGAGTGTCACTCCCTCACTCTCCCCATGTCAAATGGGCAGATATTACTGCATTATTAAGTGTATGCTGAGGGCCGAGTCACCTCATCAGATCTAATTAAATCACTGTTGCATGACACCCACTCCTCTGGACATGATGCTCTTAAATTACTGGGAATTAGCCTAACCCGTTTATACACGCTAGTTTTATATAATTACCCAGCTCAAACAACCCACTGACAACAGTGTGCATTCACTGTGACATGTGTGTCAGAAATGCACACGGACAGCAGGTTATTGCAGGGCGCTTTTCCTATATTTGGCATTTTCCTTTATGGTTTATCCACTTCAGCCTTCAACGCCTCCCGTTGGCATCATAAAGCAAGGCAGGGCCCTCTCAATCACCGGCTCAATCAATGAAGATGATTGGACCAGTGAACAGGAACACATTGGGTTATAACACCTCCAACCTGCGCTGCACCTGATGTGACCCGCCGCCACCCGGAGCGCGCTCACGTCCCATTTGTCACTGCAATTTTTCCCGGAACAGGGGATAAGATTGAATGGGCCGCCATGGAAATATGATTTTCAGTACGCATTGTTAACTCACTGGGGAGAGGCTTTCGCCAAATTCTATCAAAGTGTGCAACTGTGTATTAAATGACTATCAAAGGGCCGGCCGTCGTTTTTCACAGCATAACCACGGTGTCCCCAGGACTAACCCCTGACTGCCGCTATTGATCCACCGGGGAAATGTTTTTGACACAGGATGATGCGACAGTGGCACAGGCAGAAGAGGGGAGACTGTTTTGAATATGAAGCCGTGGTTAGTATATTAGAGGGCTGTGTGGCACGTGCAGAGGGCTGGGTTAATATAGCCACTGGCCCCACGTACAGCTGGAGGGGAGACCTCAGAGTCACTTTTCTTCCCACGCTACGGCCAAATGTTGTGCGGTTTGCAGTAGAGGTCCATATGGAGGCAGGTGGGTGCGGGGACGTGAGTGGGCGAGAGGGTGGGGGTCCCAGTGGGCGGCGGGTCGTGGATCTCGCGTCGACGAAACATCAGAATCTCCCACAGCAGAGAATGGTGTCTGAATGCGGTCTTCAGTGTGTAGGAAGGGAGCTGGTTAAAGTTTAACCAGCCCCATCCTGTTCTCCGCAACCCTCCATCAGCCAGCCAGAGCCAGGCCCAGCCCTGTGGCCCCCACCCCCACTGACCCCCACTCTGTTAGGGACAGACGTGATGGATCGCCCCTGTCATTGTACCCTCGGAGGGGACCACTGCAAAAAAGAGGCTCCTGGTTAATCTGACCCTCTCAGCCAGAGTGGACAACGCCACACATTATGACAACTAGCCCCCCCCCCCTCCTCCCCACCCACCCCTCTTTCAAAAAGCAAAAAAAAAAAAGAGAACACATGGCATGTAACTAAACACACCCGCCTACGCATGATCCGCAGCACTCTCCCCTTTTCCGTTTTTATTTAACCTATTTTCACCCCCAGCCCCCATAAGCCATGACAGGAATGCCTTAGAAGCTGGGCGCGCCGGGCGAGGAGTATAAAAAGAACAGAGAAAGTCGAGCAGAAAGAGAAAAATGAGAGATGGAAGAGAGAGACGGCAAGCAGCTGTGGGGACTGACAGGACGCAGCGCAGATGAGTAATGGTGCTGGATGAACTCCTGATATTGACGAGTGATCAGTCATGTACCGATGCCATCTCTGCCCCAAACCATGTGTTCAGTAGAACAGGCTGTTGTAATGTTGCAGCTGTTTTTTTTGTTTGTTTTTTTTTTTGTTGTTGTTTTTATTAGTATTATTTTTTCCAGTTTTATTTGTGAGTAAAAAGATGCATCAGGAGCAAACTCACCAATCTGATATAATAAATGTGACATTTAGTAGATTATACAACTCAGAAAACATTATTCGAAAAGAGGTAAAGTATCACTAAATATGGCAAAGAAATCAGGGTCAAAAAGATGCTCTTACCTCTTAGAAAACACAGAAAGGAAAACTTAACTCTGTGGAATGATTTAGAGACAGATCATGATGACAACAAAAGGAAAAATCATGCTAATTTGCAATGGTCCTCCCCTTGATTACTACAAGTTTCCCTTGGGGTGAACTGGCAAGCTTAATTTTACTGGTTTGTTAAAGGAACAGGATGTCAAGCCCTCACAAGGAAAATGTAATGGCGCAAAGGACATGGGTCAAGTTTAGCATTTGCAGGGGCAGAAAAAAAAACTTCTCTCTTGTCTGTGACAGTGGGGTCATAGTTACACCAATCTGGGTCTAAACTGGAGACTGTGGGTGTCAGTAGGTGACAGAGAGGGGCTCCGTTCTGCCCGAGTCCAGGGACATGATCGCTGGTGGACGTGTGTGTGTGTGTGTGTGTGTGTGTGTGTGTGTGTGTGTGTGTGTGTGTGTGTGTGTGTGTGTGTGTGTGTGTGTGTGTGTGTGTGTGTGGTGGAGGGATTGACACACACACACACACACACGCGTGCTGCACCTCTCTCAGCTGACTCTGAGAATATGTTTGCGTGGGACAAGTCCACCAAGACCCATCCATCAACCGGGTCCAAATACGCCCTGCGCCACTGTTGACACGGGGTTAACAACTTGACACTGACAGAGGTGTGTGAGGCCTGTGGCGGAATGGAGACGGAGACAGAAAGAGAGATGGATTGGACTGTGATCGACATTCAATTTGAATTATTGCAAATGGTTCCATTTAGCGGAAAAATGAAAACACTATCAAGTGTGCGTCCTGCTGGACAAGTGAGAGCGATTTTTTTTTTTTTTTTTTTTTACAGAGTGCACGGGAACAGTTTGATCAAAACTGTGTCCATCTGAAGTGTTCAACAAGGCAAACAAGCGGCGACGTAGCTCCTCGTGACCCCGTCCTTAGCTCAGAGTCTTGCGTTAGGACTAAACAGACAAGCTTGTCAACGCGGGATGAGTTATGTTAGAATTGTTCATGAAGACATTAAACTTCCTTCCTCTCTGTAATCACCGTGCATTATTACACATTAAACATGCACTAATGTACAAGTGATCAATTCTGTGGTAAGACAACAACCAGCAAGTGATTAAAAACTTTTAGGGAGCATTGATTTAAAAACTACTTTGCGGGGTATGTGGAAAAAAGAAAGAAATATATATATATATATATGTACAGGCTGCACATGAAGTTGCAAATGAGGGGTGATGAACAGGTCAGGATGTTCCCAGATGAAAGTTTCTGTCCAACAGAGGCCGAGGATGTAAACTAAACCTCTGAGTGGCTGTGGCAGGAGTGCAGGTGGAAGAAAAGCGCGAGGGAAATGTAGCGTAATCTCAGCCTCAGCCGCGTTATCGGCTGGGCTTTTTAACACAGGGGCCAATTTAATTGCACTTAAAGCAGAATGGCAGAACATCAATCTTGATGAGTGGATCTGCATCACAGCTCTCCCAGGCCAATCTATCACTATCTATGCCTCTGGGTAGCCTCCCCCCCAACGCTAACGCACTCATACATACCCACACTCCCTCGCCGTCCCATCTGCATGTCATTTTTTTTCTTTCTTTCTTTTTTTTTTAAGAAACAAAAAAAAATACATTTTTATTTCTTTTGTCTGAGCTTGGCGAAGCAATGTGCAATGAGCTCAGCATTGCAGCATCAGAGAAAAGGCTTGTTTGTGTTTAAATGATAAAGGTGATCGTCAACCATTCCCTTGAAGTGTGCTGGTAGGGTTAGGGTTAGGGTTAGGGTTAGGGTTAGGGCGGTGCTACTGGGATGCTACACAAAGCTTTGCAGATGTTCACTACTTGGTGAAACAATGTGGACTTTTCATGTAAGAGGCTCCCGTCTCATGTTTGTGCTGTTTTCAGTCCTTTAGTTTTGCCCTTGCCCGGACAAAGAACTCTTTGTAGTGAGCTGTAATAGCACTCGTCTGTGCCTCCAACTAGTTTGTGCTATTAGCGGTTAATCCTGCTGTGGTTGTTTCCTTTTTGGTTCATGGCAAACCTTCATCCAATCAGCATTCAACCTATGCGCTGTTGTCTTTTTCACCGCAATCAAGAGCCCCTCTCATTCTCTCCCTGTCTCTCTCTCTGCGCTCCACGTTGATGAATGCCAAAACCAAAATATGGGCCTTCAACACCCACTTTTCGTACAAAAGCAGCTAAATCTGTAAATAAATACAAGTCACAAATGTGTAGCTGCTGTTGTTGTGGACAAATTTCCACGACTGTGCGCTAGCGAGTATTTACAGCAGCATGACGGTGTACGACGGAAAAATCGACGTCGTCGCCGTCTCTCTGCTTCCAGTGCCGTGGTGTGGCTCGCTGACATGTTTATAATTAGAATCTACAATGGAGGCCAGTGAAACAGAGGACAGAGCTAAATCAGACTTTGCATACACAGAGTCCACAAAAAAAAAAAAAGGAAGAAGAAGTCGTGCCCTGCAGGAAATAGTTCCCTGTGTGGCCTTTTAAACCTGTCTAGGGACTCCACGACTTGTAAACACTGTTACTCTTCGTCTTCAGAAACGACAGGAGTTTTTTTACGTCTAATGAGCGAACATCACTGCTTCTTCACCGTGTGCTCTTATGTGTGATTGCAGTTTTAGATCAGTACGCATCCACGTCAATTAAAAGCCAGTGCATTTACTGATGAAGTCAATGCAAGGGGAAGACATACAAGCATTAGGGCTTGAGCCAATAGTCCTGTGGTCAGAAGATGGTAACTACCTCCTGGAACACTTAAATACAGAGAGTACTAGCTTCATCAAGGCCATAAAGCATAAAGAGGACTTATCTAACGTTGAAAGCTAGGGACAGAACCTATGGAGGAGTAATGATCCCTTAATGTGGTGGAGCTCCACCACTCGCACTCTTTCTGACTCCCTCCCCTCCCCTCCCCTCCCGCCCCCAGCTGCTACATTAGCAGGGATAATAAATGAGACTCTGGCATCACAAGCATAAACTTTTTATGACCCACCTAACCAGCCTTATCAAATGTGGATGTGATTACTTCACCAGGTGACAGACGGCGCGGAGATGGACGGACAGCGGTTGGGAGGAAGGGCCGGAGCACCGGCGGAAATAAATAATTATTTCATACGACGCCCATGAAGTAATGATGAGCGTGGAAAAGTATGAGGAGGCAGTGTGAAAAATAAAGGCTGAGGAATAATAAATGAGGGGAGAATGAGCGCGCTGAGGAGTGGGAGGATGGGAGTGTCTCAAGCGCCGCTCTGAATGAGCCGGCAAGATGGAGTGGACAGGCGCCTTTCTCTTCTACATGATAACTTTGATCCCTCCTGTTTCCACACACCAGTCAGCAATATTGTTCAGCAGCAGTTGGTTAATAGTTTAACTGAGTCCTGGAGACTCGGGGCAGACTCGGGGAGGAGGTTCCCCCCCCCCCCCCCCCCCCCCCCCCCCCCCCTCCAGTTTCAGTAGTTGACGCTGATATTTTTTATTCACTTCTAAAACTGTCTCTGAGAGGGAGATTAAATCAAAATGACATCACATATACGGTGTAATCCTCTCTTTTATCCAATGAGTTGACCATAAAGAATTATATTTTACCACATTTACTAACTTTAATACTGCAAAACACTTTCATTAAAATGTTATTACGCTAGAAAAGTCAAATAACTCTGATTTGCTGCTCGTTGTGTGCGGGGCGGTTTAAACAGAGCTCAGAAGCTGATGCTGCTTCTGCTGTAGTAAAATATTTTGATTGTGATTTGTAGTCTTCCATGAAATATAGACTGAAAATTACCGTTTTGAATCTGCGTAACACACTTTCTTCTTTCCAGAAGTCTCGGTGAAGTCGGCGAACACCGCGCCGTGTTAGCTGGGAGGCTGGTAGCGTGGCTGCATGCTAAACACGTGTGACGTGTAGGTTTTGTTCTGCCTCATTAACGAACGGCCCGAGTATGAAGAGATCAGATTAAAGGTAATTAAAATGACAAAAACACACCATCCTTCCTAATGCGGCCGTAATGACGGCTTAAGTGTAGCTGAATGCCAGCTCTCTCCACCTCCTTCCCTTCCCCGTTCCTCCCTCCGCTCATCCCTCTCTCCCGCTCAGCTGTGGCTGCGGAATCATTAACCTGGCTCCCTGAGTAGGATGTGCTGACAGAACACTCTGCCATTGTGCTTCCTGTCATCTTCAGGAAATCGGGGCTTCCCCCTGCTGTCGAGGTAAAGGGCCGCCGGGTGATGAGCGACAATCCCGTCCCATTCCTTCTTTTATTTTCTTCTTCTTATGCTTTTGCTCATTCTCTTTTCCTCTTAAACAGCTTACACACACAGAAAAAAAAAAGTATTTTCGTAAAATATCCAATATATTAATCAGTCTCAGGTTGGGTCAACATATTCACAAATTACATTTTGCCTGTTATTTCTTAATAATGGACAGTAGCCTTAAGTATTTTACATAAAACCTCTGCATCAGAGTATTAATAGCAGAGCTCTTATGCTGTCAGGCGTCCCCGTTATTTCGTCCACCCCCGTGTTCCGTGCATGCGTGTGCCTGTGCGTGACGGAGTGGATACACTCTGTCACGAGCAGCGCAGAGTTGACGCTTCCTTTACATGGCAGCTGCAAGGCTCCAGTGATGTATCAGAGTCAGCAGAAGCATTGATCAGAACCAGGGTTAATCATTGCTCCGGGAACCCAGAAGAGATAGAGGCCGCCTGGGGAGAAGTAAGCAGGGAGAGTGGGCGGCTGCTCCGCGGGAGGCCTGCAGCTCGACAGTAAAGGAATTCTGGCAGGAAGACATGAGCGCTTGTCTGCTTATCCGTCCGACTATTAGCTGTTAATAATAACAATAGGTGGCGCATATGTACATGCGTGTGTTGCGTGCGTCGTGGTGGGAGGCTGATGGAACCGGCTATGTAATCCCCTTAACGGCCCCGTACGTGGGCAACGAGAAGCCGGATCCGTGTTGTGTCTACTCAGCAGTACCCATTCACCTCTCTGAGCTGGGGAGTTAATAATTCAAAGGCAAGTGAGGAGAGGAGGCCTGAGTGACAACACTGAGAGGGAGACCGGGGAAAGTATGGAAAGAGTTGGAAAAACCGAAGCCATATTCTGTGTGACTTTGGAGAAGGCGTGACGCGGCACAAAGGTATGCACGCCGTCCCCTCCACCGGCAGAGACCTTTCCCTCCATTCACACCTCCCCTCCTCTACTCCCTCCACCTCCTTCTCCTCTCCGTCCCCGTCCCTCTGGGATGCTCCTTCGCCGTGACCTGCCGTCACCACCATCACAGTTGCCAGCATCAAAGTCCAGGATGCTCTTTCCAAGAAAGCACATGATATGAAGGAAGGAACACACATACACCTCGAAATAAGCAGCGGCGCAGACACACAAGCCTCCATATATATTTATACACACACACACACACACACACACACACACACATGCTCGCACATGCACAGATACTCAAAGGAATGTCAGCAATGCCAGTAGGAAGGATGAGGGGCAATGGGAATACAAAGAGGTTCATCTCCTCAGAGGGGAAGAAAAACAGGGCAATAAAACCATCATGTCAAGCCCAGAATCTGCTGATGGCACACATACATATACGCAAGTTCGGGGAGACAAAAGGGAATCTGTCAAGCAGATAAAGCCATCACTTCTCCTTTTCATGCCTGGCTTTGTCCAGAGGCGTCCCCCTTTCACCTTTGGCGTGCCCCGCCAACACTTGTCAGGCAAGAGAGTCATTAATGTTTAGCTGGGCAGTGATGACAGCGCTGACAGCACTCATCTGTCTAAGGAGACGAGATGAGAGAGAGGGACAGCCCATCAAAGGACGCCACTTAGAGAGTGAGAGGAAGAAATGAGAGAGGGGTGGGGGGGTAGTGTAAGAAACAAAAAAAAAAGAAGTGAGGCTGGACCGGCGGCAAGAAAAGGACCCGTGTTTCTTCTGCAAAGATTAAGGTTACGTCACCAAGGTGGGCTATAAACTGATGCCATTGTCATCTGTATCCTCCCCTCCCTCTCCATCTTTCTATCCATCCACCTACTCAGCCCCCGTCTCCCCACCCCTCCACTCCCCCTCCGTGTGCTTGTCAGCAGTTTGATTCAGTACCTGCAGGTTAGTTACTCATTGAGCTGAGGAGGGACCGGAGCCGGTGGAGGTGTATGGACGGCTGTCTATGGGCAGCTACTGGTGGTTGCAGAGGAGGAGGAGGAGGAGGGGAGGGGGGGCTGCTGTTTGATTGACAGATCTGCCTGCATCGTCCATTCCCTCCTGTAAAGACACGAGATACAAAGCACAGGAAGTGGAGGGAGGTAAATGGCTTTGAATATGAATGGTACACTACAGGGGCGGTTAATAATTGGGAAGTGTTGGGCTATTAATCTGAGAGGGAAGGACGATGTTGGGCTTCGTGGGCTGCTGGATCAGTGACACCGAGGCCTTGCAGTACTCAATATGCTTCCTATATGCAGATGATAACCACAACTACCGTGCATAATGTAATAGTACAGTATAAATAATAAAGGCCTCTATACGCTGTTGTTTGCTTTCATAAATCTCTGACAGGCTCCAAAAAAAAAAAAAAAAAAAAGATCAGAACTTCTCAGAAAAAAAAACTTTCTAACCAGCTCCCTTTTGCACATCAACCAACGACTCATCAGGTTATTGTTCTGCAGCTGCGTCCAGAGGTCCACCAGTACGAAGCCGCAAACCCGTGCTTCCCTCCGTCTTTTCCAGATACGTCCCAAGTTGAGAAGGTGCTTTGACTGCCGTGACAAGTTAAGTAGAGGGAGTGGGACCATTGTCTTTCAAATCAGCTGTCAGTGTGTTTCTGCTGTCAGCACTTTGAGTCACTACCTGCCTGGTTAATCATCGAGCCGCTCCGAGCTGCTGGAGGTGCATGGCGCCCCGCGCCGCCGCGGACCCCCTTCACCGCCACAACAGGACAACATCTGATTGACAGATTAGCAAGCACTGGCGCTTTTTCAAAGAAAGACGGGGGGGGGGGGGGGGGGGGGGGGGGGGGGGGGGGGGGGACAGGGTGGAGAGCGGTTACTGGAATTGAAGGAGCCTCGGCGAGGAAGCGTGAGGTGGAGGAGGTGTGTGTTTGTGTGGGTAGGTGGGATGGAGGAATGAAGGTTAACAGGTCTCCTCCATTGTACTTGTGCTGAGGTGATGTGCGAAATGAAAGATTTGCATGTTTTTGTTTTTTTTTTTTTAGAGTAGAAAAGGCAGGCGAGTGTACAGCTTAAGTGTCTTTGTGCCACTGAAACCAAAGCAGAAGGTATGTGGCTTCATGTCTTAGCGCCAGGTAGTTTTCTCTTGGGACATTCTGAACTAACGAGACCAAAGTGGAAGCTGGGGGGAGACAGTCCGGCAAATAACGAGAATATTCCTTTGAAAGTGAAATTGCCTCCCCTATTGGACATTAACGCCGCCACGACCAACATTTGCCTCCCGTCCACCCCCCCTTTCCCCTCCACCACCCACCCTGATAAGGTTATCCCCGTTCCAGTCCTCTCCCCCTCCTCTGATTCCCTCATGCACGCCCACTGAGGTTTGATTTCAAATGGAAAAATTAATGGGAGAATAATAGCCTTGGGCCTCGCTCTCTTCCACACACATCTTAGTTGGTCTACAGGGGTGCAGAAAAAGGGAGGGGGGGGGGGTGGGATTTAGATCAATTCACTTGGCCCAATATATTCCATTGTGACACAGGCATTCACAAGGGACTCTGCCCATCCCGCCTTCTTCTACACCTTAGAGGACTCAACTTTCAAATATTAGTACAGTGGCTGCGTGGATTTCAAATAAATAAATAAGTGAGGAAGCGGTGATTAGCAATCCTCCCGACACTTAGCCTGCGTCGGTGCGTTTTCATATTCATTTTCACTTGCAGGAGAGTATTTCTGCAGAAACAGGGATTTTGAGAACTTTCCAAGCTTTTAGAGGAAAAAAAACAAACCGGTGTGAGGAGTTTCTTTCACGTCGCTTTTATTTATAAGGGATGATTTTAATGCAGTAAAAGTACAGAGGACAAGAGTAAACAGAAACTCTGATGTTCTTCCAGTTATGAGTACCCCTGGCATAATATTGGCAGGAGTCAGGGCACCAGAAATAGATGCACACACGCAAGAGGTGCAAGTTTCACTTCAGCTGATACAGGGCCAAGCTGGTTGCAGGCGTTATTAAATCAAAGCTAAGACTCGGTGCTCTTAGGCTTCCAGCACTAGAAGCGTGTGTGTGTGTGTGCGTGCTTGAGGTAGGGGGTCGGTTGTTAAGAGTTTAAAAGCGGAAGAGGAGCTGGTGTAGAACCAGTATTGATGTCGGGGAAGCCCACTGGCACTTTCTGTTTGAGAGGACCGACCCGCCGAGCTGCAGCGCCCGGGTGGCAGGATTCCCGCTCTTCCTGTTTCTCCTGACTTTGAGGAATTTTTCGGTGAACAAACTCCCAGCGCTCTCCTCACGCGCCCCGCACCTCATCGCAGATACCTGGCTCAGCAGAACTAGAGAGGAATAGACCGAAAGAGAGAGAAAAAGAGAGAGAGACAGAACTTTCCAGGCTTTTCGGGAGTTCCTGTCTGGTGTCACCCAGAAATTTGTTACAAAACTACTTTTCAGCTCACAGATGCATTTAGCTATTAAGATACTCAACACTCTGGATGATTGATGAGTCGTGTGTTCTGATTCATACCTGACATATTACTTCTTTATCTCTGCCACAGTAATTCACAGTGGTGATGTTGAACCTAAACGAGGAAGCATACAGCTTTTTAGACCTGGTTGAAAATTAAACATATTCTAAATGCTGTCAAAATCCATAATATAGAAAAAGGGGGAAATCTTCCTCTTTCTAAGAGTGTGGGTTCTGACTTAAATGCATGCAATTTCAATAATGCTGCAAAAGTATTGACTGAGCGCCACGTTGTGTTCATCTGTGACTCTTTAAATGTCTTGGGGACACCCAGTACAGAGGCATGAACTTACAAGTTCAGTGATACTGACTTTTAATCCCAGCACCTGGCATCACAGGAGACTAGAGGAGGTTAATAACACACTGAAGGGGAAACAAAAGATCGGCAGAGAGGTGTCTAAGGTGGAGTGACGGCACGACACACTTCTGAAGGAAGCCACCGTCCCCACGCCTCTCGCAGTGCGCCTCCGGGGCGCATGTAGCATTAATTGCTGCCTCCACAGAGCCCGCAGACTCCGCGCGGCATCTAGCGCTCTCATCAAAGAAACCACGCGCTGAACTTTATGAAATTTTTATTCATTGTGTTCACTTCTCTTCCCTTTTTCGCCCCTCTTTCTTCCTATTCCTATTCCCCACCTTGCCCCCCCCCCCCCCCTCCTTTTTAAGCCTTTTAAGCTGCGCCACCAAACAGACAAGAAAGACTTCGCTCTGCCATGTTTTTCGGCTCCACTTCCTTCCTGCCCAGGAGCACTCGAGTATCTCGTTAGTTCTCTCACAGCTAACATCACTCCCTCTATCTGCCAGGAGCAAAAACCTGGTTTGGGAGGGAGGGGGGAAGAAAAGATAAGAAAGGGTTTGGGGGGGGCGACATCAAGAAGTTTTGTAGGCGAGATTCTCAGCAGAGCTAGGTGTAAAACTGTAATTCCATTTAGCTACGGTAATTACAGAGGGAAAGAATAGAGATGAGAGGGTTTTCTCTCCCTGTGGACAATGTACACCGAAGGGCCTAAGTTTCGTCATGAAGTTAGCACAGACGCATGCAAGAACACATTGCAAGATCACGGTTGGTGTGACACGACAATGCCCTGATTTGTAATACACGAACAAAGGTTTGTAGAAAGCTTTCCGTCTTTAATGTATTCCACTATTAATTATTCGCCCTCGCACACATCTCTGGTCCCTCGCGTGATTTTGACAACTGGGTAAATCCAGAGTTTTCGACGCACATTGGTTTTCCTTTTAACCCTCTCTCATTCTCTCTCTCCCTCTCTCTCACACACACACACACACACACACACACACACACACACACACTGGTCATCCATCAGCAGCGGGTGTTGTTTCTCCCCCCACACGTCTCATACACACAGGTATAAATCACTGCGCCTGATTTCTTGGGCCAGGGTTTAAATAATTAAAGGGCTTTAATTTATCAGGATTTAGCACCCCCTGACAGTCGGGCCGACAAAAGACGACGAGAGATATATTTGAAAAGAAAAAAAAAAAAAAAGGTTGTTGTACATTGGAAACATATACAAAATTATTACACATTTTATTGGAGAGAGAGAAATGAACATCGAGGCCAAAGTGGAATCGAAGATGAAGTGAAGGCATCGAGGTTCTGCTTTAGAGCTACTTAATCTGCGTGTAAGAAGTTTTATTTGCCTGTTGGTCGAACACAAATGCAACTGTGTGAACATCTGCACAACTGTGTATAGCTGTTCTGAGACATATCAATGGAAAATAAAAGACATTGATGTAAAATAACATTCAAATAACGATTCACAAATTTTCACACTAAAGTTTAAAACAGAAACAAGCAAGTCGAACTGAATTTCCTTTGTATGTGCTGTCAGTGTTTAGAAACACGCAAATGAGAAGTGATTTTTCCTGTTTTTTCTCCCAGTGACAGGGCCGTAAGACCGTGAGATGGACATGAGAAACACGCGACAGTAAGTTACACCGAGTCCTGTCACCTCTTTAACTTCCTAAAAGTTGTGGTTAATGTTTTTCAACTTTTACAAATAGCCCCACAAAAACATCTAATTACCAGTGACAGTTTTTTTCCCCCTATGCTGAATAAAACTAAATGGTAAAAACAAATCTGGAGAACAACAAAATTGAGTAAAGCACATTTGTAGAATGATATCTGTGTTGAACGGCTGTGTCAGCGTGCTAGTGGGGAGCCCAGTCATGATGGTGGGTGAAACGCAGAACTCTACTGCCCTCCTGTGGCGATAACCATGCAAATAAATTCTCACTGTTCTCTTTGCATCTCTTGATTCAGTGGATGAACTGTTAGCCCTGTGAGGTTTGGAAGTCAGAGAGAAGATCTACAAGCAGGCACAAAGACACAAGGGAGAAACATTACAATAAAGAAAACTGTATCTCTGGCTTTGTTTGACCCTCATATTATTTATTCTTTCCAGTAGATCTCTAATAAAAAAAAAAAAAAAAAAAGGAATGGACACACATTCTTCACACACACCTCACCCAGAGACAGTTTTAAAAAAAGGTCAGACTCTCCATTGTCTTCACCAAAAACACAACTCAGAAACATACAAACAAAAAAACAAATCCCCCTTTTTCCTCTCCTGAAAGTGAACATGCAGAGTCAGTCCTGGAGAATATTTTATATTATAGTTAACATTACTCAAGGACTTCACTGAGTGAAGCTTGTTGTTGTTGTTTTCTGGCGATAGTCAGCCACCTAGTGGTCAAACCCTCTTATAACATCAAGTATTGACAACAGGGGATTTCATCACAACTTTGGAAGTTTTTGGCTATATGACACCGAGTCATTAATGAACAAACAGCATACATAATTTAGGAGATACTCAACAAGCTATCAAGTCTACAGAGCAATCTGTGGGGGAAGATAAGAGATTATCACACCAGAAACACAGTATCACTCCTAAATCAAACGGTACAATATGTTATTTTAATCATATTGCGTGATTTATTTTTCTGAATAATAAACCTAGAGACTCATAGTTACAATACCAGTTCCCTATGAAAATAATTACCCATAGCAATTGAGCACCACCATCCTCATTATAGATGAATGATGATACAGTGTGATGTTCTGTCTTTTGAAGACCGAGGCGTCTCCCCTTCCCCTGACTGTACTCCCCTGACTGTACTCCTCCTCCTCCTCCTCCTCCTCCTCCTCCTCCTCCTCCTCCTCCTCCTCCTCCTCCTCCTCCTCCTCCCGGCGGATTGTTCTTCACACTTCAGTTGTCCAAAAGGGAGCGCTGCAGAGCCTCCTGGATCATTGTGTGCTCATCTGTGGAGTAATCCTGCAAAGAAATAAGGAAACACACAGAATAAGTCAGCGGATCATTTATGAACATGTTGAATAAACAACTGACTAAATGCTTTACTTACAACAAATGTGTCATAGGAGAATGTGTGTCTGATCTTCAGGTGCTGGAAAAAGTCAGCACTCCTGTAGTTAGGGTCCCCCCAAGGCATTGAGGCACAGATAGGGCACACCTGCACAGAGTCAGAGTGATGAAACATCAGTCAACACATTAAATATGACTGAATCCAAAATATGTTGGAACCTACTGGTAGAATCATAACGTGTCATTCATCCAAACTCAAAATGTTTTCAGATAACTCGCCCTAAGCTTAGTCACATATTATATTATACATATTACCTTTATTTCTCTGTATATGACCTGGTGACATGGTAACAATAATTGTGGTTAACCTGTAATATATAAATGATCAGCGCCTGCTGATTCTAGCCTGACAACACACTAATATCTCTAATATATCCTCATCAATGATGCAAGCTAGTATTTCAGCCACACGCTCTCAGTCTTAATTAGTGTTCACTTCCACAGCGTCAGTCTGGATTTCTTACCACTTGGCGCGTATCTCGAGCATGTTGGGAAGTGCAATGTTCGACCAGGCCGTCCTGATCAAGGTTCTGGCAGTTGCAATAGGGGCAGGTGAAGGTGTAGCGATTTGGCACTGAACTGTTATAAAACAGAAATAACCAAATGTGCACAATAAGATCACATGTTACACTGTTATACGTCTTTTTTTTTTTCTATAAAGAGGTGATGAGAATATCGTACTTTAGATGTGACAGAAAGGCAGTTGGTTGTTTGATGTCAATGAAAACTTATTTTCAGTATTTACAGGTAACCGCATTTATCACTATATGATAATGATTTTATTCAAATTGCAAAGAACACACACCAACTGACTATTCACTATCTTAAGGCTTCACTCTGCAGGGTGATTGTACAAAAGGGAGGGTGGATGGGATTTAAATGGAGCATACACAATTGGGGTTTTAAAAGACATAGTTTAGACTTTGACCATATCCGAGTGCGTCCACAAGCTTTTCAGGGCAGCATTATTCTATCTTAGGGTAGGGACCAAAAAAAAAAAAAACAACAACAAAGGGCGACTGTGATGTGACCTAAGGTCACCTGTGTCTGGATCAAAAGGTTACGGTTAACCACACTGCAAAGAAAAAAGCCAACGGACCAGATGACACATCCAGTGAAAGCCTGTGAAGGACGGGCTAATATTAGCTGGGTGGCTAGGAAGCTAGGAAGAGCTACAAACTGAACAAGTCTGTTTATTCATTCTAGATAATGAAGCTATTGTGAAAATATTTGTGAATTTTTACACTGAGATCGGATGAAGCTGGAAAATGAGAAACGCCTTTTTTGTGCAATTTCTGTGCAACCGTCTCTCTAAAGCCGTAAACATGCTTCTTAGCACGGCCGCGCAAGGACCTGACCTACGTAGCCGACGCCGGTGTGAGACATTAATACTTGTGCGCTCGTCAGTCTTGCTCACTCTGTAACAACAACACCCAAACCCTTGACGACGCTGTGTCTTTTTTGCCAGTCAGGTTAATTTCTACTTCCTGCCTCACTTTCATCAATGGCAAACCTAAGTTTCAGCAGACACAAGTTTTACAAATCAAGCAGGTCTGTATCTACAGACCTTTTGATCCAAATCAATCAAAACTGCAGAGATGCAGAAGCAGCCGGAAATACTCAAGTAGAGACACGTAACAACTAAGCAGACCAATCACAGCTCTTGTGCTCTGCGTCACTACAGCGAGTAGTTCAATGTCAGGGCAGGTGCACGTCAGCGACACCGTCAGGTCTGCACACTGTTACCGAAGTGGTGTGCGTTAACGGCAGAACCTTTGCAACACTTTAGTGAAGAAGCCTAAATTACGCTTAAGATGGCCAGCCAATCAGAGAGCTATGGACATATCTGTCTGTCCGTCTGTCTCATTAAAGGCCTTTACCGAAAATCCAGCCAAAACCATAAAAAGTATATATATAAAAAAAAATCTAAAGTGAAAGTTAGACACAGGTCATATTTATTGCATCACCCTTTCCTCTTCAAGAGTTCAAGAGTTTTTGACTTACTTGGCTTCCTCAAAAAAATCCCCACGCCACTGTTTGCAGCGTGTGATAGAGGTCTAGACTAGTGTGAGGACAAGCCACAAAACACCAGGCCCAGCACATAAAGAGTATGCATGTTTCTTTACGTTTGATTTTTTTTTTTTAAATCCCACAATGCAGCGCCTGATTTTTTCATAGAGGTGTCACTATCCAGATATAAAACAGCCTTGTTAAAAATTAAAGTGATACTGGTTATATTTATGGCCACAGACACATGATTCCGAGCAGCGATAGATTTACGGGTTTAAAGGACAATCAGATATCAAGAGGCAGAAAGAAGTGTATTATGTAACACAGCAGTTTTGACAGGACAGGGGAGTTACCAGTTCCACCCTTTATTAGAATACACATGTGCTAAACTGTACAAAACAATGGATTTTTCTTTTAAATGCACCAACATGGCTGATGCTTCCCCTTCCTGTGGCAACAAAGATACCTCATTGAAATTAATGACAGGACTGTGTTTTCACAGAAAAAGCTGGTGTTGATTTTCAAATGTAGGAGTAGTAGCGCCTGTACAGAAAATCTCACTTTACCGTGCACTACAGTGTAAAAAACTGAGCTTTGATTACGTACAGGATATCAAACAAGTGTCCTGGTTTTATTGTCCTTCTCTCACTGTCTCTTACCTGGTGATGGCAGGCTGGCTCTGGGCAGTAGTCCTCACTCCCTCCTCAATATACTCCTGGTATTTTGAACAACCAGCTGTGTGACCTCTCATCAGAGACAGACCAACCTTGTGGGGAAAAAAAAAAACATCATGTAATTGTCTCATGTTTTGCTACAGTGTCAATATGAAGCTTAGACCGAGAATGCATTTAACTCAGTGCGTGTGTTCGGTGCAGCTTCAGCCTCTATGTTTGCCTTCTGGTCCGTTTCCAAAATCCAGCAAACCAGTAGAGTCTGAAGTCCTATTTTCGCATTTGCACTTTAATAAAAACACACCTGAACTCCACAGCCCTTGCAAGCTGCCACAGACGATTGGATAAGGGCCTCTAGATCAACAGCTTTAGTCCAGCGGCCCGGAGTGCCCCGACATACAGCACACACAGGCTTCTGGGGACGCAAACATTCCTGCAAACAACTGTGGCAGAACCTGGCAGGAGATAGGTGAAGGAATGTTATGATGAGAACAAGATAAGGGAAACAAGTTGCTCACGCTAACATTTTTTTTTATTTTGCCTCTGGTAACTTCAGAGAGAGGCTTTTTAGGCACGCATACTAGTTATGGGCTGATATTAAATTACACTGTCCTGTCGTCCGATCCCACTGCCTAGAGCTTCCTGTAAATCAGATGGAAAGTCCCCACCTCAAGAGGGCGCAGGGACTTGTAGTCCTTTAAAGCGGTTTCAAGGATTAAGGCGATAGAGATCCAAACTACAACTCCCAAGCGAGGCCTCCTCTTTGATGTAAACAAAACTGAAACTGATTTAGCGAGCTCAAATTGGTTTTGACACATATTCGTGTAAGCAAAATACAACTAAAGGGTCGCGGCACCAGCGGGCACGGGTACGGTAGATGTTTGGCGACTCTGGTGCGGCGACATGTTTAAAATCAAGCCCTTTCCTCCATTGTTTACCTCGCATTATTGCATCAGTGGTGGTAGACGTGGTCGAAAATAAGGCGAAATACTCACGTATGGCCGCACTGTGTTGTTACGGGGCTGTCGTAAATCTCCAGACAAACTGGGCAGATAAATTCTGACACGTCGGTGCTCCCGTCAGAGACGTTTTTCTTGAGCTGTGCTGCGCTAAACCCTCCGAGCATCGCCATTTCTTTTCTTCGCTGTCAGTCGTTCCCCCAACGACGTCACCGGCCTCCTCCTCTGGTTCTTTTATTCAGCGCGAGGGAGGAGCCACCGTTGAAAGTGAAACACACGATAACGTTCTTAAATACATTTATATATATATATTTTTAATAGTATAAAAAGTTTAGACGACCCACTCTGCATCATCCATTGTAAGATGCAGTTTCTTGTTATTAATAAAAAAAAAGAATATCTAGTTGAATGGATAAAATGTTATATTTATGACACGACAAAAGGGACAATACAGTGTTGTTTTGTCTGTTAGTCAGTCCAAAACCGAAAGGTATTTACGCACAAAAAAAAAAAACAAACAAAGATTGGAATCGGACTTGACTAAATAGCTGTAATCGATTTATATAATATTTGGTTATAAGCACTATTTATATTTCACGACTATTTTCCAAAAATGTCACAATGAAGAAGCGGTAAGCAAACGGAAACCTGGAGGGTAGATACAGTGCCTTAAAGCTACAGAAAATAGATTTTAGCACTCATTGCCTGCTGCTGGATGAATGATATTATGTTTTATTGTAGCAAGAGATAATACAATGACCAACTGCACAGTTGTGCAAGTGTTTTTGTTTTCCCCACAAACAACAGAACCTCCCATAAATGTATGGACAGTTAGGTGAGAACTGGTGGTTATCAATGACTGTATAATTACTATACTGTGATGATTGACTGTGTATATATTCTATGTGGTGATGTAGTCGGCCGCGTGTATATATATATTATGTGGTGATGTAGTGTAGTTGGGGTCTGCATCCCCTCTTCTTTTGCACGTGGGCCGTTGATGCTGACGAGCTGTCAGAAGTTAGCGCATGCGTGTTGAGGCGATGGGAATTTCCAACAGCTGAGGAGGCGCAGCTAGCCGCGGCTAGCACTTGTTAAAGGTAAGATATGCGAATGGTGGCGTCTCTGGTGAGATACCAGCGTGGTCTCTTTGCTGAAGCGTAATAACACGTGGCCGTACAGGAACCTAATCGTTATTGACGCATATGTACTGACAGTTCACTGTAAACTCGTCAGATTTCCGTGCGGCGATGGAACGCCCTGCTAGCTAAAAGCTAGCCAGCTGCGCTGAAATGGGCGTTCACTGTTTAGCCTGTGCTCACCTGGGGGGGCTATGCCAGTGACTGAATCGCGTCTGTCCGGGTTGAGAGTCATGGTTGATGTCTGTGTAAGATGTCAGATAACTTCCTTGTATTGACTTGTGCCGCTGATTATAGCTGGTGCGCAGTAGTAAGGCATGGGGATGGGGATGTCTGAGGCTTGCTGCCAGCTAGCTCGCTAAACGGGTCCTCACTGAGGTTGGGAGGTAACAGGAAAAAAGGCAGCCAGCTCGTCAAGGAACGAGGGGCAAAATCTTTCTTTCTCTCGTGGTCTGTCGTGGCTTTAAACATACATTTTAATGTTATCTTACCCATGTTCGCGTGGCTGTATTTTCATTGTGGGTTACAGCTAGCTAAAGCTAGGTGCTACTAGTACCGATGGCTCAACATGTTCATTGGCGCAAAGAAAAAAAGGAATATGTCAATGGATGAGCGCGGTGAGTCCATGTCCTGTTTTTCTACATTATAATTTCTTAAACCATTTTTTGGTTGCGAATGTCGCAATAATAAATTACACGCTGAACCTTTTAGCTTAGAACAACCCACACGGTGCATCCTCGCATCATCCCACTCAGATCACTGATACTGTGGAGAGTAGGAGTGCTTCAACAGCGTAGCATTTGTTTGAGCCACCTGATTTTCACAGCCTACGATGGTAGTTACAAATGCATTATTACAGACCATGTAAACAGAAGCCGAGTCTACAGAAACAAGCATGTTTCTACCTTTCAGTAAGTGTCGGAATGGGATATGTCCGTTGTTATAATCATCTCCTGTGTCATTACAGCTTGAAGATGTCTGAGAAGAACGCTCAATCATGTATGTGTCTTCTAGATGAGTGACCTTGAACTCTACACATGCTGAAACCAAGGAAAGGAAGAAATACAACTCTGCACTAACAGAGCGTGAACAAAAGCACTCCCTGATTTCATCTTGCATGACATAAGCCTGTTTGTCTGGAAATAAGTTAGGCTTTGAGCCAACGTCAGAGATGCTTGTACGAAGGCATCCCCACAGGCTGCAGCCTAGCTTCGCCAACTAAAAGAACCGGACAACTGCATCTCTTGTTCCAGAGGATGTGCTGCTGAGTGGATGCAAAATTTCAGTCTGCGTCCACCTCACCAAAGCATCAACATCGATTGCGTGCTAGTGTGTACAGAGAACGATGGTGACCAAAAATGGTGCTTGAATGTGGCGTCCTGGTGCAGGGAATGTTAAAAGGGGCGAGGCTCTCTGGGAAAAGTATAACAGCTGACTGATAGTCTGCTGCCAATAATGGATGCCAAGTTAAAAGAGGACCTATTTCGGAGGTATGTGACAGCACTGGAGAAGCGTCTGGAGGAGGGAGGGGAATACACAGGGACTGGATCTTCACCGGAGGGGGACAGAAGCAGACACAAAGACAGTGAGGCCCTTCTCTCCACAGCCACAGCTCTGCTAGGAGCCTACCAGCCAGATCCGGGACAGCGATTCCGCATGGTGCGTTTCTATGAGGTGGTGGAGAACTCGCTTCGCTGCCAGAGAGGGGGCAACATCAAGAGCCTGGAGAGAGCGTTCCACACTCTGGAAACCATCTGCACCAACCTCTTGCTGTTCCCCTGGAAGAAGGAGTTCAGATGTATCAAGGTAAGATTAGTATGTTCACTTTTCCTGTTGTTATTAGTTCAAGAGTTTAACAATAACCAATATTTAGCTGACACTGCCTAGTGCGTGGAAAAGGTGACACACGGGTTTACAACAGAGACAATTATTATATTATTGCAGTTATTAAACAGTTGTTCATATATTTTTTTTGTTTGTATCATCTGCTGGAGTAGCTGTGCCACTGGTACAAAACCACACTAATTATGTGGAAAGGCAATGCACAATCTTAGATTCTTGGTCATACGTGAGCTGCAAATTAGTTTTTCTTTAAGTACAGTTACAGCTCTTTCTCTCCATACTTGATTGCAACATAATTATCATACAGTATACACAAATGTTCCTCACAATCCTTGCGTAATGATTTAGTGTTTGATATGGCACGATACAAAGTTTAAAACACAGTTATAACCTCCCTCTTCTCCTAAATCGTTCAACCTGTCGTAATAGTCAGTCTTATCAAAAAGTAATTTAATATTCGTGGTCCTGTTGAAAGTTTGTTTACATCTGTAGTTTTAGAAAAATCACAAGCAAAAATGACACAAGTTATAAATCATGACCGATCAAGACACATAGTTTGGTAATGTCTGTTATATATTTGAAGATTTTGTAGAAAATAGTGATGCCTGATGAAGAAGCTTCATTCAACTTTATTGTCATTTGAAGTTGTAGTTTGCGCTGGTGTTGATTTGTATTGTGTAATACAAAGATGTGTATCTTTTTCTAAAAACATTAGATAAATGTGTATGTGAACAAGAACATGTAGCAGTTTGTATTTCCGAGTTAAGCTTTGCCATGTTGTCGGTTTTAAATGACAGACATTAATGCTGATTTCTCTATTAGACCTTCACTGGCCCGTACGTGTACCATCTGCAGTCTGCCATCTCTGATGCTGAACTCCGAACTCTAATGCGCACCATTGGCTACGCCTGTGACCATGATTCGCAGTTCCATTTACAGGAGCACTCAGGAGGCACAAATCATCTCCGCCAGTTGGCGTTTGAGCTCTTCCTGGCGCAGGCAGAGTGTCGTCTTCTGGGAGAAGTAGTGGCCTTGGCCCGTGGTTCGGCCTCCGAGCTGGAGGCCCTGGAGCTCCGCAGAGGTTGCAGAGATGATGCAGCCGGCTGTGCTGAGGCGCTCCGCAGACGCGACAGCCTTGGGGCAGACATGGCGCGTCTGTCTGTGCGGCCGATGGATATAGAGAGGCCTCATGGCCACCATCTGAGGCGAGGTAGCCGGCCGTCTAAGTCTGTGGATGTTACAGATGGGGCTGGTCACTGGCACCCGGCGGTTAGCAAGCCTGTTTTGAAGGCCTCGCTGAGTCTAAGGAAGGAGCCGCTGTTTGTGGATACAGAGGAGGATATGAAGGATGAGATCATCAGGCCGAGCACCTCAGCATCTCTTTTCTCTGTGGCAGCTCCACCTTCCTATAGCCCCATTGCAGATTTCTTCCCAATTCAGTCACCTCCACCTGCTGATCCCTACTCATCCTACCATCTGTCCTCTTTGGATGAGATTGACTTGTACACGGAGAGAGGTGGTGCGGGGACGGGAGGAAGGCAAACTCCTTCCCGACCTCCGTCCAGGGAGCCTCGGGATGCGAGGGATGGGTGGCTGCTCAAAGCGCACGGTAGTGTGAAGTGTCAGGGCTGTGGGCTGAGCTGCTCCACAATGGCCTCCTGCCAGAGGTGTGACATGATCCTCTGTTCTGCCTGTCATGATGTGGACCCCTCCCCTTGCTGTGGCCTCCAGGACTATCATCCCAAATCCCCACGGCCACTTGATGGATACATCCCTGTCAAGGAAAAGCTCTCCGTCTACTCTAACACTCATTCGCACTCCCATCTCCATCCCCACCCTCTCACGCTCACCCACTCACACTCCCATCCGCACCCTCACCCCCAGATGGTGGAGAAACCCCTCATGTCCACGAAGCTGTTTCCAAGCAAGTCCGTTGCCTTGACAACACCAAAGGGAGGCAGCAGTGACCGAATAAGCATGGGGGGATCGCGATGCGGGTTTTGCAACAAGCCAGGTGCATCACACACCTGTGTGAACTGCTCTAAGGTGTCATGTGACTCGTGCATGGGCTTGTATGCAAAGGATGTGTGCACGCGAAAGAATCCTCAGCACAGCTTTGTGCCCAATCATCAGCTCAACTTCAAATCTGGCACCATATCTCACCTGGTGTACCGATGAATCAGCCAGACAGATTTTATTTTCCCCCCTCCCGTCTAGTCCCCTCCATCAACCCGCAATGTAGTCCTGTACTATTGCTTTAGCTTTCTTCCTGCTTAAACAATTCATTCGCCATCTTCCCCTTTATCTGATGGTCTTTTCTCTAACCCTCTCTTGAACTTTGTACATTTTCTCTTCCCGTCAGTAGGGCCATGGAATGCACACGCAACAGAGAGCCATATCGTCTGCCCATCTCTCTGCCTTGTAAAAGTTCAGGCCTTTTATCTATTTCTTCTTCCTTTTACCTTGCTACCTGCTCTTGAGTAGTCATGTGATGTTGTAGCGCTTCCCAAATTCCTCAAATTGTGTCCTCTCCAAAAGGGAAACAGGAGAAAAGCGATTTTTAAGTCCTTCTCATTTTGAATGAATTCCGTCCAAATGAACATGTATACTTTGCCTAACTTCTCAGCTAAAAATTCCTCTAATATATAAATATAAATATATATATATATATATATACATACAGTATATATGTGTGAGGGAGTGTATGTGTGCGTGTATGTGAGAGTGTGTATAGAAAAGACCTCTGAGCTTGCATTGTGATAACGGGGGTCTTTTTAAACTTGAAAAAATGTAGAGGAAAAAGAGAAAACTTACACTGGAAGTCAATAAGTCAATAGTATATATTTTTAATCTCTATTCTCTAGAACAATGTGAGACTGTTAAGTGGGCTTGAGGTCTGGCATTGGGATTTTCGGGTATAAACTCACGTGGGTGCGGGGCGGGAGATATCTCAAAGGGACATATTGAGACAACAGTCAGATGCCATATATTCTATTTAAAAAGAAAAAAATAATGCCTTGTAAATTAACCCTCAACTGTTTCTGGTTATATGACTGAGGTTTTAAATGCTGCTGTGGACGTGTGGCGTTGATTTCTTTCTGGTAGTCGTGTCGGTTCCAAGCCTCCCCCTCGACCCCTCCTCCCCCCCTTCCCCTTTCATCACACTCCTTAAGCCTTCATTGGTCATGATGTTGTCGTGCCCCCTCACCAGATCAGTGGTTCCCTGTCAGTCTCAGGTGGGGTCACAGGAAGTGTGTTGATTGATTTTAGGCAGTATGAAGGTATATACTCTAACATGGTTTCTGTCTACCTCAAATGGCTCCAGCGCGTACACCCAGTTTGTCACTGTGGTTTCAAACTAGCCCTAAAAGCCGTATTTATTTCCTTAATCTTTGTTAGTTTGTGTCTTAGCTGAGCAGAAAACAGCCCCTCTTACAATCTGCTGTCACTTTTAAAGGTTAGTAGTAGTTTTATCATTATTATTATTATAATTATTTTTGTCATTTGAACTCCAATTTCGCAAGGTGTTCTGCTTTGTTGTCTTTTTCTGGACGTACAGGTGATGAACTTAAAAACTGGAATACCTGTAATTTCAGATGGAGTCATGTATAATAGCCCCGCTTTAAAATACTTGAGAAACTAAAATGGTTAAATTTAAGATAGTTTTATGGTGATTTTGAGCCTGGATTTTGTGATAATGTGCTGGATCATATTGTTCTGTGGGCTGTCTCTCTCTCTACAGAAACCACTTACAATATGTTGCAGTTAAGTACAACCGACCGTGTCCGACTCCACACCTCTCTTACACCCTATCACATGGCTAATACACTATATTTTACAGGGATTCCTTCCCTCCTCAGCTAGTTAATGACACATTTTATGACACTAAAAACACACCTTTGTGTGGTGTGAGGTAGTGGGAGTCGTGTCGGACCATAAATCCTCCTTAAAGTCTTTGATTTGAGTTCATAGTTAACATGTCCTTCCTCGACTGCTGTGAAAATGTCATCAAACTCTAATTCAAAAGGCCATTCACCGTGGTTAAATCTGCTAATTATTTAGGGTTTAGACTTCCATTCTGCACGTATGAGGAGCATTAAGCTATGTTTCTGTCGGTGGTCACCAAGGGCTAATTTTAAATCACTTCTCATTCAAAACAAATGTCTGGGTTATTTTGACAGACTGCTTAGGCTACTGTAGCCTTTTCTGTCAGGAATAATGCCTTAAGCTCATTCAGCTGTCTTATCCTAGACTATTTAAGCTTGTGATGTTGCCATTTGCCCTGTTTTGTGTTTTATCAGCCTGTCGGTTCGACATTAACACGCGCTTACCAGGCGGCGATAAGTAAGTTCAATTCTGTGATAGTTAAGGAAAGAATTTGATCTTGAACCACCTACACGGAGCATACCTACCATGTGTTTTAACAGAATTATGCAGCGACACACACATTGGACCCTGACGTAAGGGTTGATTTCCGCAGTGATTACCATGTTTCTGTTGGAAGTCAGACATTGGTTTCATACTTCTTTTCATTCCTTCCTTTCAAACCTGTTTTGTGTCTTAATCATGTTGAACATTAAGAAGGGATGTTTTGATACTGACCGGGGTCTCGGGTCAACTTTAATGAACCCGGGGATCCAAAAGAAAAAAAAAGTCTTGAGTGACCTTAAGGGAGGAGTGCAATTATTGTTATTATTTTTTTTCCCATTTCCATCTAACAAAGCCTTTCTGAGTAGTTTGGTTATTTATCATAGATATATATCAGTTGTTAGTCAACTCATACCAGCAGCAAAGATGACGTATTGAGCCATGTTGCAAGAGTGATCATGTTGCCAAATGAAGAACAAATATCTTACTGGAGTAGAGAACAAAAAAAAAACAAAAAAAAACCTGTGGCTTGCCTGGATGTACAGTTATGTAACAAATGTGTGATTTTGCTAGCCTTGTCTCCGTAAATGTCGGCCTTTTAAAAAGCCTAGAACGAACATCGTCAACATAGATACCTACTCACACACCACGGGACGTGGATTTGACTTAACAGTGGACTGATCATTTGTGTAGGTCACTACTAAGGGCTAAACAGTCTTCAGGGCTGCTGCTAAGTTTGCGGGCACTGTTTTAATGTTTTTAAAGAGATGCTGACTTGTCATTGGTAAATATCTGATGTGGAGCGATAAAATTACTGATGCTGGGGAAAACAACAGTCATGGATTACATGGAGCCATTTTAACATGATTGGTTTAACCCGCACCAGACTCACTCAAGTCATTGTGGAAGTCAATACTCCCTTTACCTCTTTGTGTGGTTATCTTGCTGATATTAACAGTGGTGGTCTCTTTAGCATTACCCCGTTTCCCTAACCTTTATCTCGGCATGCTCCGTACAAGGCCCATACGCCCATACCCCCCACCCTCAACCTCCCACCCCCACCCACCATGGCACTGAGGATCATCGCACAATGTGTATGTGAAGGGGTATGGACCTTATGATCGGTATGTGGGCAAACATGGGGGGGAGGGGGGGAGGGAGGAGGGAAAATAGCCAAAATTGTTAATTGGTGAATATATGAAGACAATGAAATGAAACGAAACGTAAATGAGATTTTATAAAATAACTTCAAGAATAAAATTCTGAAAAAACAAGTTTCCTGCCTTGTGTTTGTGAGTGACTGACCATGAATTTGTGTCATTAGTAATCCATCAAACAAAGCATGTGCACAGATTTAATTCTTTAGTCCGTTTTGATGGGCTTAACTGCCACATACTGGATGGACTCTGTACCAGTTTTACTGAAGGAAGCGGCCTGTTACAAATATTGAGAACCGCGGTCTCCCTACACCTTAACGGTTTATGGTGGATCATCTCCACTCAGTTCAAAGCTGTGTTGCTCTGATCACAGCTGTAGAGGCGATGAAAAGCATTATTAATTCACTTCACATTTGTATTTTAATGCCCACAATCCAATTTCCATAACTTCCAGGTTGTTAGGTTGCACACTTTTATATCTATTGACTTTTCTCAATATGCCCAGTAGATGGTGACAAAGACCCACAAATGGAGTAAGTATGATTTTATGAGGACTTTTGAACTTCATGCAAACGCAAAGTGGGTTAAATTCCATATCTTGGTCTTACTTATGCTAAATGTTATATTAGTGATATGTGAGATTGTTTTAGAATGACGGGTATGAGTGTACTCTGTAGACACATAGTAAGTTTCTCTCATCTTAGACTAGAATAGAGATGCTGACCATTTTGAAGAGACGTTGTTCTTCTGCATGTCATTCTCTTCTATTTCATATTGCGAGGCATAGTGTACTAAAATAGTAGAGGGTCACAGTAAAACTTAGAAATGCTTAACGAAGCAAAGAGAGTCAATGTGTCATTGCCAGCCATTGTGTCCACTGTTTTACTGCAATGAAGGCATAATATTTTCCCCCAGTAAGACAATTTGTAGTTTAGGGGGAACAGAACAGTCATTTGCTAACTATCTTTGCTTCGGTTAAGTACTTGTGTAATTGTACAAACAGATGAGAAAATAGTGGAACTCCGCACAGAGCTTTTGCTTTCTGGAAGACGGTCTGCAATAAATTCCTGAGGAAGTAAACTAAACACAACGAAAAGGAGTTTGCATTTGGCCTGAATTTAACATCTACATCTGACAAACAAAATCTTCTGCTGATCAAAAGTGAGCATTCCGGTTATGTCTGTTCTCCTCTTCATGTCTCAGAGTGAATGAGTTCATGCGATTAGAAAAGCATTCCTACTCAAAAATCTCAAACAGTCACACGTATTATGTCTTATACTGGAACGAACACCTGCTTTGGATAAATGTACAGACGTTTGTTTTGGCTCACAGTCTGGCGCCCACTGCTCCTCTAAATAATCTTCCATACAGTAATTGGATATGTGGATCAATGCTTGTCTCCAACAAACTACTGTTATGTACGGAATAACCGTAGCTGAGGTTATCCACAACAGTATAATGGGCATCAGCGAGGCTTCTACAGTGACTGAAATGCGGAGAGTCAAGCTCGGCTCCTCTGAGATATATCAGCACTGTGCTGACTAACAGCCTTTACCTGCCTGAGGGAACTTAAGACATACTGAGTAAAGAACATCGCTGATCAGCAAGACAGAAAGATTATGACTGATGACATGCTGATAAGTCATAGTAAATAGATTGCCGTGGAAAGCATGCACCTCGTGTTCTTTAAATATTTCACTGTTTCTGAAGTGGAGAGATTAAGTAGGGACCCACTGCCTTCCATAATAAACTTTGCCTAGTGCTATTGATAAATATACATTATTATTATAATTTTGAATTAAATATTAAGCTATTCAAATAATACACAGGTTCAAATATTAATTTTTATTTCAAACATGTGCAACAGCAGGGTGGCCATGCAAAACATTCGCTGTTTCACGTAATTGTTTTTTAAAGGCCATTATCGGCTATCTAAAATCCTCACTTATTCTGCAAAAAGACATCAAGCCAGGCCCAGCAGCGATAGGGGCGGGGCCTACCGTCCACAGGAGGCTTTGATTGACAGGTGTAGTGTGGCACTCTGTGTGAAACGGTGCGCTGTTGAGACAGCTCCTGTATCACTGAACGTCTTCTGCCTCCATTTATCCCTTTAATAAAGTATGTTAGGTTCATGTTAATGTGTATTTAAAGAAATTTCAATTTGTGGGAGAAAACTGCAAGAAAATTAAAAAATGTATATTTAAATGTCATCACCCAATGATTTTGCGACCTCCGTGCGACCTCCGTGGACCCCCTAGGGGTCGTGGACCCCCTGTTGAAAACCTATGTCATGATTTACATGAAGCAGGTTCCTCATGTTGGTTGGAGTATTACAATTTGTCACTTGCAAAATGTTTTTGGCGTGTGAGTCAGTGTGAGTCCTGTGTTGTAATCGCCTGGTTACAACAAGCACACACATGTTGTTGCTGCTTTTAAAAGAAGCATGTTCAGCCAGGTCCACGAGAAGGTTATTCAGAAAGAAGGAGCATAAAAACTAACGACATGTTTACTGGGCTTTGAACTGACCCTCAGAACAAGAAATTGGCCACTGCCAGATGATCTGAGAGGTCAAGGTGGTTTAAAGCTTTTAAAGCATTTCTATCATGAACCGGGGAGCGAAGTAATTCAGTGCTTTTATAAACAAGCAAAAGCAAGTAAAGTGTAATCCATGCTGGAGGCAGTAAAAAGTGTAAAGGGCTTTAAACCAACAGTGTGTTGTCCCTGTAGTCTGTCCTGAGTGTTATAAAAGCGGGTACATATGTCTTCAGGTCTGGTTTTGATATAAAATCTGGATCAAGACTGTGGTCAGCATCAATAATGACCTTACTTCAGGAGTCTTATATGATGATAATGTGCTTTTGAGTTCTCTTCATTTAAACTCTTCCCACTAGATGTATGCTCATTCAAATGCTCTAAGTATAAATGGTTCTCTATAATGTTAACATGGGATAAAACCTTGTTTCAGTGATAACAATGATTGGATGACACACTTATTAAAATTTAATGGTAACACGTTCTTCTGGAGTCATAATTGTGCTCGGTCTTTTGACAGTTTCCTTAATGTTTTTTTTTCTGTATTTTCTTTCTGAGACGCCAAGCACATTTGAAAAACTTCTGTCCCACGGTAGCTGCTGTGAATATAATGACATGGATATTATTTGTTTTTCAAGTCGGCAGACACAGCTAAACAGGACTCTTGACTTCTCTGTACTGAATGGCTGCAAGTAAATTGAATTACTTTGAAATGCCAAGATTGTAATTCACAGTTTGCTTTTTGTTAATTACTGTGGTGACCGAAGCAATGTGGTGCATATGATTGTCTGTCTGTGCCTACTGTCTTTTTCATTCCTAGTACTCTCAGAAGATTCATCTGAGGAAAGTGGTGGGAGGTCTGACTGCAACAGCCACTCGGCCTTGATGTTTTTCTTATCGGCATCTTTCACCAAGTCAGTTTCTCATTACCTTCATACAGCCCCGGGCCATTGTTAGTCTAGAAAAGGTTGAGCACATCCCCAATCCTACAATGCGGAATCAATTTCCTCAACATAAATCCTGCTCTGTTGTAACATTGCCAGTACAAGTTGTGTTGGGATGGACACAATGACATGCATAGAGAAAACAGCATGAACAATTTTACTCTTCTGTTGAAGAAGAATTACACAAAGAGCAGCCATAAAGTCTGCCAATATACAACAATATAATAAAGGGCAAACATGTACGGTGTATGGGGGGTAGTCTCAGGGTTATCACACCATGTTCAACAGTTTGACATCTTTGATGAAAAAGCTATTTTTCCATCTTGTGGTACATCCGTGGGTAGACCTGTATTGCCACCAGAAGGGAGTACTGTGAAGAGATGGTGGTCAGGATGAGTTGGGTCAAAGGATATGCTGAAGGTCTTTCCTCTGTAGTTTTTTGGTAACAAAACCAAAAAATCAAAAGCACTAACTTGAAGTTTTATCACATACCAGCCACTGCCAGTCATAGACAACTTTGGTTTGGTTTGGCGATTAAAAGAAAGGATTGGAGTGAGATAATCAATAATATACACACTTCATGTCAGATAAGATTAATATGTAATGTATCATCAGTTTCAGCCTGGATAACTTGTGGGTTAGACTAAATAGTGACAGAAATTACATTAAGTTAATCACTATTTGGGGGATTCTTGTTACATGTTAATGCTAATGCTAACTGCCAGGTAACACAACGTTTCTGGGGTGTCCAAGCAGAAGTTGCATTTACTACACAGTGTTTCCGCCTACCTCTTGTAATATTGTTGGAGAGGCTTCACTTGATAAAGACAGACCAGACTTCGCCCCCTCTGTGTCGTCCTTTGGTCAAATCGTCCAACCAACGAGTGAGAGCATAGAGGTTGGTGAATATAGTCCCATCAGTCAGAGTCAACTTTTTAAAATAACACTCACAGGCTCAGGGAGTGACTGTATTAATATATTCTCTAAAATATTCGTTTGCCTCGTCCATTCGTGCCAAAAGTCCATTGAATTATGTTAACCCCCATTTACAGGCTACAGTGTTTGACATGTTTTGCCCCTCAAAAACTGTCACATTGACCATGAAGGGGTCTATAGTCTTACTGCTAAGACATTATTTCATTTAATTTATTAATTTATTGAATTGAGACAATGCACAACAATCAACATTGGTCCAGGTTCATTAGGCTTCAGTGTAAAAGCACCAGACTTAGCGCGAATGCTAAATTTCATACAAAATCATACAATAGACAATTACATGTCACAGCAAAACAAAAAAAAGATACAGACAGACAATATCAAAACAAATGATTATATTAATTAATTTTTGACCCACAATTACAAAAACATCAATGGACCAAGAACTCAGAGAACAGGCATCAGATTAAGAACAGCATTTAGGCTTTACGTGTACATGTCTGATTTATTTTTAACCAATGTATAAGCAAGTAGTTATCAAAGTTTCTGTTGTGAGGTAGTTACTTGTTCTAGGGCTGTGTTATTGTGTTCAAGCACCTCAAGTTAAAGCTCTTGTTCTTCGTCCTTCACTGTTTTTTCCCTGGATGAATTAATTCAGGGCGGGCAAGAGCATTTAAAACTTTAAAAACGAAGCAAACATCCATTAAGATTTGAGAGCCGTCTAGGTCAGGAATATTAAACTTGTTTACAATATTACAATAGTGAAAATGTAGAGGATTCCTGTCCAAAATTTAAAGAGTCTTCTTAAAGAGAGGCTTGATATGTTTTAATGCATTTTCTTTTATGTGTGTAATAATTCTAAAATGATAAGGCATGTGCAAAAATAACACGGCATGGATATAAACTTCCAGGTAAGAAATAGTCTTATATGACAGATTGAATTTAATGGTATTTAGGATTTTTAACATTTCCTTTAAATGATAAGTTTGTGTAGACCACTCCAAAATATTCAAACTACATCATGTAAACAAGATTAATTACGTCGGTGAGAAACAGGTGCAGTGCTGTCGTTTTATTTTTACATGGACATATAGTACTGTATCATGAGCATATAACTGAAAATTAACATTTGGACAAACTTTGGTTAGTTCATTGACATAGAGACTGAATAGAATCAGTCCAAGGATGGAACCTTGGGGTACACCAGCTGAGCAGCTGAGGTAAGTTGACATTGACAGTTTCCAATCTGCACTGTCTGTTTTCTGTTTAACAGATATAATCTCATCCAGCAGAGCGCACCATCAGAAAAACTGAAAAGGGACAATTTTAAAAGAAGTACATTACGGTTTAATGAGTCAAAAGCCCTTTTCTAGTCCAAGAAAACAGCTCCTACATAACCACCCTGATCCAATAAACCTTTGATGTTCTCGTGAAAATAACAAATTGCTGTCTCGGGTTGAATGGTGATTATGAAATCCAAACTGCATTGGATGAAATGGGTTATGCTCATTGTTAAGATGGTCTGTTAACTGCAATGCAATCCATTTGTCAGCCACTTTTGAAAAGACTGGCAAAATACTTATCGGCCAATAATTCTCTACTTTCGTCTTGTCACTAGCCTTTAGAGGTGGAGTAACCTTGGCAGTCTTCCAGGTGAATGGCACTCAACCCTGTTTTATGGGCAGATTTGTTAAATGTGCAATTGAGTGTGCGACAACCTCTCTATGATGTTTTATAAAGTTACCGTGAAGACATCTCTAGCCTTGGAGCTTTTCAGAGATTAAATGTTTTTTTAAAACCTCAGAAACAGTTATTTCCCTTAAACTAAAAAAAATGTCTTTCTGTCATCTAGAAGGTAGAGGGTGGAGTGCCTGGACATTCAAAATTCATTGTCAACTTCTGATTTAAATGTATAGAAGTCATTTATCAGAATGCCACTCACCTGGAGCCACAGCTCAGCCTCAGTGACTACTGTCTAGTGTCATTAAGACCCATTATTATGTAGTGCTGCAAGAAACTGTTTCATTGTCAAGTCAGTTTAATATACATCAGTGGGCTGATGCTTACAAACCGGTCCACAGAAGACGGCATAATAACTACTCTCTACATTTCTCTGACTTACCTAGTACAGTAGGGTACTGCTTTCAATACCATCCTCCCCCTGGACTGGGGACTGGTGACCAAAGAGACAGACCTGGGACCATCTTACTCCATCTGCCCCATCTGTCAGATCTGCCACACAGGGTCAAAGTAGCCTCACAACTCCTCAGTCCTGAGCCTCAGCACCAGTTCCCCACAGTGGTGGGGCTCATCTGTGGGCAAGATGAATCTGTATACTGTGAAGTCCAAACACAATAATAGCATCTGGTCATACTATATATAAAAAAAAACATACCATCATATGACCATCTATACATCATACTCATCATACTCTATACTCAAAGATTGCTTGTGTCCTACAACTGCTGTCCTACTGAGAGCATATTAATGTGCTGCATCTCTGTTTGGTGTGTTAGCTGAGAGGTAGCTGAGAGGAAAGCACTCCAGAGGGTTGTCACCACATCTCAGAGGATCACTGGCTGTCCGCCCCTCTCCCAGGAAGATTTGAACAGAGCCTCGAAAAAGCAGCAAATGTTACACAAACAAAAAGACGATGGTGCGACCAATAATGTCAGATGTTTTGGGATTTAACTTTCATTACAGAGTTGTATTTGTATTTTGAGACATGCTGTTTTTACTCTATCTATCTATCTATCTATCTATCTATCTATCTATCTATCTATCTATCTATCTATCTATCTATCTATCTATCTATCTATCTATCTATCTATCTATCTATCTATAGGTCCTCGACTGCTGGCGATGCCCTAGTAATATTTTGGGCGTTTTTTGTTGTTGTTGTTTTTACTGATCTCTGCAGATTTTTCTCATCATATTTGCTGCAGGATCTCAAGGCATCTTCCAGTGTGTACGAGTGAAAGTTCACAAGAAGGTTTTGCAGTAGTTGCGGTACTGATGACAACTGAGGACAGTGAAGGTGTCTATGATGTGCATTGTATATGGGCAGGTTGATAGAAAAAGGCATACGGGAAAGGGCTTAGTATACAGTCCTGTGGAACCCCAGTGTCCTGGTTGTCTGTTTCCCTGCATGGCTTAGGGCAGTTGGTCAGAAAAAAAAGTTCTAGTTGCCCCAGTGTGCATCACCAGAATGTGGAAAAGAGGATACATTTTCATATAATAACATTTCCCAGAAAAACAGTTTATTTATAGGGAACTGTTCGCCTTATGTTCACTATGTAGTAATTACAGTAGTTGGTCTACTCCTAAATGCAGCCTGTCTTTGCTGGCTGCAGACACAAGCCCTTGTTTCATATGCTGTGAGTGCTTTATGATTTAACGAGGCAGTACACCCTGTGCTCGATCTATTCAATTTTCCCATGTCACCATTTTTTTTTCTTTCCCCATGGAACTTGCACATAAGCTGCCTGTGGCAACTTGGCTTGAATTCAAAACTCTTGTAAACTCATGTAAATGTCTGCATTTTCTCACCTGCACCATCCTGCCAAGGTCAACTGAATCATCAGATAGAGCAGCCTTGACTCTCCCATCCCATTTTATACACCATTAAATCAAATGAGTGACTTTGCTCTTAAGTGAAGATGGTTTTGCTGCACGCGAACCAGCAGTTCGAGTATATTTATTATTAATATTAGTCTGACCAAATTAAAGTGCACAGTAATTCAACTACTTTTGGAATCATTAATGAAATGAGCATCGGCGACAGTAAATCATGCATTTTTAAGCCACTATGAATAGGACATGCTCATATGTATTTAATGACTTCTGAGGCTGGTCTCATAAGGTTTCTCTTTGTGACATGGTAGTCTTTGAGAAGCCTGTTTTACCCAGCTCAATAATGTTAACTCTGACTGTTTTTTTTAAAGAATTTTCAATGAAGCTTTGCGTTGTAAGGTACTTATCACCAATTGAGTGTTGTGATGTGACATAGCTATGTCACAAAACTGACTTATTGTACAGTCTGTGTAGTCGTTTCTTATTGTACAGATTTCTGTGCTTCAGCCCTGAGGGGAACGTGCAGACAGACTCTCTAATAACAGTTAATATATTTCAACACCCTTCCGACCCAAAATAGGAACAGTGTATTTCTAATAAATAATTACATTCGAGTATATTGGTATCACCTATTTTTCTATTAATAATTCCACTGTACCTTGGAATTATTATTAAAGACGGTCAGTAAACTAAAGTATTTTTAAAGTTAAAGTCTCAAAACAGAGTATTCAACTCCATTACCGATATACACAGAATAATTAACCTCCTGAGACCCTGCGTCATTAAGTTTTAGGTTTTATTGGAGGTTATTCTACTTCATTTAAACCAGTTGTACTTGGTAGTGGACGCTTTACTCTGCCATCTAGTGGTAGCAAAGGGTCAGTAAACTAGTCTGTAAAAACATGATAGCGGGCACTTCATCGGATTCATTCTAGAGACGATCACAGGACAAAAGTGGACGAGGAACAAAACCCCATCAAATTATGCAATTAAAACTACAACCTAGCTAATTAGCAGGTACTCGTTTGAGTATGTTTGTTCAGCCATGTACAAGTGATACAAGTACAAGTTAAAATAAACAGTTTTATATCTTGTCACACATCGGTGACTTCATAATATAAATAATAAAATAATCCCAGTGTCCCCCTATGAGGACATTTTTTCCGAAACCTACCTTCCTCTTGAAGGATGACGCTTAGTTTGTATACTTCTTAAGTCCTAATGATCCCAAATGCCTTTGAGAAATTAAAAATGCATACCAAACAAAAGCTTGGGTCTCAATGTTATACTGTGATTTACCAGCAAATTTGTTTTGTTTATGTACTGATCAAATATCTTTACTAAAGCGTCCTCCGACAAGTGTATTGACCACAAGATGCAATAATGACTGTGGCATGCGTAGCCAAGCGTTCCTTTGACCTTTGATCTGCTCTGACCTTTCTTCACTGAATCTGAATCATGTATATTGACCAGTGATCATTATGACCCTCAGCGGACAAACACGTTTTTGTACAAATGACAAATAAATTGCCTGACTGCAGTCAATAAAATTATTCATAAGGAGAGTGGGCATGTTAGTGGGAACTGATAATGCTTACAACTGTTGGCTTTTATTGGGGAAGCAGCAGTGATGACACTTTGTGACATGAGGAGGAGGGAAGTATTTGTTAAATATTGGTACCCAATGTCTGAAAATTTGGTGACAGCAGGTCAAAGAATAAATTGCCACATGCAGTAAACTAATCCTTGGCACCAGAATTAAGCTGCATAATTTTGCTACACCTGAAGGATCCTCCCTGCTTATCCTCCACGATGCCAAGTTCATGACTAGCCACCAAAGTACTTGTTCGGGTTAAACATAGGGATATCACTATTTGTCCTTTCAATCCAATACCAAGTAATACCAAGGCTAATATCCCGATATCGATACTTTTAGATGTCTAATGGAGTACATGAAAATGATGACTTTGTGAATGTAGTTATGAAACATGTATTTTATACCTCTGTATAAAAATTAAACAAGCTTCCAAAAATCAGACTTCTCTTTAATTAGAGCAATTAAAAACAATCACAAATCACAAAAAAATCTCTCTCAAACAAAATTAAAATAAGAACAGCTGCTCTGTCTTCGATGTAATTCTTTTTGGCCCAGACAGAGTTGTCTTCAGGTTTTTTTTTTAGAATTGATTACAGATTCAGTGTCATGAAAGTATTAGTATTTCATGTGAAAGCAGACTCACTATTTTGATGTGAAGCTCGATTCTAAAAAACACAAGTCTAGGTCTGAAGTATCGATATTTCTGGATCAATACGCACATCCCAGTTAAACATGCACCTGTTGGAATTATTTTTGAAACCGTCCTGCAAAAATGTCATAGTTATGACATGGCACTGAGGCTTTCTTTATGACACTGTCAGACTACTTTGACATATTTTCACACTAACCCATGAGCTGCAGAAAGAGAAAATGATCCTCCTGCGTCTGCAAGTTTTGTTGACCTAATTTCTTATTTAGCTGGACTCTGGTATACACTACTCTCTGGAATGGCATAAAATCAACGTGATGTTGCCAAAATTGAGATTATTTACTGTTTGCCCACATGTGCAGAATATTGAGCAGTCATGTCTTCCAATGGCAACAACCACAAACATTTCAAATGCTATCCATTTAAAGATAATAATAAATACATGTAACAGTGACTTAACCAGCTACATTTCTAGGATAGATATTTATGTGAATGGATAAGTTAATTTTCCATGTAAATTAATTAATTAAAAGCATCATAAAATCCTCTCACTATGTTAAAATAAGTAAAGAGACCTATTCTAGCACACGTGTATAAAGCATATTTATATGAACACACTATTTACAGTATCACATATTTCAGTGTTCAAGTCTTCATTTCTCATCAGTGCAACAGTTACATCCTTCCAAAACCTGCACTTCTTTTGGAGACTATTGATAATTATTTGTTGGCTAAATATAGCATTATGTGACAAGAATATAAGTTTACTCCCCTTACATCTACATCTCCCCTTTTAATCATGCTGCCAGTTTATCTTTGGGATCCTGAAGCAGGTCTCCAGCACACTCCTTTCCATGTGCTGCACTGGTCCCCATCTGTTCTTTCCTCTGACTACTAGGCTAATGCAGCTGCAGCCTCAGCTTATCTCCGCCTAACTGCCTCTTCCTCTCTTTGGAGCATAAAACAAATAACCTGGCTGAGTTGGCTAATACATCATTAAAGGTAGCCTCATCGATAATTTGTAGTCAGAGTTTGCAGTAAGTTCTAGGGGCTGATTTTGAACAGTATTTCAAGCACCCTCCTGGATACCAAGAGGTAGGGAGTAGAACTGCAAGCTCAAAGGTGATAGTTCTTATGAGAGTCAATGACATCACTGGTTTCTGGAAGAACAACAGAGTTTAAAACTGAGACTCAGAGATGCATGAAACGTAAAAATAACTGCTTATTCTTGTCTCATTTGGGTTTGTGGTACCTTAATAATTAAGTTATATTCTAGATGTTATTTAAACTTTGGTGTTACACAAGACATGCACAAAAGTGAACACGCCACAATTCATTAAAAAATAACCAAAAACAACCTTAACTCCAGATTACGAACATACAGTAGAATATATATTTGTAATTAGGAATCAAAATGTTTGTAAGATTGACTCCATCACACTTTTATGCCTCTCACACTGACACCAAGACTTTTCATATTAAAGCAAGCAGATGACACAGATGAACACTTTAAAAAAAAAGACAAAAAAACACACATCATGGATCAGATTAAACATAAAATTGCTCACTAGAAAAACAACATTTACATAGCAACATCTCTGTACTTTTTTATTTATTCATTTATTTTTTGCTTACTCAGAAGGGCTGGTGCTTAATCAGCAGCTCATTTGAATACCTCCCATTTTTGCCCTCATACTCTATTCAAAGCAAGTCTTTGTTTGCTGTAAACTGCGTATTCAGTGTCCTCCTGCAGCAGGAAACATAACCACAAAACCATGCTAAAAAAAAAACAAAAAACAGATCTGCTTTAGAAAAAAAAGACCATCAAACATTGCAAAGAAAAAAATATTGACTGTGTAAATCAGGACAGAACAGAAAAAATGGTATAAAGACAAAAAAGACAAATAATAAAGACAAAACAGCATGCACACATCTAAACATGGCCAATACACAGATGGGCTCAGCCTTAATTCCCTCATCATTCTTGCTACGGCATTGATCTTTCTGTCTAACTGATAAGTTGTGTGATCAGCTCCTTGCTGTGGATTTACTTCAGTGTCACAAAGCTCTCAGGCCTTAAGCAGTGATTAAAGAGAAATAGATGAGAAATTGCAACACATTTTTTACTCTAAAGTACAAAATGAGTAGATTTAGCTTAAGACATTAAAGATGATCTGATTTTTACTTTGTGAAGACTACAGTCCCCTCCAAAAGTACAGGAACAGCAAGGAAAATTTCCTTGTTTTTGTTGTTCACTGAAGATATTTGGGTTTAAGATCAAAAGATGCGTATGAGATAGGAGTTCAGAATGTCAGCTTTTATTTCCTGGTATTTACACCTTGATATAGTAAAAAAATAAAAATACAAACACCATTTGTATTACACCACCGCAATTTTATGTGAGCAAAAGTAATTGAACAAATAATCTTAAAGTAAATAACATTTAATATTTGGTGGCATAACCCTTGCTTGCAATGACTGCCTCATGCCTGCGACCCATCGACATCACCAAACTGTTGCGTTCTTCATTTGTGATACTATTTCAGTCTTTTCTTTCAGTTCTTGTTTGTTTCGGGGGGTTTCTCCCTTCAGTCTACTCTTCAGGAGGTAAAATGCTGCTCAATTGGGTTAGGTCAGGTGATTGACTTGACTGGTCTAAAACCTTCTTTTTTCTCCTGATGAAGTCCTTTGTTTTGTTGGCAGTGTGCTTTGGGTCATTGTCCTGCTGCTTGATAAAATTCCTAATTAGTTTGGTACATTTGCAGACAAAGTGTTTCCGTACACTTCGGAATTCATTCTGCTGTTACCATCATCAGTTACATCATCCTATCATGGCCTATCCATCATGGCCTATTCCAAAAGTGGCCATGTACACCCAAGCCATGACATTACCTCCACCTTGCTTCACAGATGAGCTTGTATGCTTCGGATCATAAGCATTTCCTTTCTTTCTCCACATTTTGGCCTTTAGAGAGATTAATCTTGGTCTCATCAGTCCATAAGATTGTGTTCCAGAACTTTTGTGGCTCATCTCTGTACTTCTTTGCAAATTTCAATCTGGCCTTCTGATTCTTCTACTGCTGATGAGTGGTTTCAATCTTTTGGTATGGCCTCTATATTTCTGCTCTCAGAGTGGATTGTGATACCTTCACCCCTGCACTGTGTTTTCCTTGGCTGACCTGTTGGACGTCTGTTGCTCAGTACACCAGTAGCTTCTTTCTTATTCAGGACATTCCAAATTATTGTGCGTGCTATGCCCAATGTTTGTCCAATGGCTCTGATTGATTTTTCTTCTTTTCTCAGCTTGAAAATGGCTTATTTTTCTCCCATAGACAGCTCTCTGGTCTTCAAGTTGGTTTATCCTCTTAAACAAGGAATGCATACTTTATAGGTTTCAACCCAGGCCAAAAAGTAGACTAGTCATGCAGAGCTATTTAATGTTTGAACAATCAACCTTGAAGGCAACACCTGGTCAACGAGAAACACCTGTCAGTCACATGTTCCAATACTTTTGCTCACTTGAAAAATGGTTGGGTTCAAACAAAGCGTGGTATGCCCCGAGTTGTTTAACACATCTGGATGTAAATACCAGGAAATAAAAGCTGACATTCTGAACTCTTGCCTCATACTCATCTTTTGATCTTAAACCCAAATGTCTTCAGTGAACAACAAAAACAAGGGAATTTTCCTTGCTGTTCCAATACTTTTGGAGGGGACTGTACGACATGCTGTGCTGGTAAAATGAAACCTATATGTGGTTATATTCAGCTCATGAAAGAATGGGAGGGTTTATATCTCTATAAATTATGTTGTCTTCAACCTTGCTCTGAGCTTGGTTAAGGGCATTTACAGTCATCATACTCATCATACATAATAAAAAAGTCATGGAGCACACAATGCATCCCATGCAATCCAGGCTGCCATTTACTTTATGCTGGGAATGACAGCTTTTCTAGTACATTCAGTGTGGCAGAGACACGCACATGTGTAACACTTCAGCGTGGCGTTATTTTGCCTTCATACAGTGACAGATGCAAGAAAGCAGTTTTGTGATTTGTTATATAAGATGTGCATTATGTAAGTGCTGAGAGAGGGAATTCATGCTGTATGTTAGTGCCATCCCTCGAGGACACACCACAGTGGAAAGCCCTGAAGTGTTAAGGGATCAGTATGTGTGTGTGAGAATCTGTCTTCACATGTCCACATGTGCCTGTGTGTATATGTTTATAATCAGAGAGGGCGTTGGGAGGGGGGGCACTAGGAGACACTTGCTGATAAAATGAAGTGATGAGAAATAATAAGATGGATGAAGTGCAGTGATGCAGCACAGAGGAAGGAGAATTTGAGGAATATGCTGGAAAATGAGACACAATTGTGAGAGAGATAACGGAGAGGAGATGAAGATCAATTGACGCAGTCATCAGAAGAGCTAAAAGGACTGAGTGATGAGCGGAGATGGAGTTACTGAAAGACAGATGTGTTGACAGAGAATGAGACGAGGACTGACAGCGGAAGGGGCTGGAGACAAGGTGGGGAGGGGCTGTGACTGAGAGATTGAGGGTAGACAGGATAAAAAGTGGATGGATGAGGGAAGCAGGGCAAGAGCGTGGAAGAGCATCCGACCTTGCGGCTGTGAGTCCAGTCAGACCTGGACATGAGTCATGGAGCATGAAGACATATAAAGGAAGCCTGGATCTCCCCACAGCTTCATCAAATCAGCCTCGTGGTAGATAGGATGCCTGTCATGAGCTTCTGAGTACTGTGTTCTGTTTTTATTAAATAACCTTATTCGTGGCTTTAAACACCTTAAATATTCACATGCAGCTCAATTTCAGTTCAATACATTTTTATTTAAATTAGTGCTGTCAAACGATTAAAAATTCTAATCAGACTAATGATAATTATTAATCTTAATTTCGATTAATCGCGATTAAATATTGTTCTTTTTTAATCTATATTAGTCGCATTTTGCAGTCGCATATGTACTTAACCTGTCTGCACTTTCAACAGTTTCAACAAAACTGTTTTTCAAAAAAACATTTTGTCTCTATCTTTTAACAAACATTTATCCACATTAATGTGACCCTGTTCATCCTCTTTCAGCAGCTACAGAGACAAACTAACTTGTTGACATTGTCCGAGAGGAGAGCTTCTTATTTACTATGTTGTCTGCAACTGAGAACAGTCTCTCACATGGAACAGTGGTTGCAGAAGTGGCCGGATATTTGCAAGCCAGCTCGTCATGGTCTTGGTATTGCTACCAGAATTAGCTCAACTAGAAAAATAAAAAAATTTCTCAACACACTTTACAGAACCCAGAGCCTGAAACCCCCAAAGCAGGAAGCAGGAAAACCTTTGAGCAGAACCCAACTGATATTGAGACTGCTTGAGGCTGAGTCAGTAGACAGAAAAAATAAGGACGGTCCAACCAGAGTGGAATAGAAACAAGAAAGAGAACATCAAAAGGAATCAGATAAATTCATACATGCATCTGTGTAAATGTGATACACGGAACATTAAGTGGATTAAGTGGATTAAAAAGCATGGATGCAGACAGCCATAAAAGTATTAATTGTACAATTTGAATTAGAAAACCTTCATTTGTCCCACAATGTGGGAATTGCAGTTGGCAACAGAATACATAGGGGTATAAAAATAACAAGAACAAAGAGTGGACTAAAAGATAAATAATAAGATAAAAATAACAAGATTGAAAAATAAAATGGAATGAAAAATATACAAGTATTGGCAGGGGGTATACATTGTGCTCATAAAGTTACTTTTATAAGGTTAAAAAAGAGCACTTTATTCTATTTGTATCTCCAGCTGCACCAAGAGAGAAAACAGGCCAATGTTTAGATGTACCAGTCTGGAAGCCAGACCAACTCACATAAAATTTTTGGTGGCTGAAATTTGGTCTGGAAACCCTCCAGTTTTGCTCTGACAAAGATCTGCCAGGCCGATAAATAGTTTGGGCAGCCTTCATGCAATAATGGACAGAAAAGTAACAGTAACATAGTCGTACATGTCACCTGGGCACCGTTGACGTTTCATGCTAAAACAAAATGACTCTGATTATCCTGTTGATGTAGTGGTTGTTTTTTTCTGTACTGGCTGAAGTATGCCCTATGATAAATCCAGATGGAGTGTTACCAGGCTAAAATTCAGATGAAAATTGAGTCTGGCTACACCATGTACAGACTGACAGTACCAGTCAAAGGTTTGGACACACCTCCTCATTTAATGGTTCTTATTTGTTTGCATTATTTTCTACATTGTATATTAACACTGAAGACAACTAAACTATGAAGTTATGCATGACAATTATGCAGTAAAAAAGCTGTAAAAAAGAAGAAGGAGAAGTGTGAGTTGGAGTGTGCTGTTTTCAGAGGGTTTTTACATCTGTGATTCCCACCCTGAAGCACGGAAGAGGAGGTGTGCATGGAGGTGTCCAGATAGCTGTCTTGTAATTCAAAGTGTGTTAAATAATGACCCACAGACAATATATTTTAATGTATTCTAAGTTTGTGAAAAAAAAATAACAGTGCCTACAATATTTGCTGCTGAAGTTGTTTTCTTGCAGTGGTTTCATTTACATTTTTCATTTTTTATTTACATTTTTCCTCAAAACTCAGTCAGGTGTCAATCAAGAATCAAGGGCCCTTATTCTCATTCATGAGAACATACCAAAATTTTGCAGAGACTCCCGTCTTAAAATGCACACATGTAACTAACACAAACATTTAAATAAAAATATAAATCACTCATTGGAACAGATATGTACAAAGAATATGTAAATAAAGCAGCTTAGTGCAAGTCCCAATCTATGCCCAGTCCTTACTGCTGAGGACTGATGGTCTGTTTGATTGTCAGCAGGGGCGTCTGTGTGTGTGTCTGAGGAGGCGTGAGTGTGTGTGGCTGGAGGGGGGAGGGTGCATGTGTGAGAGTTCTGTAGGAGGATGGGATGTGAGTGTTTCCCAGCTCTGGGGAAGAAGCTGTCCCTGCGTCTGTTTGTGCTTGTTTTAATGTTTCTGTACCGGTTTCCTGATGGAAGCGGTGCGAATAGTGCGTTGCCCGGGTGGGTCGGATCTGTCGCAATGCGTCTGGCCCTTTTCTGGACTCAGGCAGCGTAAACTGAGTCCAGATCTGGTAGACGGTGGCCCACAATCCCCTGTGCAGTCCTCACCAGCACAGCTGCTGTGCGGTAACGCTGAAACAGAGGATGCTTTCGTCGTGGCTCTGTAGATGGGCCTTCTTCACTAAATGTGAAGTGTTCACAGTCCAGGAGAGGTCAGAGGAGATGCGGATGCCCAGGAACTTTATGCTGTCCACATGCTCCACCGCCTCCCCATTTACACAGAGAGGAGCGTGCTCAGTCTTCCCGGATGTCCGATAATCCACTATGACCTCCTTGGTCTTGCTGATTTTCAGGATAAGGTTGTTCTTGGAACACCACTGAGTCAGAATCAATCAAAAGTGTTTCATTTACCCAGAGGCCTATGCCTTCACCATGTTCTGAAATAACTACGAATAGTAATGTTAATAATAATAATAAAAAACCCTTAATGTTCTGCTCGGTCGTATATGGGACGGCAGTAGTTTTTTGAACAAGTCGGAGCTCTGTACACCAGTTGTGTTTCCATAAATGCTAAATGCAATATGCCGTTGGAAAGTTCATTTTGTTCTGATTTCATTGATATTTTCTATAGGATTCAACCTACACAGCCAATACGCGCATAAACTCACTGGAAAAGCCTCGTATTGATACAACAATCAATATTATCCAGGTAAAAACGCCCCTTTTGTATCGATAAGGGTCCAAACTGTCCATTTCAGTTGTATTTTCAGTCCAAAAACTACTTTTAGTTGCATAAAAATCCACAAAGAGTTGTTTCAACGTCTTGGCCTAAGAAGGTTTAGATATATTTAATGAATTCAAGATAGCAAAGAGTCTTTAATCTTTATGCTCACGATTCCTGTCTATTTAACTCATAAATCTCCTTTCAGAAGCATTAACCCAGACGCATCCACTGTATACTGCAGCATTTGAAACGCTTACAAAGCAGCATCAATAAATCAGACATGGCTGTTCTAGTTTTAGCACAGTCAGGAAAAGAGCTAATAAACAGTCCAGACATGAAACACACTATCAGTCAAGAGTAACATTACAACCATGCTGTCTCTGGCAACGGCAGCTATGGCTGCAGGGACTCTGTAAATAATCTATGTCTGCATCAATAAGTAATTTATCATTAACATTACTATTATTGTTGTATAGAAATGCGGGGCCTCTCCAAAATGTGCGATTAATCTAGTGCGAACTCATTTAAACTGACTAACCAAACAGCTGCCTGACAAAAAAAAAAAAGAAAGTCTGTATTTTTATTTATTGATCACGAGTATTAAGAATATTCTTGTCTTTTTTATCAGCCCCAGCTGTTCTTGTGCTTCCCAGACTCTCTGCACATTATTTTGTAGAATAAAAGGATAGAGTTACGCGCAACTGTCCAGAGTGGAACAGACCCAATTTATTAAAGTCACAGCCACATGCCTTGTGACTGTCAATGAGCAGTCATGGTTGTTACGTGCTGGTGGAATAGACCTGTGTTCCTTCCAGGTTAGAGACTCACCTCAGCATCATTATTAGCATTCAGTACAGAAGCAGTGTTGCATGACCGTCGTTGGGGCTCAGCGAGAACACTGCCTGTGAATCTGGTTTAATGAGGTGTCGGGCTCAATCTGGACAAATAGCTACAGGTAATTAAGGGGGAAAAAGCAGGAATAGAAGCACAGCGGGTTTTTTTTCTTGATAACCAGTATGATATACTCTATATAGAAAATATCTGAAAGTAGATTTACTTTTTCATCTTTCTGCAGGAAAAGCAACAAAATGTAAAACTTGTGCAGCTCATGCCTACAATCAACAATCAGCGCGTAAGCGTGACCTCGACTTTTCCCCAAACACAACAAAGTGGTTTTTATTGGAAACATGGTGATGATCATGTGTCCCCCCCTCCCCCCACCCCAAAAAATGGCAAACTATGAAGTTTCCCTAAATCGTCCAGTTTTCACAATTCACAGTTTACAATGGGCCACTATGCAAAAAAAAAAAACAAGACTTATGACACCACTAGTTTCTGCTCGGTATCTCAGGTCAGCTGATCAGTTGTTCCTGGAGGTACCAAGGTCCAAGCGGAAGCTCAGAGGGGACAGAGCTTTTTCTGTTGCTGCTCCTAAATTGTGGAACAATCCACCACTGCACATCAGACAAGCCCCCTCACTGTCCGTTTTTAAAACAACTCGCCTTAAAACCCATTTTTATTCCATGGCGTTCAATCCAGCATGAGAGTCTGCCCTCGCTTGGTGCTTTTAGTGCTTTCTATAATTATTATTCTCTATTGCTTTAATGCTTCTATTGTTTTATTGCTTTTAATTGTGTTATGTTTTATGCTCCTATTTTATCCATGTAAAGCACTTTGTCTCGGCTGTAGCTGTTGTTTAAAGTGCTATATAAATAAAGTTGAGTTGAGTTGAGTTGAGCCAATAACATATTACTCTATTTCTGTAATATATTGTATACACAATATAGTAGCTACTGGTTGTAAAGGCTAATTTGATTTAATGCTACAGCTTACAGAATTCTCGTAGCAACACAACAAACTGTTATTTTAATAAAGATGTCAGACAGTTTTTATTTCTAACCTCCTGTGTGCAGTCTTGATCCGATTCTATACTACAGACGGCATGGGACTGTGCAACAGTAGTGCAAGCTGAAAGAAGTCGTGCGGCCTATAACTCTTCATGTAAAGCTCACTGTGCAATATTTCAAACTGATCCACTGTCGGCCCCCGTTTTACCAGCTTTTAACATGAAGCAGCAGCAGTAGGAAGTGTTCGGGTTGCATTAGCAGCAATCTTGGACCCCACTGGCAATCATCTGGCAACCATTTCAGATTCTGCCTCTATAAAAACCAGATATAAGAGCTTGGTGCGGCCTTTTTTCCACGAATGTCAACATCTAGTATGTAACCGTGAAAATATTTATTAACGTCTATTAAACAATCATTGCAATAATTGTACGAAGGACTTGTTTTGGTTCATTGCTGCGTTTATTCATATGGCTGCATGTCTATTTTCAATTTGAATTTGATCATAAAATGTGTACTTTGTCTCTGTTATTTGCAAGCGAGTTCTCGGTCGCTTGCACAGTGCAAACAAAGCAGAGATCTTGCCACAAAAAAAACAAAAACAAAACATTGTTTTTGTCTTTTTTGTTGCTGCCAGTGGCTCCAAAACCTCCACAGGGTGCCTTTAAGAACATTTCCAGGCAGTTTGACTTATTGGCTCAATGCACACTGTGCTGGGCAGCACCATGACTAATGACATTTAACAATTCCCCAGCAACATAACAACTAAAGACAGAAACACAAATACACCATTGTGTGCATATAAACTGAGAAAACAGTGCTGCATGTCATTGTTAGACGCATTAAAACATCAAGATGTAATTTTCCTAATGATGCAGAAGTGGAATTGATCATTAGCCATTAATTAACGTTAATCATGTCTCTATAGTCCTTTGCACACTGTGCAGATTCCATTAAAGTGCTGCTTGCTCCACAGGTCTTTCCCGTTCCTGTCCTTTCTTCTAATTACATACCTCCTGCAAGGGTGAGGAAGTCAGGTGAGCGTGAGGACGGATGTGTTCAGTGAAATGTAAGAAAAAAGTCTTGATTACTGTAGCTTGATGAACGGGCAGAGAGATTAGAACCAGAAGTCGCTCCACGGTAAAGTTGCACGTACGGCAGGCTGTGAGAGGATTCCCGCTAGGGAGATAAGCCGTAGTCCATTTGACAGCTGCAAGCTCTATCAGTTCACTATGGCATGATAACAAGGGGGCACCTTTCAGGCTGTATAAGGGCAGGTCGATTACATACACTGTGTTACGGAAAAAATGTCTGCGAGTTCACTTTGATCACCAACAACTGTATCTTTGCATCAGACCATTTCACCTAATTTGTTTTTGGCGTTTGTAGCATGGCACAGGTTTTTGGAATGAGGTGTGCGCATAATCTGAAGCATATTGATTAGGCTTTCCCTTCTGAAATGCACCACACGGGTCGTAGCTAGTGTATGCCTCAAAGGCTTACATCTGTGATTTTTTCCCCCCAAAGAACCAGATACAGTATTTTCTCATGGAGTCCTCATTAGTTTTTTTCAGTTGAGAATGAATAAACTGGGGGAGTTTCATGCCAGTCCAGAACACAGAAGTGCTTCAACTGTGTCTACGGACACAAATGAGACATTTGGGAATTTGAGAATTATCTCCAGCGTCTGCATGTTCCTATAAAAATGTGCCCTACACGTCTACAACAAACAGCAACTACTGTCATGCTACGATGCGACCGTCGCCAGCAAATGAAATATTTCAAGAGTCAAATGTCTGCCACGTCTGTACCGTCTCTGTTTCGTTTCTGCAATTTGTAACAGCAAATTCCCCTTAACTGCAGATGCACTTGTGACCGAGTATTTACCGTGAACGTATGAACACATCAGCCCTTCATCTCCTGACCTTTTGGCAGTTTTAAAGGTAGGAATGCACAGCTAACCCAATTAGGCTGAGGTTTTGTCACGACTCTGTGTTGGTGACTGTGATTTGTGGTTGAAGGTTGTGCATCTACAGGTTTTCTCAGGGGCGTCTTAAAGAAATTTCGTCATATTTTTGTATAAATGGCCACTTGAACTCAAGGATGAAGTGTTTAGAAATTGGTGGTTAGAGTCTTCACTCTGATTGAGTTTAGACAGAAACTGAAACCTGAATTATGCGAGGTGGTAATTCAAGGTTTCGAAATAATGCCTTGAAAGTGAAAGCTTTCTTTCTGGTTAGTATAGACAGCCCAGATTTTGAATTAATGTATTATACTGGAAGAACTTTATAACTTGCTCCTTATTAATACACAGATACACAACTGACGATAAAACCACCACACAAGGCTCTGGACTACTGGCAATTGATGTTTCATGTTTTGCTCGGGGGCACTTCACTTCAATGTAGAGGAAGAAGGAGAAGAGCCAGGGATTAAACAGACATCATTGCATTTAATGGAGAGTGATGTGACCTGGCATCCATAAACCAAACAGCATTATGCCCAGCTGCTAAGATCAGCTGCCAGTTCAGTACAGAAATAATCGGAACGGTCGCAAACCCCAATAACATTACAACCACATACACAACAACATGATAAATGGCTGGTTTACTTCATATAAAATAAGAGTCCATTTCTCAAATATGATCAAAAGCAGGATGTGACTCATAATTGCGATACTGGGACGCATGTTCTCAGCAGATATATATCATACCAAAATTCAGTTGTGTTGGGTTATGAGTCATCATGGCAGTTGGGAATGTGGGGTAAAATTAGATGTGGAGTAAAAGAGAGGAACAGATAATGAAACATGTAGTAGAAGGCACGTAGGCAGGCTCTAACATGCGGATGGGAATAAGGATGCGGGGTCAGCTATGGACACACACAAACCCGCTTCTCTATATTTAGAATGTATATTGGATAGACAACGTAAACCTTAACCCTTAATGGTTACGTAATGCATTTCCTACCCATTACCCACCACCCAAACCATCTCAAGTAACCCTAACCCAACTGTAACCGTGAAAAAAACCTTACGTTAAAATAAAGTCTGATCAGGTTTCAACTCTTTAAAATGTTGTGGGGCCCAGAGAAATTTACCCACACAAACAACATGGACTCACAACTTTAGTTAGTATTCTGCAAGAGATTTCCCCCCACAACTTGATAGAAATAAGAACACACACAACTAGATGCACACAAACACGCGATTATGTAAAGCTGCTTCATTCAGACGGCACAGAACATGCTCTCATTGATCGGGATTATCTCACTTGTATAGCAGCATCCTTTGGCACAATGCTTGTTGTCTTATTGTAGGATGTACCAGTTCAAACGGGCAAAAAAGTGCCGGATTAACGTCATGTTTTCAGTTTGGGTTCAGACACAAAAAGCTCCTTTTAAATGATGTACATGAAAATCCGTGCTGTCAGAGTGTAGACAGGGAGATTACATTTATAAAACGCGGCTCATCTATCATTATACTAAAGTAGTTAGACTTCAAACGTCAAATCTGGACAAAACAGATTCAGTTTCCATTACACTTCCAGAGGATGATTTTATCTTCATGAATAAATATCCATAGAAACTGCTTTTGAAAAAATATATTCCCTTTATAAAAGTAGCATTTGACTGAAGAAAAATCATGTTTTTGAGTTTTCTTTAGTATCAACATAATCCGGTAATAGTTATAGTATTATACTTTCTGTTTACATCTATATTTTCCCCAAATAATGAGAATTATAGTTCAAAAACCACGGTGCAAGGATCCTCTATACAGAAGTAATAGAAAGAGACAATAACACTGGCAAAAACCTATTAATATTATCTTTTCCAAATTGCCCCATACATTTTGTACTATCAGCGATGTACTCATACTCATTCATCAATGTGTGTGTGTGTGTGTGTGTGTGTGTGTGTGTGTGTGTATTTGTGGAGTGGGTCCTGAAAAGTATGAGGCGAGTCGAGTGTTTAGCACACGTGATCTAAACTCATCCAAAAGCAGCCTCAAGATCTATCAGAATAAATGATGTGTGCACAAGGCTAGCTAAAAGTAAAGGGATGAAGGCGGGTCAGAGATCTGAGAAAAGAGACATTTTAGGTCTCTGTGGCAAAGCTTGAGCTGTGTTTCCAAATAGCCCCAAAGATGTCACAGTCTCCACTCCAAATTTCCACAGTCTTTATTGTTATCAATTTACTAAATGCAAAGTAAATTGAACAAAAGAAAAATCTAAGTCACATCAGTATTTGGTGTTACTACCCTTTGCCTTCAAACCATCATCAATCCTTATAGATACACTTGCACAAATTCAGGGGGTTTTGTAGGATCGTAGCCGCAGTGGTCGGTCATGGTTTTCTTAGTGCAGCAGATGAAAACACACATCTGAGTCTATGCCTGCCTACATGTGACTATTAAGCAGTGGAATAAAACCTCACCTGAATAAAACTAACTGGCTGGAACTGGAAGCTGGAAAACAAGTGGTCTGTTCTGAGAAGCGGCCATGATTCTCTGGAAGGCACCTTCAGCAGCAAGATGTTGGCCGATGTGGCCGTAGAGGAATTATGTGCAGTCATCCATGTCCTGCAGAGGATGGAAATAACACGAGTTGCTCATCTAATAACGTAACACAAGGCACTGCACCAGCTTCAAGCAGTGTCTTGTGTTACGTCCTGGCATGCAAATAAGGTTTATTCTGTCAGTTTAGCTAAATTGCATTTACCCAATGCACAAATCAACTCGTCGACTGAAGCCTGATTGCCATGACTTTATCTGGACCTCGTAACACAAGTGGATAAATTCTTCAGGCCGTTCTCAGTTTGGCAGCCTTTAAATGTCACCTGTGGTATCAGGCATCGCACAGGTCCAAGTCCGCTCAACAGAAGATTGCATCAGGCAACTCAAAATCCTGTTAGTTTATTGGCTTAAATCTTAATAAAATAATAAAAGTTTAAGTGGTCAGTTAGGTCCAAATAGCTTTCTGTGTACGCTTCTGTCAATGCGCAAAAGAACCAAACTTTCAGACAAGTATTCAACTAAAATACAGAGATTTGCTATAATAAAGGTTAAAATAATTTATTGCTACTACAGCAGATGTGATCAGAGCTTAATTTGGTGCATGAGGTAATAGTCCATTATGTTTGCTAGTGCCACAAATGCACAGATGCCAGCTGGCGTACAACTTCTTTGTGCAAACTCTGAGAAGTTGTAGAGAAGAAGTAGCCTGACGTTCTCTCCTAGAAAAATCCCCCTGGCACATTTTAACACGACAAAGAGCTGTTTTCTTGTACTTTTATCCGCTTTGCACTAACTGAGATTACAATATTTTGGTTCAGCAGGCATCTTCATTTCCTTTGAACGAAAGTTGACCACTGAGGATAACATATTACTACAAAAAGAAGGAATTACCGTAGAATATCTTTGCACGACTCTCTCAGCATGCCCGTAAATTGTCTCCTGATTTATTTTAGTGTTAATATCTTTTCCACTGCAAGCAAATTGAGCCAAATCTGGAACTTTGCTTCTGTCTGTTAACTTCCATCAGTTATATGAAAGAAAAAGCCCCGCAGAGGCAGCCGAGTTATCTTGGTGTTGAATAGACACAGAATGCAATGTCTCTGCAGCTCATTCACGGTGAAACTGAAAAACGCCTCAGCATGTTCATTAGATTTGTCTGACTTACCCAAAGACGAGATGCTAGAGATTATTGGCATCCTCTGGCCCAGAAGGAGGTCCAGTTCAGAATGAACAACCTCCAGCAGTCCTCTGTCTTATGATTTCCCATCATCTGATCCTTATCCTGAATGCACAATTCTCCGACCTGCCTCTAATACCTCTCAATCAATAAGTATAGAGGCTAACTCCCCTGTAATAGAACTGCTGCTGTCACTAACAGCTTTATGTCCCCATGCTCTGGTTTTATATTCATTATCAGTCTTCCAGCTCAGAACAACAACCTCTAGGAGTCCTCTGTTACATGATTCCCCATCATGTGTCTGATCCAGCAGAACAAAATGTCTGAAATTAGTTCTGCAAAGATTAATTTACCAAAAGACCACCCCAGATTTAGTCGTGCGCCTCCTGAGAGGCTTGTCTCAGCCTTGTCTCCGATCACTCGTGTTTATATGTATATAAAGTATGACACTTGCCTAATTCAGTGTGATGGAAACAAGTTTGCTGCTTTGAATTATGTGCACTAGAAACACCCTTTTTGCGTAAAAGGCACAGCATGTAGGAGGTACTTTGTCAAGCATATACGAGGCAGTAAATACGGATGAAATATGGATGGTAAATCACTAAGATTTGACACTGGAAATCTTGGGAGGTACCTTAAATCTCTAGTGTGGTTAAATGCAGACAACAAAAACACCTCCTTGGGAAATGGTTTCAGTTAAGCTGAAAGTGAGTTAAACTGAAAAAGTTCTTCCCCGTCCTAAACCGAGGGTTGCATACCTAAACAATTAAAATGCTGATGCAAAGACTGCACATAAAATATTCAAAATTTGGTTGACATTTTTTTTAACCACATTTATGTAAGTGGTACGAGACAAGGCTGCTTGGATGACAAAAGTTCACGAATGGGAGCTGAATCTACCCACAAGGGCGATTCCTTACTCTTGTCACGTAATCGTAACTAATACATTTATGATCCAGGAGATTTAAAAAAAAGACAAGAAAAAAAAGTACTTTCTAGACTTCACTCATGTGCAATTCCAAGCAGATTAAATGGGATCTGTGAAGTCACTGGAGCGATAAAGATCACTGTGTGCATCCACTAACCACGGGACAATAAATCACTGTATAGAAATCTCAAAATGTTCCCTTGCTTGACAACACACAAAATAATTGATGTCATCATATTGCCATTTAATCATTTTTGTTATCATGTTTTTCTATTAGTTCCTAGGAGTCCAAGAACAAGGGCTCTATTTGCATTTTCAACGTTCCCTCGGGGGAAATCGTAGATACAGTAATTTTGTCATTGCAATGCAACTTAATGGGTAGCATTGTGAGTTCGAGGCTCCAACTAATGTCTTCTGTGGTAGTTGTTTTTTCCCATTCACCACAAAAACATGCTCTCTCGCTCTCGCTTCTGGGAATTTCTCTGTTGCAGCATTTAGGCTCCAGTTCCTGTACGACACAGCAAATCCATTCTCGAGGGAACGCAAGAAGGCATTTTAGAAATCACTGAAAATTACTTCTGCTCCATTCTGTTATACCACAAAGGGACACGCCAGGAAAAAAAACATCTGAATACATTTAGTCAACCTTCAGGAAGTGTGTAAGACAATGAGCACATGAAACGGCTGACTACGATTAAACAACGCATCCGCACATATTGATGTGACATGGTTTCAATCAAGCTCTTTAGACTGAAGCCGTTACAACGTTTTTATGATGCGCTGGAATAAAGAGGCAACAAAATGGAACAGGATGTTTTTGCGTTAATGCTGACTGCAGGGGGTTTAAGAAATAACAATAATACATTAACTAATGTATTCTAAGAAATGATGCACAATAGAAATGACACAGACATTAATAAACGGGAGGCAAACTGCATTGTTTCTAGATAACTTAAGAGTAAATTAGTGTACAGTCTGCAGTCCGTATCAAGGATGCCGAGGAGCTCCCCTCCTCCTGAAGTCAACCACCATCTCGTTGGTCTTGTCCGCGTTAAGCAGCAGCTGAATCCTTCCAGCCCACTCCACAAATCGGTCCACCAGCTTTTTCACTCTCCTATCCTGCCATCTATACACCCTACCACTGCAGAGTCATCAGAAAATTTCTGTAAGTGACATGACTCCGAATTGTGCTGAAAGTCAGTCGACAGGAACGGAGACGGCGCAGTGCCCTGTGAGCCTCCCACATCAGGCAGGATGCGACCCAAACGCACAAACTGCGGCCTGTCTGTCAGCCAGTCAGTGATCCAGGAGACAGCAGATGCACCGACACCCTTCGACCGCAGCTTCCCACCCAGCAACAAAGGCTGGATGGTGTTGGAGGGACTGGAGAAACAAAGAATCCAGGTGTGAGTGAGCTCCCGGCAGTAGATAAACGACAGTGTCATCCACCCCAGACACGGCTGGTAGGCAAACAGGTTTGGAGATGATGTCACCCACGGCCTCAGGTGGGCCAGCACCAACCTCTCCAGCACATGGGATGTAAAGGCCAAAGGACGGTAATCACTGAGGCCAGATGGAGACGACTTCTTGGGCACAGGAACTAGGCAGGAGGTTTCCAGAGATGCGGTACTCTCTCCAGGCTGAGGCTCAGATTGAAGAGATGCTGGAGAACAGCAGACATCTGGCTGGCACAGGTCCTCAGCATCCTTGGGCTGATGCCATCAGGGCCTGCAGCCTTGTGTTGGTTCAGTCTCTCCAGCTGTCTCCTCACCCGGTGTCTGCGGGGCGAGATATAGTGAGGTGTGTTCCCATGGTCACCGCAGGAGGAGGAGGAGTAGGGAGGCAATGAGGAGGAGTGGGTGATGGGGTAGAGGAGACAGGAGTCTGAGGGCTAAACCTGTTAAAGCATCTAATGGTTGAAGCAGTTGTAAAAGATTAACAGTGATTTCTCTGCAATATCATAATGGTTACGCAGTAACACAAAATGGTTTCTGATGAGGTGTTTTGAGGCTGATTGCTCACATTTCCTTACTTCACATCATATTCCCTTTTACCCTTAATGCATTTTACATAATGATGGCCACGACTTACGCCAGCTCACCCATCTTTGCCAGCTGGGCAGCACTCCCAGTTTGTCCAAACATGGCCAAAAGAGGTGGGATACGAGTGGATTTGAGGCAGCCACGTGACACCACTGCAGCACAATCTGCAATGTCGCTGGTTTGTTCACCTAAATCCGTGGAAGAATTGTTGTGTGTACACTGGCTTCAGTCTATTATGTTTAAAAATATAAATATATCACCAACAGGTGTACTCAGTACCATGAGAGGTTGAGTTATTAATGCTGCTGCACCCTGATGTATAGCTGGAGTTGTGAGATTACGTGTGGATGGTTTGACCATGTTTTTCCCATTACAGGTGGATATTTAGGTATTGTCAGGCAGCTTGCAGTTGTGTATTGTGCTTTGACTTTTGGCATACATACAGTAAGCACTTGTCCTCTGGAGGGTAGCAGGGGGCTGGAGCAACGTTTTAGGTGAATGCTCAAACAAACTGTTGCAGAAGTGTATCTTCAAATCAAGTGATGGAACTAGAAAAAAATTGGAGATCTGAATGTTGGAGGGAGGCAATTTACTCAAGCAATTCACAGCAGTGCCAACTATTGGAATTAGTAGAAGACTGATGGGGATGCCTGGCTTGTTGACATGACATCAAAGCAAGACGTGAAAGTTTGAAGTATTCTATATTCATTTGAATATCATCCGCATTAGTGGCAGATAGAACAAATCGACATAGAGTATTTATAGCACACAGAAGAATGAAGGTGGAGTCTCAGCAACCTGACATTTTGCACAAACGTATTGTAATATATTGTAAGTGAGTTAAGATAAACGTACACATACACACATATAAGTGTTAAACAGTCTCCATTTTCAGATGGTGCTAAGGCTTAAAGGTTTAATCCGGTTACATTTGTACTTTTCAAATTATTAAATCCCCAGTGAGGAACGTCACGGTGGGTGTTCGAGTTTACAAAGTCAGCAAAACTTAAAAAGTTATTATTTAAAGACAGAGTAACACGCTCTCACTCTTAATTCTGACTCAGCAGAAAACTGAAACAAGGGCTGTCTATCAAGTTTTTGTTTGTTTGCTTGTTTGTTTGTTTTGCTGTGCGTGTGTGCACATCGAACTGGATTGATTAAAAATGAAGGATAAACTTCGAACCCAAAGGCTGCTGCGCATCACGCCGTGCAGTCTGCTGCACTGATGTGACACATGAATTTTAGTATTTTTAGTCACTGAACCCTGAGTTGCTCCCGGTGCTTGGCAGTGGTGTGTGAACCTGAGTGGGTAGATGTGTCGTTGTGACTGTACGGGGCTTTGAGGAACAATAGGTAGGAAAAGCGCTATACAAATACTAAACCATTTATATATATATTTTGTTCATATCCTGTTTGTCTTTTGTTTGAGATACCTGGAAAAAAAGTGGGAACATTTATCAAGCAGGAGAAACAGACTTTAAATGTGTCCCCCTGCGAAACACACGTTTTTGTGAAAAAATGAACAAAGCCACTTAACACAATGTTGAGTAATACATGAGCACATGCGCACACATCCCTGCTATCCTGCAGAGGGGGAGCGCACACTTTCTCGCAACAAACTCCATCTAGTAGGATTTAAGTGTGTAATTCACAGATCACAATGACGGGACAACACAGATGGCCATCCCTGGAGCTCTTTTCACTTGAACGACTAAAAATGCCTTATGTGCTTGTCCAATCTGGATAATCACTTCTGACACAGACATGCTACTGTACAATAATTCACCCCATCCTTATTGCATTGTATTATTTTATTTTATGAATTGTGAATATCTTGCTAACATATTGAAAATACTGTCCTGTGCTCTAAAATCCCAGCAGGCCCTTTCCCCAGATCTATTCATACTATAAAGACTTTTTTGCCAGTGGTGTTGTAAACCTATGGAGATTTAAAAAAAATCAACTCACCTCACTCAATCTTAGCAGAAGTATTTTAAAGATTTCATCTCGGCTCAGATTTAGTGATTTTCTTTTCCCCCTGAAACTAACCAGCTGCAGATACCGAAACACCGACAGTATATAAGGGGTGAAGTAACAGAATACACAGCTTGACTGACTCTCCATCAAAAAGGATCACGCATTACTTCTAAACAGGCTGTAAAGATTTTTTTAAAATCAATACAGAGCCTCGACCAGCCAATTATATCACAGAATGACAATTATATTATTATACTACAGAAACATAAATACAATGCCAAGTATATTACAGAAATTAAGCCACTGATGGCACGAATAAATTAGGCCCGAAATTAAACTCCTCCCTATATAGTTGTTGTTGTCATGTCACAATGTTGTACAAAATCCGGAGTTGCACCAGGTCGTAATTTCTGTTCTGCCAAAAAAAAGATAAAGGTTCAATCAAGAGTGAATCATCATTGGCCTACTTACATGTGATTATAAAATACAAAAATAATAGCCCTTTGAGTAGCAAATTTGGACTTGACCTGACTTTGACTCCTTGGATTCTGTACATTGTATATCCGAACAACCTTTTTTCTTTTTTATGTCGGACCCTGAAAATTAATTTCCAAAGTGCCTGGACACAACCTCACGATTAAGTCTGGCCTTAGGTTATGAAATCAATTTAGCAAAGAGTATAATATTATTCCCCATTAACAGAAAAGCATCGACAATGTCCTTAGATTCAGGTGAATACAGTTACAACTGACCTCCTAAGACAGACCTGCTCAAACTTAACTTTAGACCACTTATGGACCAAGCTGGGAAGGTCACCAGCCGCTGGTCAACAGCCAAAGTTTCTATGCTTATTCCATTGTTCCCATTTCTTCACCTAAATCATGTTTTAAAGAACCAAATAAATATTTTTTCCCCGTAAAAAACGTCATTTAAAAACTGTATTTTGTGTTTACTTATGTTATCTTTGTCTTATATTTACATTTGTTTCATGACCTGAAACATTTAGGTGTTTAGTAAGAAATCAAGGAGGGGATCAACACTTTTTTGTGAAAAAAAACCCCAAAAAAACAAAAGAATTGCCCCAGGTCCAGTTATCTCAGTATTCGGGGTTACCTCTAGTAACAGCAAGCTATCCAAACATCATTCAGATTTAATAGCATTCTCAACCTTACTGGCCCTACAGACTTATCCTATTTAAGTGGTGATCCACCACACTTCCATCCCATTCACGTTGGGTTCGCCAGGTGAAGGCATTTCATAAGTTAGAAAAAATCTGTGAAAAGTTCCCAAAAACGTGGCATGCCTTTTTTAGGGTGATGCAAACACCTTAGATCAGGAGCTCTCCACATCTCTCCCCTTGTCGACTATTTAGTTTTTTATGCATCTGTCTGTACATGGGTCGGGTACTGGAAATGTAACAAACTGAAGCATGTGTGCATGTATATGAAGTTTATATGTACAGTATATATGTATAGGTTCCATCCAATGCATGCAGGATATTGTGTCCATGTAGGGCATTCATGTAGCTGCGTCTTTTAGCTTTTTATGTCAGTTTTGATTCTTTGTTTTTCTATAAGTGATGGGACATGCGACTACACTTCAACCAACACTTCTCCCTCTGCCTAAGAACGAAAATAAAACACTAAAAGCCACAAACTAACCAGCCTAGCCAACAGCAGGTAAGAAGTGATGGGACATGCAACTACACTTTCAACCAACACTTCCCCCAATTTTCCCCCAATTTAATTAATCAGCGAGTGTGAGCTAGTAGCTGTTTCAATGTAATGTTACAATACAAGAAATCCCTGAAATCCGTAAACTGTGATCTAAAACTGGAAGCACTTTTTTTGCTCATATTCACTTAACTAATGTCTACTTGGCAAAAATAACCAGATGTAGCCACAATGAGGTTTGAGGGGTTTTTTTCAATGAGATTTTTCAACAACTACTAGATGGATTGGAATGAAATTTAGTACAAATGTTCCCAATAACTTTGGTGATTCTCTGACTTGTTTTTGTTTAATAGCATCAACAAGAAGATGAATATGGTTTACACCAGTTTATCATCAGTTTAGTAGTTTGGCTTTAACAACCCAACTTGAAAGTCACTGTGAATAGTAGTTACAAGCAAAAGTTGGTTCCAGAGGACTACAGCCGTTGACACATTCACTGTACACTTTTACTTTATTGCCTGGAGCACCGGGCTGTTATCACAGCTGTAGCTCAAGACTAGTTCACTTATCTGTAGTTCACTTACAACCTTAAATTTAAAGCATCGTACTGCTACATATTTTAAGTGATTTACTGTAAACCGCACATACTTTACATAACTGCAGGCATATTTTCCACAGTCTTTAAAATCTATGAATTACGATATCTCATGTCAGTTCATCCGTCACAGTAGCAATTTACCATCAGCAGCCATTTTATCTCTTATTATCTTTGTTAGAGCAAGTGAACCTCTGGATTGATTTGAAAAATCTGCAGGGAAAGCATTTACTACATCACACTGTTATGCTTCAAAGCTGACAGTATCTCACAGCGTGTCATGCAGGCACGAGAAATATCCATAATTAGCTCGGAGGCAAGGATTAATCACACGCAATGATGAGCTCAGAGTATTTAGAATTAATTAGAATCAATATCTATACATATTCCCAGGTATAGGTTGTAACCAAAACTCAGTAACTGCTGTTGTTTTCTTTGTATGCAGGCACGGCGTGTGAAATGTTGCGTTTACATTTGATATATCGTGTCTGCAGGGTGACACACGCCGCTTGTTTTTGTTTCATGTCGCTCTCAGCGTGGTGGGGAATCTTTAAAAAGGAGCTAATAATTTTAAATCACCTTACGACAGGGGCGATAAGAGGAAACCTGCTGCTCTTGGATGATGTTCAAAGGGCTCAATAAAGAATGTGCAACGGTAAAATCATGTTTTCTTTGGTTTCAGGTTAATCGTCAGTATGATTTTGCAGGACTCTGGGTTTATTAGCTTTAAAAATCCAAATATTCATTTTGATGGGGTAGAGCTAAGAGAAATAGAACATTTAAATTCCCGATCCAACTTTCACACATGCCTTTTACATGTAGAAATAGTATCTGTGCCACGTTACAGTGTGTATTTGAATTTTGTCTAATCTGTTCACTCTGACAGGTAGGAATTACACTAATGTCCGTGTTAGTCGGTGACATGTTCACATGTGGGAGACTGGATCTCAGTGTACAATGATGGAAATATTTTTTACTGGCAAATGTGCCGCAATTTGGTCCGATATACCATGCAGACAGTGAGAGCGGAGACAAGAAGAGTCATTTCATATTAACTGTTTCAGGGAGTCTGCCCACGGGCAACGCTTGGCTTAGGTCTCGACAAAAACATTTTCACATTATGAGACATGGAGGCAGGACCATAAAAAAAACAAAACAAACAAAAAAAAAAACACTGAATCCAGAGGGCATTATAAACAAGTACAAAAAAAAATAGAGCAAGTGTAGAAAGAAAATGAAGAATATGAAAAATATTGCAAGAAGTGGCCATTGGAGATGGATGTTTATTATAAATAAGAACATCATTTCTATTGAAATCCTATTTCATTGAAAATAAAATAAAGTAGCTGGTTATTTAAAAAAATTTCAGCAATTTCAGCTGAAACAAATCAAAATAACCACGTTCTTTACTGTATTTCATTGGAAATATCATACAGTAGCTTGTTATTTTAATTTTTTCAGCAGGATGTCAGCTGAAAGTGTATCCAAGGAAACTGATACTATCGAATGCTCTGCCATTGTCAGCCTCGTTCCGAGTACATTTACACATCAGTGGTCTGTTAGAAGCCATTGACATTGGACAATGGCATCACTATCCTTCTCCGGATGTTGCACAGTAGTGTCTCTAATGCATTGTTCTTATTAACAACTTGTGATTAGAGAAAGGAGAGACATGTACTAACTTGTCCATGAAGAGTTTTCCTCCATGCCACGTTATATCTAAAAGAAGATTGAAACAAATGTAAAGGGATCTTTTGAGTAGCACCGGAAATTAAGTGAATCCACACTCATTGTTAAAGGAACTCATAGAAAGCAGACCTTGTAATACATGAGGGGCTTTGTTTATAAAGGACTGTACAGCCTTTTAAAAAAATTCCAAACCACAGCTAGTGCACTGGGCTCATGTTGTGCAGCTCTTCCAAGAGCAGACCAGGTGGATCAACAGCTGCTTTGAGCAGTTCTGGCATTTACCGCCAGTGTTGATGACGCAGGTTCAGGCAAGCCGCAGCCTTGCAGGATAAACCTTGAAGGTAAAGAGTTGTCAGCAGGCAAACAGCTGACGTTGGTTCTTGCTAACAATGGCCACACTGACAGAGGTCTCTATGCGCACAGGGATGGGTGAAAGAAATTTAACTGTGAGCAAAAGGGGACTTGGCAGTCGGTTATAACAAAAACGATAAACAAGTAAAAATGGAACATTGTTACATGGAAACAAATTACAAAGAAGACTGAAATGAAAGTAATACTAGAAAAAAAAGCATAAAAGATAGAGGACTGCATGTATTGTGTATTAAACCTCGCCTAGTGCTATTTATAAATACACATTATTATCATAATTTTGTATTCAATATAATACACACATATAAAATACACAAGCTATTCAAGTAACACACAGGTTCAAATATTCATAACAGCATGTGTGTGCGTGCGTGTGTATAATTGACAGATAAAGAAACTGACAGATTCAACTTTCAACTTTAAACATACCTGAGATACGTTTAATGAGATGTCTGACCCCGAGGAGAAGCACACAACTTATCTTCTATTATGGGTAAACGCATGTTGATGGGAAGGAGCTGAACTCTTATCTTCTCTTCTGCGTGCCTCTGGATTTCACTTGGGGACTGAAAAGGCTCGATTCAGCGTGTAATGTGATTGGCTCAGCAGCGGTAGGGGCGGGGCCTACTGCGTACGGGAGGCTTTGATTGACAGGTCTAGTGTGGAGCTCTGTGTGAAACCATGCGGTGTGGAGGCAGCTCCTGCATCGCTGAATGAATGGAGTGTTTACTGAAAGATAACGTCTTCTGCCTCCATTTATCCCTTTACTAAATTATGTTGGATTCATATTAATGTGTATTTGAAGAAATTTAAATTTGTGGGGGTCTGTTCATTATCAATGAGAGCCTTTTATCATGCTGATGCCGGCTGTCAGGATCTGTGTGTGGTTATATGATGTATATTCTCAACAAGCTCCAGTATTTATATTTTTGACCAGGGATTTTCTGCCAGTGCTTCAACACACAACAGCACAGCAGTGAAATTACAGGAAGGTCTTTAGCTTTAGTTTTATGCAGATCTCTAGAATTACTAAAGTCAGGGTGGAGGTAAACAAACAGTTGCTTTAACAGAGAGAGAAAGAGAAAGAGACTTCACAGCTTGTTCCAGATTATGTTTCACTGGCTCACACAACAAACAGCTGTTCATGGCTCTGATACCGTAGCAGGTACAGATCCATTAGGGACAGCAGATGTTACAATATTCTTCCCAAATGAAGTCCCAAATGAAAACTGTGACTGGATCTAAAGGTTTCCGGCTGGGGACTCATTTTAATGTCAGGTGTGACCACGGGTTCTTAAAGCTGGCCACACGTGACAGGATTACCCAAACTCAGGGTCAGAATTGAAAAATGTGGAGATTGCATGTTGTATAGACAGCTTTTCGCTTCAGAGGGTGTGCACTCAAGCGTTATCTTGGCTATTCGCACTACTTTGAGGACAAAAATAACGTAGTGTGTGAACTGACATGTTAGTATTTTTTCCTTTAATTTGTAAAGATTGAAACTCATTTTGAGTTTAGCACCCTCCAGATGATTTTATTTTTGAAGCACAACCTGTTTTTATGAGCAACAATAATTTACTTCTCCTTTAACCACTACCTGATCCTCAAAAGTAAAAGAAATTGTCGCATGACAAGTAAAATACAGTAAAGGAGTGTGAATGGTGTAAATGAAAAACAGTAAATAGGGAATTACTTAACTATCGTTACATAATCTCTAGCTAAGGAAAGGAATTTAAAAAAGGGGCTTTATGAACAGATGGAGGAAAAATTGACAGTCTGTATGTTATTACTGCTATTATCTAGATTAACCATTAAAACAAATACGTTTACATTAAAGTCAAGTCACTGAGGGAATGTGTATCTAGGCTTCTGCGTCAATTTGATGCCGTAGCTACGGCAACAGCCCAGAACCTACGCAGACTCTAAGACTGTAGCCTGGCGTGCACCTCCCCAGAAATATAACTATGCGTCACGGCGATGCAGACCACAAAAGCTGTGATTTTTACACTTTAGCAGCGTGTTTTTGCTTTTAAAATTCCAGCTGCTTCTCCGTCTCCTCAAATTTCAAGTTGATTGTTGTGGATCAATAAAGATAGAACACATCATTACACGAGGAGGTTTGGAGATACAAACATTTGTATGTGAGTGAGTCAGACTGACGAGCATACAAGTATAATGGCTCTGGGATGAATAGATTTTTTTCTGATTCTGAAGACCCGGTTCATAGTCAACGTACCCTAGCTTTAAGTTGAAAGGACAGAGAGCAAATTATGGTGTTCTGTTAAAAAGTGGAAATAATGTCATCACATGAGTACAGCCATTTCTCAAAGAGTTACTGTATTTTCAAAAGTGTTAAAGAAAGACAATTGGACTTGAACAGTGACTGGAAGACGTTCCACCACTTTATTTGGATCATTTGTGGGTGGTGTCTACCTGAAACACACACAATCAAGGATGGTTAACGACCCAATACTCACTGGCATTAGAGGATGTTAATCAGATTAACCTGGGTGGTATCTTCTTTGCAAGGTTAATGGTTCTCTGATTACCCAGTAAGATAATTCTCAGGGTGCGAATTGTAGCGATGTCAGTGCTGTTTAGTAACTGACTGAGAAGAAGTGTCTCAATCCACCCTTCCTGTTTTCCAGTTTTACACAGATGGATCCCTTCGCTCCTCTTTCAGACCATCTGTCTTATCTGGCTACGTGTAGAATGTGGCATCAGCTGTTTCTGCAGATACCTGCTAAAGACATATGGTTAACACTAAACGTCTCCAGCAGCCAGGGGGAATCTGAATGTTGTGCGGCATAGTAACACTTTGTCCACAAAGGATGAAGGTTAAGGTAGAGGAGTTAATTTCCACACTTCATCATCCAGCGGCAAGTAATTTTCATGCCTAATCAGACCATCAGTGGCCCCAATCAAGCAAGTTTTTCCCTCATTACTGTATAATTTGTGTGTAATATCAAGGATTTATCAGTTTTTTATGCGTACTAAATATATCTTTTAAGGCGAGACACTGCAGCAAAAATACAGTTTTTTCACACACTGATAAATTTTGAGATATTTTGTTTCTATCAAACCAGTTTTAAAAAAGCAGTAAAAAAATTCACATTTAAGTATTGATTTCACTACACTCTATCCAAAATCCTACCCTATGAGGTACCACTGTGAAGCTTTTTCTCCTGTAGAAGTCAGTCGAGTCCAAATATGGTCATATCCTTTGTATAGGCAACCAATCATGAAAGAACAAGGGCTCATCCGAAGCTAAACTCGAACTATCATTGGTTGGTGTCGATTTCTGACAAGGTGATTCTTCAAAAGCGCCACGTGACCGGATATTCCGTGAGGGACATTTAAAATTACTTTTAAAAGTCTTCTCTGAGAAGAAAATGACAGCTCGAATTAGCACGAAAACTCAAAGTAAAAACAACCTGAAGGAGAGGAGAGAGGAAGTCAGATTCATTTGAGTATTTATATTATGTAAGATGATATGATTATATGATATGTTTAAAGGATATGAGTAGATGGTGCATAGTGGTTTCCAATAAAAAAAACACGACTTTGCAATGTAAAACTTGATCCAGAAATCTCCACTTCAGTAACATTTACACGTACCAAACTGTCCAGATTTATTCCTAACTACAACCTGCAGGTATTTACAGAGGGGAGTTTTAATATATCATTTAAAGCCTGATTTGTATAACATTTTACTCCTAAAAACCGTGAGTTTTTTGGACTGTTTCAGATTTCTGATCTGAAAAAGTATGCAGATTAGCATATATTTAAGTAGATAACTTCTCATTTGTATATTTAAATCTAAATTCACAGAAAACTTGTAATACAAAGTTAATACTGTATTTATGTTATTAATCAGATGAAGACGTTCCATGGTCACATCTATTAGTTAAAAATGTTACCCTATTCACCTGTAGTCTCACCTTAACTTCCACTTTCCATTGCTGACAAAATACAAGTAAAAAGCTTTTTTACAGGTCTGGAACATGTGTCTAAGGTTCAGAGCATACTCACACGTGATCAACAAACCAGATATTTCTGATATATAACACACATTTTATTATTTAGTTAAAATAGATAGATAGATAGATAGATAGATAGATAGATAGATAGATAGATAGATAGATAGATAGATAGATAGATAGATAGATAGATAGATAGATAGATAGATCCTATATTAATACTAAACATGGGAAATTTCACCATTGCAGCAGCAAAATACAGGCACTCAACACTATATATACTATATATATAACAGGAAAAACACAATCTACTATATACACATAATTTACAGAGTTATAAAAATAAGTGAATTGGAACGAAAAGTGTATGCAAGGAGGGAAAAGAAATAATGTACAGAGTGTTATCTGTCATCTGGTGGAGAGGGTGGTCAGGATTATACTTGATTGATAACAATTTGTTAAGGGTCCTCCTCTCCACCACCACCTCAAAAGTTTCCTGTGTGCAGCCAATGACAAAGCCAGCCCCCCTGATCAGCACTCACATAAACGTCTGCTAAGATCACATTATTATAAACACATAATCAAACTACCAAGACATTATTTATTGCCTGTCGTTAGTAGGAAGAACAGCTGTTTGGGAGGACCACTGCCACCATGTTCTCTTTCCAGGTCTAGTGATGTACAATATGAGGGGAAAAGGAACATAAGAGAAATGTTATTTCAAGCAGCTGCTATAAAATCTCTGTGACACATTCCCACTTTAATCTAGAAAAGTAAGTAAAATGAAAAACAGCAAACATAGCAACTTTTATTTCATTGTTGCTTGAGAAGCTTAGTGTCGACATTTGTGGCATCACGCAAATAATAGATTTAAATTATGCCCCTTGTGTGGGAGTTTTCCCTAAAGCTGCTTTGACTCTTGCACTGGTTATCGGTCAGCGCATGCAACGCTCCTGCTGCTGTCGTCGCTTCGCTTTCACACACACACCTTTTCAACCTGCTCTAATGCAGGCCTGACAGAGTAGAGTAGATATTTTGGCAGATGGTGTTCAGCAGGGACATCTTGATAAGGTGAGGCAGCCGGATCATGTCCATCTGTTTCCCAAGCAGGGCAACAGCTCTCAGCTATATCGAAGTCCGTGGGGTTAATGCAAAAGGCCAGGTGTTCGAGGAGGAGGTGTGAGGGGAAGGTGAGACACACCAGCGGCACATACATTTTTCTATACATGCTCAATGGAATGAAGTAGGAAAGCAAGTTTTCTCTCCAATGTTGGTTCAATGTCAGGGAGGTTGCTGAATCTCTGATTTACAAATGTGTACGTTAGCTCATATTGCACTAAAGCCTAGTATGCAATATTAAGGTTTTAGCTTCAGCTAAATTATGGATTGTACTTAATTAATGAAATGTGAAAACCATAACATTTTCTTTATTTTCTTTTTTAATTCTCATTATTAATATTCTCAATTTGTTGTGTCACACAACATGCACACATCCTATACATGAATGTAGCGTCGTGTTCAGAGAACGATGGCTGGAAAGACTCTTTCTGCTTTCTCAAGCAGCAGGAAACACTCATGAATCTTGATCAATAGTCTTGTTTTGGAGGTGCAGAACAGTGTGACAAAACCAATTAGAGCTAAAAATCCATGCCTGTGTGCTCAGAAAGCCCAGCAAGACGTTGTGTGTGTGTGTGTGTTTGTTCATATGCATTACATTATGCCGGAAACACGGATAGGCACGTAGGGCTGCAGCGGTGGAATAAGCAACAACGGTCTGATCTCCACCTCAAGATGTGCTCCAGGCCTTAAACTTTTCTGAAGTGAAATTGGATCCTTAGAAATAATAACAAGGCGCACTTTGAAAAATGTGAACTTAATCACTCAGACGCAAACCTGCTGCAACAACACGCCTGGGGTATTTACTGGACATTGGATACATTGTGGGATGATTGGTTTACGACTATTTTGTGTTGTGGTGGTAATATCAGATGAAATCCTCGCTCTAGGTAAAGCAGGGGTCCTCTTGCACCTTATTTTAGTTGTTACCCTGACGCCTCCTACACTGTAAACCCGGATGAATTGGGTTTACTTTAAAAAAAAAATTGAGGAAACCAGACGCCCTAAAAAAAATTCCAGTAATGTCCGTTGAAAACATGAGTGCATTTGACTTAAAATTTTTAGCGGATGACAATGTGATTTTCAGTTCAATACACCTTAAACCAAGCTTGTTTAACTTAAAAACATTGGCAATATCAATTGCTTTGCTCATTTATTCCACAAATACAATTAAAAGACATGATCAAGAATCGACAGAAGCAAGTTTATTTGTACTTTTAACTATTTAGGGTATTTTTTTTACTTTACTTTTCATCTCTCTCGCAACGTTTTCCTCATGCACACAGCCCGTCAGTCTCCGTTACAATTACATGGCCAATTATTACTTTTATACACAGAAATGATGGACACATTGTGAAGGTTTAATTCATCGTTTGTTCAGTTTGTTCTAATTTCAAATGTGATTTCAATTATCCTTCTACATGTGATTTCACGATTTTATTCAGTTTACAGTTTTCTCAGTAGATTAGATTAGATTCAAGTTTATTGTCAACAAAATGACAGACCAACAAAATGAAGTTAAGCACCTCACCAAAAGTACAATAAATAGTAGAATAAATAGTATAAAAATCTTGACTAAAATAAATATTGGCAAAGGTCTAGATGCTAAGATGCTGATAAGTACTGTTTCTACGTTAAGAAAATGTCAGTTTTATTTTTTTATTTAGCAATTTACTGTGTTGTCCATGAAATAAACAATGAAAGAGTCTCTACTGTTACAGTGGTTCTTGATTTTATTTATTTATAACAACCAATTAATAATTGCCCAAACAATTTCACTCCTAAAATATTTAAATCTGGAAAATAATAATAATAATAATAATGAAAAAGTTGATGACCATTTCTATTTTAAATCTGTAAGAAACAATATGGTTTAAATAAACACATATTTAAATGAAAATAAACCCACTGTAATGTTTTATTAATAAACAGATTAATTAGTGACTAATTATACATCTTTGCCCTATAACACTTAAAATATTCAAATATATAAAGAAACTTCAAAATGATGACCCTTTCCAATGTAATTACTCTGCGGTTTAAATATGAAATTGATTGTCATGGTGATGGTCCTGGATTGATAATTAGTTTGACCCTCAATGAAAGTTTTCAAGATTGTTGCTGAACAAACTCAGAGAAGCCCGAGACAAGTCTGAAATTCAAAAGAGACCGCATCTCAAGCGTGAATATCTTCACTAGACATTCACCGAAGTCTGAGAAATGGCAGCCAATGATTTACGGCGCGAGAATTTACTCCTCAGCTATGGCGTCGTCTATATTCTGGATGGACGTTATGGTAAAAACACAGGGATAACCTGACATAATAATACATTTCTCTACCTATTTAGACTTAGACTCAGACAGACTTTAATGATCCACGAGGGAAATTACTTTGTCACCGTAGCTTTGTTGCACATAAAAGTAAACAACACAAAAAACACAAGAAAAATAAAACAAATGAGTTCAAATTAAATAAAAATAAAAATAAAGAATGTAATCAGAAAATTTACAGAATTAGCATTAGGCCTATATACAAGTTATACAACCTATACATAATGTTCTTTATATATATATATTAAAAGGGTTAACATTAAAAGTAAAGGGCCAAGATTGCACCTGGCTCATTTTTGAATGATGCTAAAATTTCAAGCACATACTGTAGTTTACAGTGGATTCAAGCGCCATGGATACAACATCACTGTGGTCAGCCTGGGGTTTGTTATTGTTTGAACATAGTGGAGTCAAAGCCTGTATACAGGGTATGTACATGACCACAGCAAGCTGAAGTCTCCGTGGTTACGGCCACTGAGTGGCAAAAAGTGACAGTTGAGCATGGAGATTAGCCACATTAGTTTGCATCATAATAATCATAATATGAAGTCATACTGTAAGTTACTTCTAAGTAAGTTACGTTCTGGTGGGCTGTCCGATGAGTTTGTCGTTGTTGTTTTGGCTGGTTGTTTTGTCCTGAAATTTTCCTCACCAACACGAGAAACCGTCCTCTGAGCACTGAGAACATTAACTCTATGACCATGTCAATAGTCTGCTGAGGGGATCCAAAGACTTACCTGTGATCAAGACCGACAACTTTTAATGAGGAGATGGAGCGAGACAACTGGAAGAAGACCCCACCATCTCCCTTCTTCCTGTCGGTGCCGGCTGCATGTTCTCCCAATTGAAGGATATTCACTCCAGTTATTGCCGAAAAAACGGATATAGAAGTGCTGAAGAGGGGCCGGAGAAACCCCTGTTTACCGATCGGAAGAGACAGAACTGACAAACCGGCGGATAGTCACCGACTACGATGCATCTGGCTAGCTCATCACACCTGCCCTCTGTCAGTTCATGAAGTGTTCAGTCCAGCTGGCGAAGTCGAAGCATCATCAGCAGAAGCCCTTCTCCACCAAGAAAGGGAGTTAGAGTTTGATGAGTTGCATGTTTGAATCCTCTCAGGAGGATTTCAAGCTTCTTCCGCGGAACTTTCTGCTTGACTGTCATGGATTTTAAATTTATTAATTAGTTTATTACCAATACGGGCACAAGTCAGTGTTTTCTGTGCATCCTGTCATCTTTATTTATCCCTTGGTGCTGCCCTGTACATTGTCAAAACCCCTGGACAGAGACTCACGTGGAAGATTTTGATTATGAGAGATTATTTTTCTGCATTTGTAAATAGTTTGCTTGACGCACAGGTCAGTGTTTTTTGGTGCATGCTGCTACCTTTATTTATGTCTTGGTGCTGTGTCTGATATTAGGCTTTGGGAAGATGAGAGAGCTACAAGGACAAGATGAGCTGCAAACGTGCAAAGAAACAAGATAAGCAGTCCATTCCTGTAAATACAATAAAAGTCCATGTGACACAAGCAAGAAGTTATTACCCTAATTTATGGAGAACATCTGGAGGTTTTAACTATTCCTTTTGTGTCTTTTAGAAAACATCATCTACTGTGGCCTCGCTCTTTAAAAAATGGTAAATATTCATTTAGGTTTGTGTCGTAAGAATTCCTCTGGTTAATCAAACATTTATCTTGTTGTTCTGATGCAATTTTCCATATTTTGTTGGCGCTTTATTGCAATTTCCTCGTTCCCCAAGAGAGAAGAAGACATTAGACGAGACGGGAGGAAACATCTCCACAACTTCCCTGGTTGCTAAATCAACTTGATGGTGTGATGATCATTCTCTCTGATACATCACTTTTCTATTACTCGCACATACAAACCCAGAAACCGTGGCCCTTTACTCTTAAGCTGCCATCAGGCTGGCACTGAATGAGTGGGCAGTGAAGTGTAAAATTCCTGTTGTATCTAAAAACACCGAAACATTCATTAATTGAATCCTGAATTATATTTATTTATCATTCCATTTTACTTCAGAACAAATTATATGCCCTTAGGTAGACATCTTAAACTCTTTTCATACAATCCTTCATATTTTTTAAACAAAACAATGCAAAAAAAGTTGTAAACATTTTCACAGTGCATCTGAAACTTCACTGACAACAATGATAATAATTTCAATAATTATGACGTAATATTTTAAAACCGATATAGATAGACAGAATCTTGCCAGATACAAACATACATATATGTACAACACATCACATTCAGCCTTGTATGTGTCTTAGAAACTGGGGGAGAGGGCCTCCTAAACGTCTGATGTGTGTATATAATACAGTGCAGATCAAACCTGCAAATCTCCTGAGGACAGAGCATTTGCTTTGCAGAAGACAAAAGGAAAACAAGGATCCATGCAAAGACTTTGCTGCTGTAGTAACACAAGTCTAAATTCTACTTGCATCTTTCTGATGTCATTTCACTTTATGTACAGCGGATTAGTGTGAATATATAAATAGCAGTGCGTACAGGATTTATCCCATTATTCATACCTTGTGTAGGACTAGAGCATCCAGGAAGTGAAATATAAACAACTATAAATTCTGCATATGGTATTTCTCCTGATTCAGAGTTTTAAGTCCCGAAAGGGATTAACAAAGTCTTTGTCATGTTTCCAGGCTGCATCTTGACAGGTAAGATTTACAAAGATAAGATGGATGCATTAAACCAAGGTTTTGATACTGATAGGATGCCTGAACTGGCGCCAACAGAGGATTTTTTTTTACATGCGAAGGGTTAGATGACAACTGCATCCAGCTTGAGCTATTTCATGCACACCTCCGAAATATCCCGTCCACACCTCAGTTTCTCTGCAAGCAAGCTTCTTCGCAGTATGCTCCTCTTCCAAGCGCCTGAAGTCTTTCTATTCAGCAACAAATACATTCTGTAATTAACTGGGAGGTAGAAACAAACGCCTTCATAGAAGCTGTATACACAATAACATCATAATAGATTCAATTTCCCATGTGGATTGCTGTGGGTCCGTAGAAGCCCGCAACAACAAGGTGGAAAATGGTTGTAAATTATTAATGGTCAGCCATGACGACCATTACTTTATGGATGTTTAATACTGGTGATCTCTCCGTTAGAATATTAAGGTTTAGTCTATCCTTCTCTTACACACACAGCAATAAAAAGAGCTAAAGGAAAATGGATTCCAGCTGCAGCGGGGGAAGCCATAGACCTGGCAGCTACTTTGCACTGAAGCTTCATAATAAGAAGCATTTATGGGAAACACCTTCAACGGCTCCAGTCAGAAGCTGGAACAACATAAAAATAAAACCCATCATCCCAATTTCAAGACACTGCTGGGGGGCTTCTCTGTCCCCTCGGCTGATATTCATAATTATGTAAGATTTCAATTTGGCATCTGTACAAACACATATCTACACACATGCAATATATATATATATATACTGTATATATTTCTTGAAAAGTAAGGTAGATGACCCAGGTGGGAATGGCTAGTGAAACAGAATACGCGCCTAGGTACTTGCAGTATTTGTTCTTAGAGAAGAACAGAATAGAAAAAAGAGACATCAGAATCGGTTTTCACAGTTATGATTCCTGTTTTTTTTTTTTTGTGTCCATCTTTGCCCAAAACGTTGGGCCAATCAGCGCCTGTCCAGCACAGGACTTTGAGGCCAAGTCTTTGATATGTATATTCTTCTCATGGTAACCTGCATATTGGTAGAAAAATATGAGTGTCCAAAAACAGCATTTTGGCTTTGACGGTGAGCATAAACGAGACCGTAACCTTTGGTTAGAGAATAACAAGCACAGATTCTGCTTGCATTTCAAAGATCCTTCTTCAGCCTTTTCACCATTTTTTTTTCTCCTCTCTTTTTTGAAATGTCATTATCAACACAACACCAACAACATTCTCAACACGTCAGAGTAGTCAGTACAATCGATCTGTTTTTGTTTTGTTTTTTTGTTTGTTTGTTGTTGTTTTTTTCTGGGAAAGTAATAACCGTGCCGTACTTTTCAATTCATTCTGAAGGTTACAAAGCAAGAAACGGTGGTGAGCTGCTACCCTGCACATCCAAATATTTGTATAGCTGTTGTATACATAGATGAACAGTTGGAGGTGACAGTTATTGCCTGTAACATCCTGATAGGAACAAGTGAACAGCGTGTCTATGGAAATGAGAACGGTGCTTCTTTTCTTTCATTTACTTTTTTAAATAGCGGGACGGTTTGCACAAGTGTCCGCCGAAATAAACTCTTTGAAACTTAAACGTCACAAGTCTACATTGAAGTTGTAGGAATGCTCAGAGTGACTGGTTTTATTTGACTGGACTGTAGGCTGCCTTTTCTCTCATGTCACATTGAATATCCCCATATTGCGTGTTTGGTGAAGAATGTGATAAAGGCTGCCTAGAGAGATCCCTCAGTCAAGGGGTCAAACAGCTTGAACTGGGTGTTGAGACTGAGAACAGCACTGCAATTAAAAAAAATAAATAAATAAGGGCCACCTAGTCAGTTTAGATTCATACTGAATGCACCTAATGATTTATGTCCAGTAGTGATACAGGAGGGAGTGTGTGTGTTATGCAGTGATACAAAAAGTGACAATGGGATACACATGCAATATGGTGTTTACATCACCTCAGCATGAAATTAACTTAAATTATGACCCTGATTTTAAACATAATCTTAATCATATTGTCATTACCTAATAATGGGGATTAAAGGGATATTTTTATTGTTCTTCTAAACAGCTCTAGATGGTAAAAACATTGTAAATGAACCAAAAGGTTCGTCATTTAACAATGATTTAACAGCAGGGTTCATTGAACAAACAACTAATGGATCTCAATAATATACAGTATAAAAATGAAAAATACATTTGGAGACACTGCACAGCAGCTTAAAACATGAGACAAGATAAAGACCACTTGCATCATTGTTCAGTACAGTACCCTGTGTGATAATAAAAACTGAGCCGGTTTAAACTCTTTTGCCAGATGACGCTGTGTTTGTTTTACTGGGGCCTCCTGCATTGACGCTACGTTGAAATGAACATGGAGACTTTTTTTTTTCAACTCCATGCAGCGCAAATATCAGTCTGAACAAGTAATAGAGAAGTAAGCCCTGAGCTAATAAGTGCCTAACCCCAGAGCTATGTGTCGTGTGAAAAAGCCCAGCGGGGCATTATTTCAAGTGGCGATGCCGAGTTGGTATCAACTTTTTCAAGAAGTAGTCATCACTAAGGATGGAGCATTAACTGGAGGAGAATAGTAAGCGGTAGAATGTGGCACATGTGCTGACCGTGCTGTTTTTGTGCGAGTTGAAGCGCATTATTTTACGACAGTCTGAAAGTGAGAACACAGAAAATGGGAACCGCTTTCATGGGCAAGCTTAGTGAAAAACTGCACAGGACTGCAGTCACCGCCAGCCCAGTAAAGAAAGGAGTCATGGCATGAAAGTCATGCCAGTCAACCACAACATGCACCCCAGCACATCTAATTAATCTTGTCCATGGCAGGTCTTTTTTGTAATTGCATGTGATGACCTATGCTGCAAGGGGAAAATCACTTGTTGGACCAGCACAAGCTCAGCTATGCTTGCTGGGCATTTTCTATTGGAGTAATGTTGGCAGGTGCTGATGCCTTCCATTATTACAAACTCTTACCGAACAACAGGTAAAGGGAGCACTAAAGGCAAGTGGTCTATATTCATGCATAGACATAAAGTTAATGACTCCTGTTTTGTTAAAAACAGTAAACACTAAAATGGCTCGAGGAACATTTTAGTGTTTCTTTTTTTTTTCCTGTTCCTTAAGGAAATTACTAAGAATTTACTAAGAGCTGTTAAATTCTGCCCATGAAGTCCATTCTCACAGAGGCACGCTAGAAAAAAAATACACTCACATACAGTATAAATAAACCACATGATTTTTTTTCCCGCTCCCTTCTTGCACAGACAGAATCAGGCCTATCCGATTAGTCGCTCTGTTTTTTTGTTTGTTTGTTTTTTTATTATTATGGGTCTTATTTTCATAGGAATGGACCACATTGCCGTTGGTAATCAACCAAGTTAACTGAAATTCAGGGATGCGGCATAATCTATTAAAAGCAGTCGAATGAAAGGTGAAGGTTTGACCTCTTTCCAAAAGCCTCGGGGCCGCCAAATTTAATGAACGCAGAGCTCATCCCCCCGACCTGGCTAACGCTGTCACAGGGTCGCCTCGTCAGCTGACAGAGCTCGTTTGTTGGCGCACATGGCTTAATTGTAGTTTGAGGTCTGGTGAGCACATGGCCAATAAAGACGTCACCAAACGGATGAAAATAAGACCCATAATTTATCCTTCAAAGTGCACACCGCTGCAGTCTTTATTTAGGAGTGGAGATGCTACTTGATTGGGAACCAAAGATCCTAGTATGTGAACATCAACGTCCTCATCAAGCTCAGGACTTAAAACCAGACAGCCACATACCTTCAGTCTTATTATCCTAGATTAATGTGATGCTTCTTCTCAATAAATATCGTCATGAGCTTTCATTAACATCCAATTATTACTATTAATGTTTTCGCCGGGTATAAGGTCAGAAATGGATAGCATATTATTATAAACACATTACATACAAATATTGTGTAACAAACTTTTTTTGTTGTGACAAAGCTTATTTGGTGGTTTTCAGAAACTGTAAAACTGACCGTTCCAAGCAGAATATACACTGGGAGAGAATGTAGCTTTGTGAGCGTTGTAAATATATTAAGTCGTGCCCCCAGAGCTTCTTCCTCTACACTGTAATTGAGTCATGCTTCCTGTTCTGGACAGAGGTGATATTAGACAAAATATCATTGCAAAAACATTGCTGTTCTGCAGAGGGGTGGTCAATACAACATCCTCAGGGAAAAATGTAAATTTTTACACAGGTAACGGTGGGGGGCTGGAGGGGTAGAGGTCGGGGTGTTCTTCCTCAGCGCGTTGGTCTTTACCTCCTCAAGGGGTCTGGTTGTATTAGGATTAGTACTGAGGCTGACACGCTGTAGTTTAGTTAATCTACCCTCGGTAATGAGAAAACAGCATTAACTTCTCACAAGATAACAACAGCAACCCTGTGGTCCTTCGGTTTGAGGCATGCATAAATAAATTACATATCAAATCCAAGACATTGTCAAATACAGTACTTGTAATAAACACACAAAAGGTGGTCGAGGGAGCATAAAGTTTCAGTATCAGTTCCTCCCTCTAAATCCAGCGTACACTGATTTGCATTGCGACTCCTGATGTCTTGGTTGCTGGATGTTGGTCAGATGCTCGTTGTCGCTCATTAATTTGACCTGACGTAATATTGATGCACACGTCTGTGGACTGTTTGGCTTGCTTATCCTCCTGCATTGGCTTTTCACTCAATTGTCGTGTTTTTTTTTTCCTGTGTGTTTTATTCTCTTCATATTTTTTTTTTGGCAGTATCACATATTTGAGGCATGAGTAAAGTTATATAGTTTTTCTTGTAGTCAGTCTTGATCTTTTTTGTTTTTTTCTTACGTTTTCCCTCTTCCCTAACTTGTGATTAATGTCTTTCAGTGTGCAGTCTTGCCATCTTTTTCCTTTTTTTTTTCTTCCTGGCTGCATTTGCTTCTCTAGAGGAAGTCGCTCTGCAGCTCGTTGGAGAGCTGACTGACAGCGACCTCACTGTGCAGAGATCCTTTCAGTATCCTGGCAGTCTGCTGGGGGCTGTAGTCTGTGCAATTTTCTCTCGTACCAGTGACTGTTTCGGGGCAAGGACAGTGTCTGCAGGTGCCGTGGTTCTCCGGTAGTCCATTTGATAACCTTGTAGAGTTGCACTCTTCTTTGTGATGAAGCTGCATGCAAGTTCCCTTCTGTACAGAGCTGCTCTGGCACAGGCATCCGCAGAGTGACCTTCTGCACAGAGCGACATCCCGGCACACGGACTTACGGAAATTGGGCTTGAAGACCAAATAGACAATGGGGTTGTAAAGGGTGGAGGACTTGGCAAAGATAGCTGCCAGAGCAAAAGACATAGGTGGTACAGATGCTGGGTTACCAAACGCTGCCCACATGGACACAATAGCATATGGACTCCATGCTGTCAGGAAACCGATGCAAACGGCCACGGAAAGCTGAAAAGATACATAACAACACACTCAAAAAAAGATTCACGAATTCACACATTTACGAATGTTCAGTCTATAAGAAAGCTGATGGCTTTACCTTAACGATAAGCGTGTGTGCATTGGTAATCTTGTTCTGCGGAGACATATGCTGCTGCACAGCTTGGCGAGAGCCCCGTACAGTCAGGAGGATGAACGTGTAGGACAGAAAGATGACGGTGCACGGCACCATGTAGCAGAAGAAGAAGAGGCAGACGATGTAGCTCATGGCCGCGGAACTTTGGCTGGGCGCATGCCAGTTGATGCAGCATGCCGTGCCATAAGGCTCGGCGCCGTACTCTCCCCAGCCCGACAGAGGACCCACAGCAAACACTCCAGCGTAGCACCAGACACCAGCGACAAGCAGGCAGGCGTGGCAGTACGAGAACTTGTTACCTTGTTACAGTGGAAAGAGAGTTTGGGGAATGATTACAGTCAGATGAGGACTTAAAAGAAGGATATAAAGCAACAGCAGATCAACAATATGCTACTAAAGCATACCGAGTCTGGTTTACCTGATGCTGATAACAGGCAATGAGTGAGGAGGAGAGAGAAAGAAGCACAGAAGGAGGAGAAAGTGAATCATCCAATGACAGATGAAATGATTTAATAGGACATTTGATGAACATGTATATGTGATGCGGAGGAAAAAGTTTAAAAATAATAATAATAATAATAATATTTTACCTCAGGTGTGTTTCACTCACATGCCACACAGGAATGCACATGTGAAGTTAATAAAGTTCGTTATTTCAGGAACTTAAACATAAACAGTATTGTTGGCGCTGCATGTTTGCCTAGGGCTAACACACGTGAGAAAAAAAAAAAAAAACACTTCAGAGGCAGAGTTATTTCCCCCATAGGCACAGACGTATAGACTCCAAGGAACACAGTCACCAGTAGGCCTGACCCTGTTAATCACACGGCCGCTTGATTGCAATTACTTAAACTGACTGTCATCACCATCACCGTTTTCCACTGAATGAGGTTTGACTGGTGCTCATTTATTGATGTTATTGTGTTTCTTAATTAGTGGGAGCATTATATTTGTTTTCTTTTTCTTTTCTTTTTTTTTTTCGCAATTAATCATCAACTGAAATTTGATGACACTGACAATGCTAGGCAGTATAAAATGAGAATGTAAAGTAAGATTTTCGCTCTGCAGGCTAATCATGCTCCCTGTCCTTGTGCTGTTTTTCATATTCACTTTGTAAGTAATAATAACATATATTGTTATCCCAGCATGCATATTATTTATTCCCTTGGCCTTGGTCAAGAAACATGTAAATACTGTATGTATGCGGTCTGTGCATAATAGCACAAAGCTAGCCATTCATCTTTTTGGTTATAGTTATAGAAGCAATGTCTTCCCATGCGACTGACTTCCTCTGACGTCATTCGCTGGAGTTGCACAGATATTCATGATTATAAAAGTGAGGAAATACAGATCCTGAAAACAGTGTTATTGTGTGTTAATAGGACCTTCTAAATATGTGTAACTTGCCTTTGTGGCACATTACTATTTATGTATACAACTATTGGTGCAGCACTTAGAGCTAACTGCCCTCATGCCAGAGTGTGAATAATGGGGTCCATGGGAAACACTGAAACAGCCACAGTCAACTATAATTGATTTAGGCAGAGGCTTCTTCGGTGTGCAATCAGTGAGAAGGAGAACACATGCAGCCTTATCTGTGGCACCACACAGCCTATTCGGCAGGATGTCAGCCCTTCTTATAGTTCAAGCTGAGGGGTGGGGGTGGGGAGGTGATTACGCCCAGTGGCTCTCACTGAACTGTGCTGAGGAAGGGAGTAGTTACCCACTATGTATGGCTTTTGTCTCAAGTAGAGCATACTTTCACTGATCAGAAACTCCATCTAGACAAGTGGCACATGAAGGATCTCACCTGAACTCAAATATTTTAAATAGAGATGCATTAAATATTGCTTTCACATCGAAAATACCGGGTTGACACGTGATTTTCAGACCCGGGTCGACTCGCCTTTGGTGCGCTTTCACATTGGCAAAAGTCCCGGGTCTGACCTCTCACTGTGAGAGCTGTGTGCCTGTTTTTTCTACCCTCTCATATGTCAATGTTGACAACGTCATCATTACAAGATTTAAGTGCGCCAAATCTCCTCTTCTCCACGGATGCAGAGCAGCATGCAGATCTCACGCTCTTGCCAGTGCGCTGCCATGATTGAAAAGCATGCACAGCTCACATCAGGATTCCCAGATCGGTGCAATTTCAGGATCATGACGTTCACCTGTGCGCTTTCATTAATGATCGTGTGACAACACATTTAACACATTTGTCTGATTGAAAAATTGGACAAAAGTCAGTGGGAGTAGACCAAAACGTTGCTCTGTTTTTGAGCTGCTCACAGCCCTGGAGCTTCTACAATGACACAATGGCCGTCTAGTGACAAAATCACAATGTGACAGGCAGGTATGTCAACGTCATAGTGTAGATTAGCGTTAGGTCGATGCGGCACCCCCCTTCTGAGCCGAGCCAAGCTGATAAAATCCCAGGTCAACCCTTTCACATCGCACAAATAATCTGGGTCGACGTGAAAGGGGTTAAAGCGTTTTTCTCTCTTGATTCCAGAATCTGAACAGTGAGTGTTGCACAGGTTATACTTCTGTATCAAATTGACACTGTAGCTATGGCATCAGCCCAGACTCTATGCAGAACCTAACGCTGTAGCCTGACGTGAACCTGATGTGAGCCTGTAATTAAGGCTCATTTTGGGTACTGATGGACGCTGTAACCTACGTAGCCAATAGCAGTGGTGGCCATTTAGACTTGAGCAGTCGTAAGTCTGGCCACATCCCCGAAGATAAGTCATACAAATGTTTGTGTCTCCAAACCTCCTCAGTTAACCTTTGCTCAATGTGTGCCATCTTTAATCAAATCAAATCAATCAAAGCCTAAACCGCAGACACAGACCACAAGAGTTGCAATTGGACCACTTGGTAGTGGTATGCTTCCACTTTAGCGAAAGTTTCATTCACCATTTGTGAAAGGGAAGCAGGAAGTGGAAAGTGAAGCAGGAAATTGAAACAAAAATAAACCAAACTGGCATAAAAGACACCATCCATTTGCACTCTATAGATCTGACACCTGTTCACAATTTTCCTAAAATTTAAAATCTGTATAACACACTGCATAGGCAAATTATCCTAATTGTAATGGGATTTTATTGAGAATAAATGAAAACATCGGAAGAAATGGTTCAGATTTATACATGACAATTGGTTATAATCTTCAACACCGAATGAAAACATGTTTTTTATATACTACCGAAGGTGGCTATTTTTCTGAAGTAGTAATTTAATTGTGTTGACATTCTGCTACTCAGCTGAGAGGTTTATTAGTCTTCATTCAGATTCCCTTCAGATGCAGTCGAAATGCTTTGAGAAAACTCTGTAACACAACTGTTCCAGACTGTTTTGTCTCCTGAGATCTTGTTGTTAGACGCGTGGTTCACATCAGCCGATGGTGCTTGTGAGTGACACACTCAAAATAGGTCCCTGTTTTTGTTGATCACTTCTTAACAATCTTACACTGTCAATGGTTGAAGAATTCATTTGGTATTGAGGAATTATTAGCATGTTATTAGTTAAAATAGATATGTTTGTAACTGTAATCTAGATCTGATCATATGTTAAAACAATGATTTTGATTTTCTGTTGATGTGAAACTGCTTTCATGTCCGCAGTGGTTGTGAGGATCAGTGATGCTGTATCCCAGATCTGACGAGGAGGGTTGTCTGTTACAGGGTATAAACTAGTTTAGAATCACGAGAAAAGTACATTTGTGCATTTGTGCAAGGTTCCTAGCACGGAAGTCTCATAAAAGTGTAATTATTTGTGCTCATTTGCATTTCAAACACCTTTATTTCCAAAGCTCGTTGCCCCTTTGGGTTTTACACTCTGCATTATAATCGACGCTCCTCAAGAAAACAGACAAGAGGAGCTCTTTAGAAACACAGCCTTCCATTATAGCGTGTCTGTTTAGGTGCAATCATTAAACCTTCTGAAGAAATAATTTCTCATTCTCATTCAGTGAAGTGGGATTTAGACAAGGAATTAGTTGCAATGTGACATGCAAGTCGTGCTTGCCTCTTGTCTGATCCGTGCAGTCCAGCTGTGTCTGAAAGATCACCCATGCTCCTATACAGTATATCCTGCGTCATAGTGTACGTGCTACTGTCTCGAGTTGTGCTGATTTCTACCTTGACAAATGTGCCCTCCTTTTATAATAATTATACTCCTTCAGGGCTTGTTCATCTTGTGCATCAAGCGCCGTTGTCATCAATGTGTATTGGCACATAGACTGTAAGTGTGTGTGTGTGTGTGTGTGTGAATCATATAAATGGGCCCATCCCTTGATTGTAATGCAAAGTGCTAATGTACACCCGTCCACAGAGTGACTATAACAGCTTCTGAGTGATGTTAAATTAAATACCAGTTTTAACATATAGCACGTCCAGTGTTTCTAAATTAATCAAGATTTATGAGTTATAGCTAAGCAGCACTGTGACTAATTATGCCATTTTCATGACAAAAATAAACAACAAAAAAAACAATGGGGAATTGCTTAATGAGCAAATTAGAAGGGAATGATGAGTCTTGAGCAAATCTGAAATTGAATTAATCTCAGTGATATATATATATATATAAATCTATAGCTAATGGGAGAATCTTTGGGAGTACAGAGAGAGAGTATTTAAAAATAGATATGAACCCTGACTCAACTGTGCGGTGAGGATAGTTGGATTAGACACAGGCAATCATGTACAGTAAATAAATCCTCCATGGCTACTGTGAGGAAACAAGTTTAATTACGATCCTTAACGAAGTGCTGCCTGAACAGCCGTTCTAGCAATGAAGGACGAGTAAGTGAAACTGCGTGATCACTGAGGGGCTACAGTGCGGCCGCGAGCAGCGATCCTCTGCCTGTTTAATCACCATGCGGCAAATATTACAAAACGAAATCTTTTCCACGTATGACACGTTATACACGTTGACACAACTTCTCTCCAAGTATTTTTACTTAAAGCTTTATTTTTATGGCGGACACAGCTGTGCTTCTCTTGGTTGCGTAAATGTCTCAAATCTTAAGATGGCCATGTCACAGCTCATTTCCCTGTACTATGGTTACTATGGTTTCGAGAGGGAAGAGTGCCACCTCATCTGGAAATGTGTTCATCTCAGAGAGAGACAGAACGGAGCGCTGCCATAAAAGTGAGAATTACGCAAGTTTAGTCTGTCAGTAATTAGCTGACACTTTAAATGAATGTCCTTGAATAACATTTGAATTCATTAGCGTGACAGCTTTGGAATATTTGCTGGATGTGACTGATAATCCCCAGAAAGTCTAAGAAACATTCATATCAAAACTGCTTGTCCCTTTCAGTTGAGTTTCCGTTGGTTGACGTCTCTTTATAATTGTGCATTTTTTGTTTTTGTAATTAGTCCATTTGCATTTTGACCACATTCGGTTGGCCTCATTAGAGATTTGTCACTTGTTTTGGATTGCTTTGACAATATCATGGTGTTTGCTGCCAAGCCTCCTCCTTAAAACACAAGCTTTGTGTTTTAATGTGACAAATGAGGTTTTCATTTTTCTTTTTTTTTTTTTCTTTTTTTCAGATCCCCCACCGGGAATTTTATCAAAGCCAGTTAGCTTGCAGATGTTTTCTTTTAAATGTGGACAAAATCAAGTGCAATGCCCTGAAAGGCATGACAACTCCTCACAGACTTGAGTTCAAAAACAGGCCACGGTACTGACTGCTCAGCCGCCTGGAGGAGACCTTGACATCTTATCACACGATTGGAGCTTTCATTTTAGGAATTGACGTTCATTCTTCAAATCGGAATTCCTGATTGACAAAATAATTCAAAAGCTTCCAAGAGCTTCCCACCACACCGCATGCTCCTTGTTAGTACACAGAGTTTTCTCAGTCGTCACGGAGATAATGGAGAAGCCCGAGATTTTGTTCCTGCAGCCGTACTCGTTAAACCACTTGTCTGTTTTGGCTTCTGTCGCAGTCTGGCTTCTCATGGCAACAGATCTCCCTGAAAACCGAGCAAACAATTTCTGATGATGATGATAAAGTTGAAAGCCCTGAAAGCAGCTACTAGGCCTAATTGGACGCTGAGTTTACTTTGGATTGAGTTTAGTTTACTTATCATTTCTGCTTTGTGCATTTTACTTACATCGGTTGGCTGAGGGAAATCAAAGAGCTGGAGAAAAATGTGGACATGGATCCAAGAAACACTTGAGTCACTTGAGTTAGTACAATGGGATGTAGCTGCATATATAATGTTTGCGTTGCTAGTCTTTGTAACTGTATCAGTCTGTAGAAATAGCTTCCACAGGGATTACATTCATTATGATAATGACAGTGGCAGGTTGTAAGTGACTCTCACCGATTTATGGCTTTCTGTGCTACTCAGAGCTGTTGTCTCTGTTTTCTGATTCCAGCCCTCTTCAATTATTGATTGTAGTGGGGGGGAGAGCATTGATCTGTATGAATGAGGAGTGAGTTAAAACAGTAAACGTGATAAATATGATTGATCCGTGTGTATGTGTCAGATGACGGATGGCTGTCAGCGAGTTGCCGTCGTTAAATCTAAACTGCCTCGGTGTGGGTGTTTTCCTCTTTTGACACGTTTTAACACTTAGCGTGCAGGTGCGCTGACATGTCCTTTAACCTCTGGACAGCCAAGATGTATTACAATCACGTTTGTGATCCTGCATCCATGTGCACGAATGACTTTAAATGAAGGTGAGTTAAATGCAATATAATGCATGAAAATGGGGTCAGCCATCCTTGACATTTACGGTACCTTTTCATTTTTCTTTGGTAACTGGGATCAATTTCCCTGAAGCACAACTAGATAATAATAAAATAATAATAAATAATAATAAAATGAAAGTCGCTACGTTATTAAAAGCTTTTTATATGGTTACCTTTGGCTGGCCTTATGTTTGAATGTCAATGGGAAAAAAAAAGGAAGAGTGTTTTTTTAAGTTCCCAGTGGAGAAATACTTGACACAGATCTCTCAGATAAAAGGATAGGATGAGAGAAATGACGTCTGATCATTTACAGCCAAGGATGAAGTGAAATGTCACATTTAACAGGGAAATCAAATGCTACAATCTCAACGGAGGATATCTCTTAAACTGTAAGTCCTCCTATACAGTATATAATTTTTCATATATGGTTTATATACATATTTAATAAATGGTTTAATGCATGAGATAAAAGATAATAGACGATAAAAAATAATGGAGACTTTAAGTAGGGACCCCCTACCTATTATATGTGTTCTGTATTAAACATGGCCTAGTGCTATTTATAAATGTACATTAATGTACGTTATCATTTTGCTTTTAGTATTAAGCTATTCCTTATCCCTTTACTAAAATGGGTTGGATTCATGTTAAATATGTGGGGGAAAGTTGAAAAATACATGAAAAATGTCTTATCAACCAAAGATTTTGCCACCTGCAGTACCTCCACGAACCCCCTAGGGGTCACGGACCCCCTGTTGAAGACCTATGTATTAAAGTGACCCAGATTAAAAAAAAAAAAAAAAAAAAAAAAAAAGTTACAGCATTTTTCTAAACTTGTCAAAGAAACCGATTCACTTTGCTTTTCTTTAATTACATTATTCAGCTCCAAAACCATGAATGTAGCCAAAACTTGCAGCCAAGGAGTCATGCAGTGTCAATAATTGGATGGTTTGTGTTTTTTTTTTTTTGTTTTTTGTTTTTTAAACAAATTTATCAATCTTATAGGGGGAATACATTAAAAAGGATCATATTAAAAACCCTTGTAAACAACATATGCTGCTGTTAAAGAGGTTAAACCATAGCCTTGAACATTAACATTACTGCAGCGTGGCCTCTTTTACTTTGTAATGAGCCCCTGGGTTGCTGGCTTCACTAATTTATTGTGTGGGTCTTTTCGGATTCAAGGTTTTTGCCTGCGGGGGAGAGCAAGAAGCAAGAGCATCAACAATGTAGTGTCCAGAATAGGGAGAGACAGCGTTTTTAGATTGAATGGTAAGTCCCCTTAATAAATATTAATGATAAAAAATATGTTTTTTAAATGTAAATTTTGGGGTCAAATATTCAATGCAACTTAAATGGGTCACAGTTGTGATAATTCAGCCTTGTAGATGGGTGAAATTGTGACTCTGACGGACGCAAGAATGAAATAAATTCACTATAATAATGCATCTTGGGATCTTAGGATCCATACGTTATCATGCAATGCGTAAATGGCTCAGTGAGTGGTAATGGAATACTGAAGTAAAGCATAATAACTGGTTGGGTTACCGTAGTTTGGGCAGCAGACCTTGAGCCAGCAGACACAAGAGAGCACCGTGAGGTTGGTCAGACTGCAAAGGCCGAACAGAACACCGCAGAAGGCATAGACCATACAGGTTGTCCTATTAAACAACCACCTGAGTGGAGAGAGACACAAAGAAAAAAACAAACACTTGTTACCGACTGACATCCTGATACTATTAATAATAATAATTTATACTGTATTGATCTCACAAAGTTATTTTTTTTTAGGAGCAGTGGGCTGTGGGCGATCTATCAATCTATTTATCCAACCCGTGACCAAAGAGGTTCTCTGACCTCTACCCCACGCCTCCCCATTCAGTAATTGTTAGTCTACAAAATCCTTCTATTAAACGTCTATTAAACAGGGAAGGTCAAAGGGATAAATTATTGTTATTGACCCTTTTTTACAGTGACACATCTTTTCCATGGCATGTTTTATAGGTGATGGAGGTAGGAAGCCAAAAGGGAATTTCTGGACAATTCACCAGTATTTATTTTTTTTTGGCGTTTTAGCCTTTATTTGAAAGTTCAGTGGCGACATAGACAGGAAACAGGAGGAAGAGAGGGGAGGAACGACATGCAGGAAAGGGCACCCGATGTGGGATTAGAACCAGGGCCGCCTGCAGAGAACTGCAGCCTCAACACATGGGGTGGGCGCGCTACCGAGTGAGCTAAATATCACCCAAAAATCACCAGCATTTTTCGACTTAATTTCAAAAAAGGTTATATGTCACAAAAAATAGATGAATACATTTAAAATCAGAAAAGCAAATGCTATTTGCTCCATTTCCATAAATGCAGCAAAAGATACTTCCAATAATAATGCATGATACTATTGCTACATGCAGAGGAAGCATATCTTTAAGCACCGGGTAGCATCTGTATTTATCTTCTTAGGGTGCAGATGGGCTCAAGAAACTTCACCCACAAGGTGAGGCACATTTTAGGACGCCTCAGAGGTTAACAAAAAAAAAAAAAAATTGCAAGGAGGAATTTAATAAACCAAGAAATGACTCGCTGCTGTTTTGAAGACTTGCCTCTGAGTCACAACTAAAGGCGTTTCAAATTGAAATATCAACATGACTGTTTACCTTCTTTCATCTGGCAGCCCAACAGTCAGAGGACCGTGTTTATGAGGGTTTTAGCAAGTAAATGTTGCTGTAGAAGTGGTATGTGCAAAAATAAGTTCTTGAAAAGGGGAATAAGACTCTAAAGCATGATGTTATATTTAGACACTCCATGTGCAAATCTCCATAAGTTATTCCTGAGTGTCTCCAAAGATCCAGCCCAATTATTATTTGTGTTGCAATAGAGAAATATGTAGCCCTTTTGAAATCAAATTGTCTCCAGTGTAAACTCCTGCTCAGGCTGTTAAAGCTTATAGGGCTATAACTATATGGGGACACATGATCTTCAGCACATGGAAGCTCCAGCCCGACCTTGCTTACCACATCTCCAACTTTCATCTTTTGTCGGCCTCTTTGCCTTCTTGCCCTTTGGATGTGAATATGACATCAAAGATGGACACTTAGAAGGAAAAAGAATGATGAACACTCACATATGAGCGAAGGCTGAAGGGATTGCTAGTGGAAACAGACTCATGGTCATGCTCAGGTCACTGATTGCCAGGTTGACCACGAAGAACTCGGCTGGCTTCAGGGAGGACTTCTTTCTATAGGCCACGAAGAGCAGAATCCCGTTCCCCAGCACTGACAAGACACCTGAGAGACAGAGTAGCAGAATATTCAAAAACTGTAGCACTTGAATCACATGCTTAAAAGGTCAAAAAAATAAAATAAAATAAATAATAATAATAAAAAAAACGTACCAAAAATTGTGTAGAGAGTTCCCATGAGTAAGTCATTGTCTTTCGATATTCTGGACACGATCAGAAATGTTTCAGAGGCATTTCCCATCTAAGAGAAAAATACAGACAGGCAGGAGAAAAATGAGGGAGATGATCACTGTAAGACAATGTATAAAAAACACCAAGCCTTGTCAAAGCGCAGGGAAGAGAGGACGGTGTCGAAATGAAACGCCATCCTTCACTCTAAAATCACTCTTGTCTTGGAAACTGGGCGACAATTTGCATACACAATATGAGCCACTGCCAATGCAGTGTTCACTGCAGCCAAGACAAGCTGCTGAGGCGGCCGTTCTGAAAGGAATTTATGGGTGGAGATAACATGGAAATATATTCATAGTCTTTTTTATTTACTCATTGACTTTACCTGTAAAGTTAAATCACCTGAGGTTACGAGAGGTGCTGCTTGTGGTTGAATCCCTATTACCACACATACTGGAGATAATCTTCAAAGGGGACCAGAGGTGGGGGATTTTTCTATAGTATTTTGTCTCGACCTTCTATTACACTTTTATGTGGCCAAGCTAAGCTCCTAGGCAGATACAGTCCTGTGCAGGTTTGTGCAGAAATGTACGTATAGTATTTGGAGATGTACTTGCAGTGTGTTTCTCTTGCTTGGAGGACCTCTGAAGTACAACCTAAACCGATTACAGTCGAAATGTCATTGTAGATGACAATTTTCTCACTTTGCTGTTTAATTAATACACATTTTCTCATAGGCTGTGATTTCTGGACAAACACATTGATAGATTTTATCAGCATTTATTTGTAGATAGCTTTGTCTTGTACTGACACAAAATGCTCGGCCTCTTCTCACTTTTGTTGTTTCCTCTCTAGAGAGGTTGTGGTCAGAGGTTGAGGAAACGGATGAGACGCGATTGTGCTTTATTAAGCCCTGAGGGAAGCACAAGATGTCACGGAGATGAGTACAGTGATAAGTTCCAGAAATGAATAAAGAATACATTTACTTTACACAAAAATATAAACAGCGTGCTCATCTATAAGTCATGTAGTAATATAAGTGTCAACACTGTGAAGAAAGGGCACATAAAGTGAAACAGTTTGCACGCAGTGTGCAGGCTCAGTGAAAAAAATACATGAGCGCTTAGATTTAATGTTTATAAACAGGGCTTTTCTTGCCTTTGGTCTGTAGTTGCTATAATAACTGAAGCTAATTTAGATTTTAGGTGAGCGGCACATTGATGTGACCCTGTATGATGAAAGACATCTTCACATATTCAGAAAGAATACATAGCACTTTAAAATCACAGGTATAAACCTAAAAATTGTAAAAGTGCTTTGAGTACTAATAGGTTAAAAAGCACTATACAAAAGCAAGACCACAAAAAAAGAGCTTGTGTCAACCATACTCAGTAAAGGTTGAACCCCCTTTTTCCTTCAGAACTGCCTTAATTCTTTGTGTCATACTTTCAATAAGGTGATGGAAACATTCCTCAGAGATTTTGGTTCATATTGACATGATAGCATCACACAGTTGCTGCAGATTTTTCGGCTGCACATCTATGATGAGAATCTCCCGTTCCACCACATCCCAAAGGTTCCTCTATTGGATTGAGATGTGGTGACTGTGGAGGCCGTTGGAGTACAGTGAACTCATTGTCACGTTCATGAAACCAGTTTGAGATGATATGAGCTTTGTGACATGGTGTCATCCTGCTGGAGGTAGCCGTCAGTAGATGGGTACACTGTGGTTATAAAGGGATGGACAAGGTCAACAACGTTTTTTCAATCCTTTATTGTCCAATTTTGGTGAGCCTGTGTGAACTGTAGTGTCAGTTTCCTGTTCTCAGCTGACAGGAGTGGCACTGGTCTGGTCTTCTGCTGCTGTAGCTCATCTTCTTCAAGGTTGGACGTGTTGTGCGTTCAGAGATGGTATTCTGCATTCCTTGGTTGTAACGAGTGGTCTTTTGAGTTACTGTTGCCTTTCTATCATCTCCAACCAGTCTGCCCATTCTCCTCTGACCTCTCACATCAACAAGACATTTTCATCCACACAGCTGCTGCTCACTGGATATTTTCTCTTTTTTGGACCATTCTCTGTAAACCCTGGAGATGGTAGATCAGTACATCAGCAGCTTCTGAAATGCTCAGACCAGCCTGTCTGGCACCATACCACGTTCAAAGTCACATAAATCCCCTTTCTTCCCCATTCTGATGCTCGGTTTGAACTCACCTCTACATGCACTGAATTGCAGCCATGTGATTGGCTGATTAGCTATTCGTGTTAACAAGCAATTGAACAGGTGTACCTAAGAAAGTGGCAAGTAGTGGAGTAAAACGAGAAGTTAAACAATGTTAAAGGTAAACGAATAAAGATGATGCCCATGCCCACATGTAACCCAGTAATCAATCTAAATCAATCTAAATCAATCACCTGAATGAGTGAATACAAATGGGTTTGCACACTGACTGTGTAAATAGATGGACAAACAACGTTTGAGGCTGCGATTTCTACGATTTCTGAAGAGCTTTTTTCAAACTGTCACCGTCTTGGCAGTGCCTGACTCCATCTAACTCTCTGCTAATTCAAAGACGGGCCAAGACGCAGAGCGTGAGTGTAGCTGAGGAGAGCAGGTGCCGTTTAGGCAGATAGTTTGTGACCTGTGACGGCGCCCAGCTGTCGCTCAAGGCTGCCACACTCTGGTTTGATCAATCAAGGAACTTTATTGAGTGATGGCTTCATTCCTCAGCCCTCGAAGGCTGCTGCTTCGGTTTACCTTATATTTAGAAAACACTCTACTGTATCTGTACTACTTTCCAGTAAGTATAAATCCTCTTATCTTTGCTTGCTTCCTACTAATAGAGGGAGTCTGACATGGTCCTGTCAATCAGTTTCAGTTCATAAAGAATAAAAATCATGGTTCTCTTTCAGTAGTCCTTGTGTCTCATGTTACCTGCGAGTTCATCCAACCTTTCAAACTAGTCCTTCTTTTTCTCAACTTCGTTAGCTCTCCTATCATTATCTCAGCAGCTCCAAGCAGATATCACATATAAACTATGAAAAGGACAGGTGCTGAAAGTAAACTTCAACTTCCAAGAGATACAAAGATTGAAAAGGAGTTAGCTTTTGATAAATGATGAATGACATTACTTCTGGGTAGTGCACTCAGACTTTCAGACTTCACTCCAGAGTGTTTGGAGGAAGGGGAGCGTAAATGGGAGCCAAATTTGCATTAGTGCTTTGTGTGCCTTAATGAATGCATATTGAATATTCAGTGTATATTTTTGTTCAGGCCGCACATAATGGACGGACAATCAGCAAGTCTCATCAGATTATAAAAAATGCACTCATGCACAGCATTTTCAGCCCGTCACCAGCCCGTCTCTTTTTCCATAGAGTTCACAGTGAGTCAGCCACGAACAGAATCGATTATCAGCGATCGCCGCACAGTTCGTCGGTTTTTCTCAAACTCTTTCTGACTTTGACCGCAAATAATGTCTTAACGGGTTGAAGATTGCTGCTGAATATTCTGGAGCGAGTTGCCATGGTTGTTTTTTTTTTTTATAAATGTATGTTTAATTCATCTTGATTTTAGTTTGGATTAAAGGTTATTCAGAACAACTTTTATCAGAAAACTGACATAAACAACCCACAAATATTACAATCCTTTTTTCTTTTTTTTTACTGTTACCCCAGGTGGCATGCTGTCGTAGTCAACAATGAGAATTATTGATCTAAGAAAGTATTAAGTGAGAAAACTTTCACAATGTGGAATGTGGGGGACTCGTAAAGTAACATCTCTCACTAACGTGTGGCCCTGACAGTCTAGTGATTTGATAGATCAATGATGAAAAAAAAAATACTGTTTGGTGTTTCTGTCCTCTCTTTGTGCATTCCAGCTATTGATTGGTCTTTTGAAGCTCGAGAGAAAGACACACACACAACACTTTTGTTTGGGTAGCAGATTTATATACAGCAGACCTCTCGTTTATTCTGTGCATAAGCCATAAACCCGTGAACGCTGTCATGATGAGCTGCAGGCTACTCTGCCAAACACAAGACCTGCCAGTCGTGACTGCCGCTTCCTGTCACCGCCACCTCTTGCTGTTCCTGTTTTCCATGAACGCAGCGCTTCATCTCAAACAACCCTATTTTTATTCCGTGCATTCTCTGTATTTGTAAAAACAAAACAGGCGAACGCTCACAGCGCAACCGCGCTCTGTCTGTCAGCAGTTCAGACAGACATTTGAAAGTATGATGCAAGCGAAAGCTGCTGCAGCCTCGGGCGGATAGCTGCGAGCAGTGATGAGGAGCAGGCTGCACAGGTCTGCTGGGAACGTGTTTTTAAATCCACACTTGTCAGGGGTCAGCGGTGTCAGAGGTGCAAGGGACTAGACAGGATTAACAGTCTGAGAGGATGAAGTCAAGAGAGAGACACTCAAAATGAGAGGGGTGGCAGAGCAGCGCGGGCCAGGAAAGGAAGCCGCGCTCACCACCGTCGGTTTGAGAAGGGGAAGAGTGGGATAAATTGTGAGGGGAAGACACAAAGCGGCTGTCGGCCTTGTAGCCGAAGAGTGGAATTTAGGGTAATCATTGTAGAGGACATCTGTGACAACTTAAGCCTGGATGTCTCACAAATGTACAGTCTGCACTGGCACACACAGACACGCACGTGCGGTGCCAAAAAGACAGAGAGGGTAAAATCGTGAGGGAAAAAGTGAGAGAGGTGGGACGCGCACAGTGAAAGAATGGGGAGCTGGAACAAATATGCGAAGACAAGTGAAGGATGAGAGAAATCCTATGACTGAAACTGTCAGTAGCGAAGGACTGAAAGCAGGAGGTTGGAGATTACTCAACAGAAAGAAAATAGGACAATGGGATGATTTAGTGGTATTGAAAGCGTCCATCCAGTGCACGTATATCATTGAATACCCTTGCAGACACCAACGTGATTAAGAGAGATGAAATGAACAGAGAGCAAATTCTCTGCTGAATGCATCTGGGAAACAGATTACTATATTTCTCATACACTGAACCCCAGAGCCTCACGCACGCCATGTATTTCCAGCTGGAAACCGTCATCTTCACACCTTCTATTACACTAAACGCAGTTGGCTCCTTATTTTCCCATGCAGAGTCCAGGAGATTATCTGATATTACAGAGAACTGCAATGGAATAAAAACAATTTACAGGTCTCCACACAGACGGTGGTAAAGAATTTAGAATTACCAGCTCGCTACCAGTCATGTGTGTAAATTGGCAATGTTGTATTTTGTGATAATTTGTGTTGTTGTATAGTTTGATTTAACCAAACGTTACATTGATATTCACTGCGCAACAACAATCCTATCTTCTACAAAAATATGTTTTGGAGGAAATTACTTCCTGAATTATGTTTGCCAGCAAAGTAAGTAGCTTTCCTTTTTGTCCAGTGAAGTTTAAAGTAAAAGGTTTTCAGAGCAGACAGCAGGCTTCAGTGGGATTTAGAGGCATATGTAGCTGTGAGGCTGCAGAGTGAAGCCAAATCCTCCACACTTGCCAAGTATTTGGTGTGTCCATTTCCACGTATGTTACAAACACGGAAACGCAACATGAAGGACTCCACAGATGAGGACCTGCTTCTATGAAGTTAAGGCTTATTCCACAATTGCAAAAGCACAACAAAATTTGTATAAAAAGGCGGTTATTTATTCACTTATGTTTTATTACTTTTTCTCTAGAACAGTGGTGTCCAAACTATGGGCCCCAGCAAGCCCCCAGCAAGTTCTAAATATATACTGTAATATGTCCTGCACATATAACTTCCACTTGACTGCATTGTACTGTTTAGTTTTAACAGAAGCTAACATCTTGAAGGCTGCAGCATCTCTGCAAAACAAGAGTAATCACAGACTGGTAGAAACCCAAGATAGCGAGTGAGTGCAGAACATTTCAGATGCAACAATGAAACCATTGCTGTAATGTAAGAGTATAATATAAGCCGACACTATGGAAGCTGACCTGCACTGGTGCAGAAATGAGAGCACAAAGTCATGCAAATGGAAGCTAGTCTGCAACAAAACAGAGGAAAATGCAGTTCTCTGTAATATCAGATCCGAGGTCCTCAACCCCAAACAGGAAACCCTTCTCAGATGGTGACTACTTAAAAGAGTGCCTCTCTAAAGTGGCAGGATTCATGCGCAATAAGGAAACACGGTTGTCAATAGCATCTGATGAGAGCAGAGATTCAACAGCTGATGATTTTTTATCGGGATGTTTATGTTGCTTTACATTACAGAAAGCAGATTACCCTCACAGCTACCTCTGTGAGATCCTTTCACATCTAAACCACCAAGCTCACTCCTGCCCTGCCAACCAACCATCCAACAGCATCACTGTTTCCACTGTATACAATACTGTTACCTGCAACAATGAGTACCAGTGAGTTTTCGCAGTAGTCAGGAGCTCATTCATTGATTCTGTAATTCTGATGCTTGTCCTCTGGAGGGTGGCAGGAGGCCTGGCGCCCACCTCAGCTGTCATTGGGCGAGAGGCAAAGCACACCCCGGACAGACCGCCAGTTTGTCACAGAGGTAACACAAAAAGGCAACCATTCACATGCAATTCACCCAATTTAGAATCACAAATGGTTCCAAATGCGAATGTCTTTGGATCAAAAGTCAGAGCATCTGGAGAAAACCTCCTCAGGCACAGAGAGAACATGCAAATTCAACACAGAAAGGCCCCCAGTTTCAAATTTGAGGCGTAAGTGTGAAACGCTACACCACCATGACTCCCATAAAGGGGGGCACTGTAAATATTATACTGCATTTCTGCTAATAGCACCACATTGTGTTGACTTTTAAAAATTTGTTAGTTATACAATTTTACTGCTTACGGAACAGAAGGAAAGGTGCTGGGAAAGGTCCACTTGGGCCAGTTTCCTGTTGTTAGCCACCATATACACGTACTGTGCGTATGTGTATATACCGACCAAACATCTCCCTCCGCAGTTAACTACAAGTCTGATCTGGGCATAAACTCAGTAAGTCCATGTCAGGTCTAAAATAAAGATTTGTGATCAGACATTTGAAATCACAGCTTCAAGCGTGTCACCGAGTGGAGAGACGGTGACAGTGAATAACAGCCACAAACAAAACCAAAAGAGGTCACTAAATTACATTTGGTTCCGTGTGTTCAAAGAAATACAGGAGTACCTGGAACCTTTCCCCACCCCTCCACTTTGGGGGGGCTTCCCCCTCTCATGCATCTGTACCGTGGTGGCGGCCTGGATCCTCGAACGGCAGCGTTCCCCTCTGGGACTCTGGGGCAGGACGTCCCGATGTGCCTGCTGTCCTTTCTACCTCTGCCATGCGAACTAAGACGACTCCCCGCCACCACACACATCTGGGATTTAACCGCCCCAAACCACACACACACATCACCCTGTGACACAAGGCCAAACTTACCACAGAACCAGAGATGGATTCATTTTACTACACAGTCTATACTATACTACACATTTCTGACTTTTTCTTCACTCTCACGTAATTTCTCTTCTGCGCTCCATGCCAATGACAAGACCCTGCACATGATTAAATGCTGATCATCTCATTCATTTCCATGAGGCACGACTCATCCATCTGGCACATATCCTCCTCAATTTAAAACCATAATTCATCTTTACGTACTTCTCCCTCTGTTCACACATTGCAGTCATTCTTCAGAGGGCCCATCTTCAGTATGCAGTTGGCATACAGTGGCAGTATATATTATATATAATATTATATTTCAGTATAAGTTGGAACAAAGTGGAGGGTAAAAGTCTTTAACCACGCGGCTGCTCACATGTTTAAACTCTCCTAATATTTAAAATACGCATTTAAATAAGCACCAGAAACCAGTGCATGCATAAAAAACGTCTCTTTAGGAAGAGACAAATCCACAATATAAGCTGACCTCCAAAGCAGGCAAGGATAGGCGGAGTACAGCGTCATCACGATTGTTGGATTCTGACAAAGCTGAACACCTACGCACTCATGTCAGCTAGAAGTAGGACAAGTGTTTTCTGACGGAGGCACGAGTTCTGGGATTATTCCAGCTGCGGAGAAATAAAGCTGTGGATTCAATTTTCAAGGTCACAAACAGATAAAACAGAGTAACAAAGAGCCATTTACTTGGCACAGTCGCGGAGCAATTACAGTTAAATTCGTGAATACTCACTTGAAGTCTTGTTACAGTGACCTAAGCTGTGAGATGAGGCCAGACCCAGTCCTTTCACATGGATATATAGACCCAATGTGTGGACAAGAGAAGAGAAACAGGCAGAGAGACAGAGAGAGAGATGCAGCTCCAAGAGCTGAGCATGGTCTGGACCCAAAACATATGATACAGTAGGATCCAATTAAAACAAATAAGCATGATTATGTAAACAGGACATGAGTGATTTACCCCTTTGCAACTACCGCACATTCTGTTTTTCGTCTTTCTCTGCGTTTCGCCTCTTTCTCTTATGTGATACCAACTCATCAGTTGATCTGCGTATTTCCTGCACCAGATAAAAAAAAAAAAATTTGCTTTTTTTTTTTTAAGAGACGCCACTCCTGACGAGTCCTTCACAGGAGGACAAACACCCTGCACAGAGGTTTTGTAATGCTACCTTATCTCCCTCCAGACACATCCCTGGGAGAATTTCAGAAATACTAACGTGCGAGCATAATGGATGCCATAACTAACAGCAAATGTCACAGCACAGCAAGAGCAGTTTTCTTACTTGTAATGTGGCCAGTTGGTGTCAGTATTTTCAGAATTGCTCTACATCACCTCCAGCGGGGTCTCTTCATCAATAAGGTGTCCATTTTTGTTTTTTTTAAAAAGCGTAGTGCAAACTGTCACAAACAGCCCCCGCTGCGGCTCTTTCCTTCCATTTCTCTAGTCCGTTCGTTTTGAGGTTTGGTTCTTTGTGATGTAAAGGAACAACAAGAAATGCAAGGCAGAATGCCTTTAGTTCCAGACCATTTCTTGTGTTCCGTCATCTTCAGCTTTCATCCTCGTGATTCAACCTCTGGATGGGACACAATTTAGTCCTTATCTGAGGGCAGCAGGACACGAGTGGATAAAATCTCATTTGAAAGGTGTCACACACGAGTGCGCCTCCTTTGCACATGACCGTCAGGTGTGTTTGTATGTGTTAAATCACAGAAAAACACATGTGTAAATCCTGAACCCTCCTCCCCAACCTGATGGACATTTACGCAAAATGTTGCAGGTTAAGGACCAAGCAGATCCTGAAACAACCCAGTAACTCTGGATGCTCTTCTCCCTACTGCCATCAGGTCGGTGATTATCTGAGGATAAAGAATGAGAGGCTGAACAGGAGTTTTTACGCCATCTGTCTGCTCAACTCCGAGCCTTAACTGGACTTTCAGGCATCACTGTACCTTGTACTTTATTGACACAGATGCAATATTGTAATTCATGTATAGCTGCCCCCTTTTTGCTGCTTTTTTGCTCCTGGCTGCAGGTTCTAAAATACATTTCACTGTGCATTGTACTGTGTATAGCTGTGCATGTGACAAATAAAACCTGATCTAGTCTTGTCTTGTGAAGAAATTCAAATGTATGCGAACCCTTGTTTTCAGTATCTGGTGTGATCCATCTGTGCAACGATATCAGCAACTAAACATTTCAATTGCTCATCATTTGTCTATAGGAGCATCGAAGTTCACTGCTCAGTTCTCCAGTTCTGAGATGTTTCCACACATGAACGTCTTGTGTCAGGTCATTCAACAACATTTCTGCTGGATTAAAGTCAGGATTTTGCCTTGGCCATACCAAAACATTGACTTTGTTCCTTTTTAACCCTTCTTTTGCAGAACAACTTGTGTTCCTGTTGTCTTGCTGCATGACCCAGTTTCTCTTCAGATCCAGCTCATGGACAGATGTCTTGGCATTTTCTTTTAGAATTTGCTGGTATAATTGAGAATTCATTCCATCATCAAAGATGACATGCCGTCCTGGCTCAGATGCAGCAAAACAGGCCCAAACAAGGACATTACCATGGGGAGGATGAAATTAAGCTGGAATGCAGTGGCTTTTTTTTTTTTTTCACCATCAAACATGATGCCTCTCATTTAAAACAAACAATTCTACTTTGGTCTCATCTGGCCACAAATTATTTTCCCAACAATCTTCTGGCTTGTCCTCAAAAGCAGATATTCTTTTCATAGAGGAGCGTCTTTGTCTTTGCCACTTCTGTCATGCACACCATCGCTGTTCAGTGTTTTCCTGGTGGATTCATGAACATGGACCAATGTGAGAGAGGCCTTTTGTTGCTCAGAAGTTAACCTGGGTTCCTCTGTGACCTGTTCCTCTTACATCTCCTCCATTTGCTTTCCGGTGTATTTGTGAAATCCAAACTCTTTAGAGATGGATTTCCAGTCATCTTTTCCAGCTTGATGTGCAACAACAACTGAACAACAACTTTTTCTGAGGTCTTCAGAAAGCTCCTTTGTCCATGTGTGTTGTGAAGATCGAGCTGTAAAAAAATCTCTCTATTTTTAAATGAACAAATAATTCCACTGGTGTGCTTACTCTTCGAACTCACAAATAAATTATAAATAAAAACACAGCTATAGTATTTTCCTTTCGTTTCCCTGATTGGGTTTTATTTGTCTAATTTCAGGACTTGTGTGCTCAGTTATAGATTAGGATTATGATTCCCAGGGGATGACCCGACAGTCACCTGCTCCCTTGGGATAGTGAACAATTGCTGTGATTGACACGTTCTGTAATTCACACATAGATGACGAGGGGGGGCTGTCAGTCTCATAAAGGTAACTGTATTGAAATCAAGCCTCGCCGTCAATGTTCAACAGGTGGGAAATGACATGGAAAAGTAGTCCTTAAACGACTGAAGATTGGAGGCGAGAATGATCACACAAAGCGCTGTAAGCTGTGTGTATACATACAAGGAACACTGACAAATCTCTGATTTATGCTTAATTCCTCTCCTCAGACTAACAGAAGAGCAACAGATTCAGCATGAACTGTCGAAAAATAAAAATGTTTGGCTTAAGTTTCGTGGCACAAGAAGCACTTGGTGACACGTGCGGCCCAAAGGTGCATTTTGTGCATCGCATGCCACCAAATGTACACTTTGCATCTCACAGTTCAGTTGCGCATGATAATTGTTTGTGACTTCAGCTCCCTTCGAGCCAGTTGGAACATTTTGTTTTCCGTTCATCTTGACCCTGTCTCTTTCCCTCCCCCTCTGAGCACTCCATCTTAGTCATCCATTGATTCCCCTTTTAACCCAGCCCTTTATCCGTGTGCATGTGGATTACATGTTTTCCAGTTGTCTCCTACCCTGTCCCTCCATCATTTACGCATCCATCTGTTCACCTCTCTGACAAACAGCACGACGCTTGAACGCTGGCATTCTCCCTCGGTGCCTTTATTTTTCCTTAGTGTCACGAGTGACTCCAGTAACCGATCCCTCGCTCTCCCATCTGCTCACCTCTAGTCAAGCTGGTGAGCAAAGCAGGTCTCAGATATTTACACATTTCAGAGGATGATTTTTCTTTTCGACGAACAATCTGATCTAGGCAGAGGTGCGAAGACAAACAGGAGGGCCCCGTTCCTCAAAAGGGATTAGGGGTAAAAGTGCTTGATTGTTTACCATCAAATTATTTCAGTACACCAGGGTTCAAGCAACAACGTTCAGCACTCGCAAGTGCTGCAATGTGTGCTAAAGAGTTTGGGGCTAAGGGAGTACAAACCTTGCGTGACCCTCCATATATCACCGTCTCCGCCGCTAATGTGGCAGGCTTATCCTTTCAATTTGCTCTTCTAGCCTCTCCCCATTCTTTTCAGCCTCTCCGTTAATAGGATATGTTTGGCGATAGCAAGGGTATAGACATATGAATAATACACTGCACTTACATTTAAATTTAGTAATATAAATATGGTAATTGCGTTGCACGGAGAGGAGAAAGCATTTCATTTTGATGGGCAATTCCACAACCATCTGAGCACCGCTGCAGAACGTGTCAGAAACAACAAGCAGGTGTTTGGTAAATAGAGAATCACAAACGGGAATCTTATTACATGCTGAAAGATGTGCAATGAGTGAACGCCGAGGAGAAGCAAATCAGTCCCAGTTGAAGAGGATACTCTGTCACCGAGAGAAATATATTATAATATGTTGGCAGACCCATAAATCAGGGTTATTGTGATCAAAAACAACAATGCGACAGTCCCGTGGTTCTAAACAATACTCCGAAAGACTCATCATTTGGAAGAACCTCATTTATTATTGAATCCTGGGTAGCTGCTTGCACCAATCATGTGCGCCGTAGCAGCCCGGGGTTATTAATGTGCAACAGTTGCCGTGATTGTTGGAAATCTTCAAATCTTCCCTTAAATATTCACTACTCAGCTTTTGTGCATGCTTCAGCTTTTGTGCATCGGGATCATAGCTCCAAACCACAATCAGTGTCTGATTTATCTGATGAAGTGCTGAAAACGAGCATTCAGAGCAGTGTGACGCTTATTTCTAAATTCCTTTTACAGTTCTATTGAGTCTGCCACCATTCTCCACTGCAGCCCTTCAGTATTCCAAAAATAAATGGTTTTATAAGACACTGTGTCACCACTACAGCACAGTCACACTGTATGCATAGTGGGATTTGTTCACATTTTACACGTCTGACACTTGCTACTTATTGAAAGTGAAGGTGTTTGCTTAGACATGAGTAGAACACAAAGGAATAAATGAAACAAAGCCCGTGTGCTGGATCAGGCAAACGAAAATTCCAGTCCGCTGCAACATTAATGCGACAAGACTCCTGTCACGGCAATACATATCCAGCCTGCCCTTGTAATCACAGCAGCTTACTTAAACCCGCAAAGCCGCTCAGTCGTCCGCTGCACGCCTGCTCACACTGCTCACCTGAAAGCTGCGCTCGCGCTCGCTGCCACAGCTGTCAGCATTTTGAGAAGACCCACTTCTGCCGCGGCGTGCACACACAGGCTCTCAGTCTGGTGTCATCCTTAGGGGAACTTAAACAAGGTCAGATCCAAGACGCGAAGCAGAGATTTTGTGTGAGTAGTTGACCAAAATGCACATTTCCTTCCTGCCTCAGACTCAGCCTGTGTCAGGGGGCACACACATGAGACATCCAACAGCCCCACACATGCTGAGTTTTACAATAAGGGAGAGGAAGTCAACATAAATTTAAGACTTTTTAAGTGTGTACAGAATATTTTGTGGAGGAGAAAAAACTCCCACATCTGACTCAAATTATCTTCCCGAGAATATTATTTTTAAATAAATTATAAAATGTGCCTGGAGGGAATCTTCAAGCATTTGGCAGACTGAGGATAGTACCAAACTAAAAACAGATTTTTTTTTTCAATCTAGTTAAAGCCAACTTAATTTTATTAAACCAAAAAAAAGTACAGAAAAAATACATCCAGTCTCTTTAGATGTACGATTTTAATAAGGAACATTTCCCAAGGAAACAGCTGTACCAGCGCACCTGTGTTAATTGAGTGCATAGTGTATAATTACATTTGAATAAATCCAGTATTACTCTTTGCTTCCCCATCCCACCAGTTTCAGCTTCAGATCCCTGACTCCACTTCTCACCTCACAGCCACCTCTATCTCGGCGACAACCACTATCATACAGCAATTTATAGCCTGCAGGGTCTCCCTCCGTTCATCATCCTGTCAAACAAATCAGGTTTCTCATGCAGAAAACTGCAGTCAAGGTGAATGGAAATAAATGGAGCGCAGTAACGTGAAATATAGGAGCCTTCCCTGCATCGTCTTCATAGGCCGTTGCATTTTGTTGCTGATAGAGTTTCTGGCCTCAGACGAGTTCTACCAGTCATACAGCAGGAACATGGACACAATCAGCTGCTTTTCTGCGACTGTACTTTGACGGGGCACTGAGCTGGAACATACAGAGCAAAACACCAAAATAGACCAGTACATCCAACACCATTACAGAAAGGCAGGTGGGCTTGTAGTAGAGTTTCTTGAAGACATTTTGCATCTCATCTGAGTAGCTTCATCAGTTCTAGGGGACTCGTGGGCAGTTGAGGCTTCAATAGGAACATCTGTGGGTGTAGCCCATAGACTGTATATAAATATGGATGACGTGTCGCCACTTCTGTCCAGGGGTTATGGGCGACGCCATCTTGCGTTTTCAAAGCCAGAGTCTGAGCAGCACAGTCCAAGAATGGAGCCACGATATCGATGACCCGACCACACTTCCTCCACACTCACTCGCATTTTCATTTAATTAATACGAAGCTCTGCTCTACCTCCACCAGTTACAAGGAAATGTTGGATTACACACTGAACTTGTTTCGTCTCATTGCATCTTCTACTACCATTTTGCGGAGGGTTGCTGGAGCCTCTCCCAGCTGTCATAGGACGAGAGGCAGGGTACACCTGGACAGGTCTCCAGTCTATCACAGGGCCAAAACAGAAACTAACAACCATTCACACTTAGAATCACCAATTAACCTTACAAGCTTGTTTTTAGAGGTGGGAGGAAACTGCAGCACCCAGAGAAAACCCACGCAGACACAGGGAGAACATACAAATCCGAGCTGGACTGAAACCCGGACCTTCTCGCTTCGAGGCATCAGTGCTAACCACAGGGGCACTGTGTCGCCCCTGAACTTTTTTTTTTATATATTTATTTTCCCGCTTTATGCAGAGGTTGGCATGGCAACTGGTATCCTGTTTCTATAGCGTCAAATAACTAAAACAAAAGTTATCCATAAAATTTAGTATAATATTTACTACCTAAAATGACAGAAACCATCCTTATTTGTTGTAAAAAATATTTGTTGTGTTTTTTAGTTTTTTAGTTTGGTCCCACCCACTAACATGGAAGAGGTGGAGCTTATGGCTTATACTACACACAGCCACCAGGGGGAGCTCTACAGTTCCACCCATCTACAATTATGCTGTCTGTGGTGTAGAACAGCATCTGTTAACAGCTAGATACTTACCCATTGTTAAGGGGGGACTGTTTGTCCTCTCCCTCCAATGAATGGTGCCCGAATGACCCATTATCAGAGGCTCTGGTCTCAAGGTGTGAATGGGAGTGAGACTTCTCTGGGACAGAAGTTAAGACTGAATTGTAAATTGATGGCAGATTATATTTTTTAGAAGCTTCAAGCTTCTAAAACGTCTTCAAGAAACTCTACTAGTCCGGTCGCCTGGATGACTGAGAACCTTCACAGATATATATATCAGCGTGGAAAGTTGAAGTGAGGCCTGCAGCTCATGTGATATATATGACTGAGTTTTCTTGAAAGAGCCACATGGAGAGGGGGAGAGTAAAAGAATTAAAGAAAGGCAGGAAAGTTAAGACAGCGTGTCTGTTTTCCTGTTGCTGGCGTGTGGCTGATGGTAGCTTGGCCAGAGCTCTCCTTCTCATAGCTGGCACGTTGAGACGTCCGTGGAAACACAGCTTTCTTAAACTGTGTCCCACTGCTGACAGTATACAAACAACACTGCCATAGCACAGCCTGCCAGAGAAAGATTAGCTTGGCAAGTTCAACAGTTGGACGAAAGCAAGCCAAGTCAAGAGACATGCACAAGACCTGTACAAACAAACACACGCTGTTACACACTCTTAGACAGGAAATGTGTGCTTCTGATGTATTATAAAAGACTCTCTGCTCTTTAGACCGTGCATAATCAGTGTATCCATTGTCCTCGTTTAGAACTTGGGATTCATGAAAAGGATGATTTGTTACTTAAAAAGCATGACTTATTACTAATCAGACATGTGAACATGACTTATTGGGTTTTTTTTACTACAAGTCATGCTAGTTGTTACTTTAGAATGTGGATCTGTTTTTGAATGCTTTGTTTGTTGCTCCCATGCTATAAGGCAGACTAGAGCCCTTGTTTCTTAGTTTGTTTCTTGCTTGTTCCCTGTCTTTCTTCTCATTACAAGTCTCAGAAATCTGCCATAAATCTTCCATGGATGATTACTGTGGGTCAGAACTAAATGAATAGCTTGTTTCAGATACGGTTGCGCCACAAAAACCTGCAGGTCATGCAGCTGGGACTTTTACATAGACTCCCAGGTGTCTCCCTATCTCCCTCAAGACAACCGTGAAGCATGGAGCCAGCGGGAAGAAGTGAAGTTGAGTTAGAGGTCTCTTGCAATTCACTGTATACTAATATAGAGAGCAGCAGGGAGGATATCGATCAATTCGATACTGAGCAAGAGTATAAATGTCACTGACAGCGTTGCAATCCAGCGTCCCCGCAGTGTTCACTTTGCCAAGTACACACACGCGTACACTTATTTGCCACAACATGGGATACATTTGTGAAAAGGACTCCTAATACAACGGCCCTGCCCTAAATCTTAGCTTCATGATTGTTACAATGTTGACTTTATGTTGAAAAAGTGTTTCTTCAACTGTATGATCAAAGATGTAATTTGTGAAGCTGTTGAACTGAACAGCACTAGTGAGAAAAGTGTTATTTGACTTAGCCCACTCGCAATTTTTTTTCTAAAGTAATAGATTAATTAATAGTAATTATTTTAAACAGATGCTGACGACAAGTTTAAAATAATTACTCTCGTCACTATAATGCATTTGTATTTGCAAGTGACCTGTGAACTGGCAATTAAGCATATGTGAACAAATAGATAGATGATAGTTGCCCAAAGCGTGGGCGATGGTGTTCTTGCATACTATTTGTTTTTAATGTTTCATGTCTGCTAGTTTTCTTTATTTTCCCCAGAAATAAGCTAGTAGATGAAAGGAAAAGGAAAAAGATGCCTGAGGAGATTGATTCAGCAGCAGGGAAATAAAGTATAAAATAATCTATTACTATAGCTCAAACTGAAATAACAAAACTCAAACTTACTCTGCTAAACTTAGCAGAGAAATGTCTCACAGGTAACTTGAATGCTGCCAACAGGGCCCCCTTGGCCGCAGACTAGGCTCTTTTCCCTAGTCTAATATTACCAAACAGCACCTGAGTAATATGCTAATTCGTTATCAGTACACCTGCCTCTGACCTCAGCCCTAACCCCAACCATCACGTGTATAATTTACAAAATTAGACGGAAAAAGTTTAAAAATATGATGCAACGACGTGTATGTTGTGCCTGAGATGGCGTGCTGTTCAGATGCAATTAAATATCTAATGACATGCAGTTCTTTTTGTACTTACAACCTGGGTGAGCAAGTGAGAACGGAGGCGCACAACAGAACAGCCTAGAAGGGGGAAGGCAATATCTGGAGGGTGAACAATGGAGAGGTGAAAACAGCACACAAACACAAAACACAAAACACAAAACACGGAGACTTTGAGGTAGATACTGGAAAATGCAGTACATCATTTTAGTTTAGTTTGTAAAAAGCAAACAAAATACAGGAATGGACACAATGAACAGGGATAACACAAAACTGAATATTCCAGATTCTACAAATCCAAATAGGAGAGGGAGGAAGTAAAGACTTATTTCATCCCACCCCTTCTTAAAAGATCAATATTGTACATGCTACATGCTAGCTGGGGAGCATGCCAAAGGTAAGGCTAGCTGAGTGGTTTTAGTAGTTAGTAGTAGGGCTATGCTAATTTCTTGGTGGTTGAAAGTCACACGGTCGTGTGGTGGCAGCATCAAGGGGGGACGACCCCAGGACACTGGAGCTGAAGTCTTCTTGTCGGCCTAACTTAACAGGGATGTGACCACTTGAAAATCCCAATGATATACTACTTACTGCCTACTGCTAAATGTGTTTCGCCTCGGATCTTGTTACAAGGGATTGTAACATCTTATCCTGTTTAATAGTGGATATTCTTCATACCCTGTCAGTATAATAATAATCAAACAAACCTTTCTGTAAATTGTCCTTTTAAATGTGCTTCTTAAATAAAATGTATTATAACTATATATTTTTAAACTGGTTTATATTTGGACATTCCTTGAGCACCCCCTCCAAACTGTTCGATAATTTCACTAATTGATTGCAAGGTCATGTGTTGTATGTTAATCTGTTGAACATTAGTCCACAAACTGTTAAAAAGAAACAACAACAAAAAGCAAACAATAAAGACTGTCACAGTCTCCTAAAGTCAGCGGTTATGCAATCCAATGGTATGTTTTGACCAGAACAGAATTGAAAATGTCTGAAAATAAAATAGAAAGTGAGAGAAAAACTCCAAAATTCAACCGACAGTAAAGAAGATTTTGGGATTATTCTTTTGTTGCTTTATGATTTTCTCCCTGGTATCCAAACTACTAACATTTGTTTTTGCCTTCTCATATTCTGTTCATAATTCAAGACAGATTAATTAATCCTTCTAATTTCTTGAACTATTTGTTTTAAATAATTAATTTAAGTATTTTTTAATCAATTAAAGATAAAGCAGAAGAGGTAGCACATAGCACTTGTTTCAAACTTAATCTGATTGTGTAACCCACAGGACACAACACAGCTGTGTTAATTTTGTTTTCTCGTGCCTGCAGCGGTTCTGCTTCTAATTACGCCCACTGTAAGCACTGCGCACACATTAGCATTAATTCCATCATTATTCCTCACTGTCTGTCTGCATTCTGTCACACCCTATTGGCCACAGGAACACAACAAAGTGCTTTTGCTCAAGTGAATCCATTAAATAAACAAATCTTGTGATCAATCTTGGTAATAAATGTAACCCCCGCAACTTTTCATGCATGCAAAATGTGATATTGATTAATTTTCAAAGAAAATGTGCTAAATCCGAGTCTTTTAAGTCCTCTGCTTTGTGGGGATGGAAAATCAGGTTGCCTAAATCTAATCTCTGTCCACTCAAACAATTTACTGGTCTACGCAGTTTCATTAAAAAGCATTTACAAAGTTATCCTGCTATCTATCTATCTATCTATCTATCTATCTATCTATCTATCTATCTATCTATCTATCTATCTATCTATCTATTTTTTTGTAGTACAGGAGCGAGTCTCAGGTGATGTTTTATTCAGGGTGGCGAAGCTGGGTGAAGGAGAGAACAGCAAAAAACAAACAATGAAAGAAGAAGAAAAAAATGGGATGACAGAGGGGGTTGAAGGTCTGACTCTGAGCGTAAGTGATGGCCCGGTTTTCTTTCCGTGTCTGTCACCTGCTGCCCCATACACAGAACTGTTTAAGTCAAATTCTCCCTGGTCTCCCTCACTTCAAAGTTTCATGGATTGATTCTGTATTGTTTAAATTGGAGATTTATTCAGAGGAACGAACAGAGGAACGGATTCTCACTGCTGCTCGGCAAAATACCTAAATTCACTGAGATATGACGGCAAGCAATCGCCAACCTTTTATCTCGCTTCACGCTTTTATTTGCAAAACAAGTTAAAAAAGGTTCAGGGTGCAGCTTCTATTCCAACTTAACAATGGCAGTCTTCGGCCGGAGTTAATTAAAGACTAAAATGAAAGATTGTATCAAAATCCACTGATCAATTGAACAATTACAGTCTTAAGTTAGTGGCGGATGTTGAGAGATAATAAGTTCCAATAAGGGAATTGAAAGGATTCCGATTTAATAAGAGGATTTGGCGGATTTGACTTTGATAAAATATGACCTTGTGCCAAAAGCTGCTGTGAATGACGATGCATAAACTGAAGGAAATGAGAAATGATAGATAAAAAAGGCATGACTGGTGCGCTGTAGGACCTTCACGCTTGGGTCACAACCTCTGGAGACACTTTTGAGACTACGTCTTAACACATCTGTATCCCAATATTTTTCATATGTGCAAAACAGTATCAAACAGTCAAGGCGCCTTAAGTCTATTACAGGCAAAATTCTCAGTTAACCTTCATATAGGAACCAGCTGCCCGTCACTCTGACTGTTCAGTTTACTTATTCCTTCCTCGTCAACACATTTTCGGCCTAAAATACAGATTTAAAGACAGTTTCAGAAACAAAAGCCTGCATGTTGCATCTTTTTGACCATAAAACCTCTTTGTATGCAAACATTTCAACAAAGAGGCCTGCTGCATGAGTCTTGCTCTTATAAGGAAACCGCCTCACATTCACTCTTACAATTAGAGCTAGCTTTCCTTCTTCACTTTTCAGTTTGGCTCGAGGTAAAACTAGAAAGATGAAAACAGGATCGTGTTTCTTTGCAAGGCATCAGTTCATCGAGGAGTCACAGAAAAAAATAAAGCTTTGCACTTTTGCACTGTTTCATTCAGTGACCACACAAACCAAACCTAAGCCGAGCCATTTATGGGAACAACAATGGAACAGCTGTTTGTTCAGATGACACAGAAATGTGTGTAGCTTTTTTCGCAAACCGGCATCAGTGTAATTCAGCTTGACATTGATGATTAAGAGCGAACACACAGAAACAAACATTGAATGACTCTTAGAAGGAACACAAACATTATTTTTGCTACCCACGGCACAGCCAGAGGTCTTGTCATCTGGTTAGATGATAGAGATTGAATAACTCAGATCAATGCCTTTTGCCAAATTCGCAGAATACACAACATCCTGCTTGGGGCTCGGCACGAGGATGTCATAGAAAGAATCCAGACAATGAAGACAATGACATTTTTGTTCCTGTTTTCACCGATGAACTGATGAACTCCTAGCGTAAACGCTCGAGTCTTGTGTGAGACTGATCGCAAAGGGCAAACTGTTTCATTCAAACCATTTATAAAACTTTAAAACCTCAGATGACATGGCCAGTAATGCGTGGGAAAGCTTCAGACCTAAACTCATATATTTATGTGGGATTAGAAGTGATTCATAATTCTGGCCAAATGGCAACACAAGACAAAAATGACAAGAATAGTCGGGATTTGACTCGAGGACACGCACATTTTTTTTATTTTATCCTCTATTTAGAGTCTGTTACCTCCATACAATGACCACATCCACCACTGTATTCTGTTTCAGGTTTTAATCGGTTCAAGTTTTATTACTAACCTTAAAAAAGTATCCTAAGGCTTTGTCTCATTAATTATTAAATCAGTACAGCTAGTCAGCTTTAACATCATTCAGCAGGTGTCACAAGTAAATATGTCTCTTTGATGAATTTCAGTTCTTCCCACATTACCATAATAATGATTCATTATCCACTAAAGGGCAAAAAACACTCGCTAGGACTAATTTGAGTCGAGGTTCTGTTTGTTATCAGAAGCAATTTCAAGCAGTATCCAGTAATAAGCTGTAACACTAACTGGTATAACTGATCATACTTCATATACTGATCTACATATTAATATTACACCTTTTTGAACCATTGTACTGTAAAATACTAACTCACTTAATACGACAGTCATGGCCTGTCACCCATAACTGAATAAATTTTGCTTTTCTGGTTAGATGCATTTTGTTGTGTCTGTACCCACACTATATGCAATGACAATAAAGATGAATCTAATCTAATTTAATCTAATCTAATAACACTGTATATGGCTGGGTAAACTCACACAGCCCTTTTCCCGATCAGTTGTATAACAGAGTCTGGTATTGTCTACCACACAGAGAATCAGTTCATAATTTTCATAAGTCATGCAATAGCAGAAATTATCTCATTCAGAAAAACTGAATGAGAAGACTCTCATTATGTAAAAATATTTAAGCATTTATGCACAGTGGTTACAAAATCTGTCGACCTCTGTGATAATGATTGTTTGCTTTAATCCCTGCTTATTATTACAATAGTGCACTGTGACTTCTCCAGTCCTTGATTTGTTAAAGACATTCATCTTAACAGAAGGCACAGCTAAGTGTATGCTGCCTTGATTGTACCTCTCAAAGATGATTTGCCACACTCAGATACTTGAGGTAACAGAGGCAGCACCTAGCTTGCTTGGATTCCGATCTTGAACACGTACAATGGTTTTGACGTGTGACAGTAAAATACCATCCAGAGATTTCCACACAATGCAGACTGACACAGATATAAACAGAACATGAAAGAGGTTAGGAGAGAGAGACAGGGAAACAATCTGAAATTTCCACTTGAAATTGAAACGAGCACTACAAACCGGGAAAACTACTTCACTGTGATGGAGTGCTCCGAGTTATTGCCTTTGTATTGAGTGTTAAGAGAAAGATGCACACCTGCTAGAGAATGTAATTTGAAACCTGTTCCCCCAGGGGCTCTCTGGAGGGCCATGGTAAAAAAAATAAAATAAAAAAAAAAAGTTCCACATGAAAGATGCATAAAGCAGGTCTATTGTTTACCGTCCACTGGGGAACTGAACAATACGCTACAACAACCGAGTCAAAGGAAAATACTGATGCTTGCTGGCATTGACATGAACTGTGTATGTCATCATTTTGCCCATAATTGAATCTATCTGCAGTCTGTCATAACCACAACGCAACAAGAAAATAGAAAAAATAGAAAAAGCATTTCAGAGCAGTTCTGTCGGGTTGTATAGGCACAGAAGGGTCTTGTGATAAAAGCAAGGGGCAAAACATACAAATATGAAAACGGTGACTTGTAAATATGTTTGCTTTCATGATGCATTTGCAATTTATCACAAACTATAAACTACAGCTGAGGCTTGTGGGGGGCATTAGCGATTTAATTTGAAAGGATGGCTAGAGTTATTCCAAGGGAACATGTGAATTTTGGCCAAAACCTGTGGCAAATTATCAGAAAAAGTTATCCAACTCCTGGTGCTTTGGTGGTACCAAAATGATGAACCATTTAACATACAAACCAACTAAGACATCCCCAGACATCCCTAGAGTCATACAGTGACTGTTTCATCATATGTCAGTTTTCAATTTATACAAAGGTGTCAGTAAAACTGAAGCAGGTGAATATCTTTTGGTGGATACGGGAAGTCCAACAAGGCTTGCCAATCCACTTACAGCCAAGTAATGAGTGGACTTGAAGGAAACTCACAAGTCGCCAATCCAAAACCAAAACCCAATATGGAGCAGGTTAGTCCAACACAAGCAAACAATTTCACTAAATGAGGAAGCACAAACAATCCAGAGCCCCAAGAAACTAGTCGAAGTAGTAAATTGTGTACACTAGTGCGCTAAAAAGCTATGAGCACGCAAAGAGAACAATGGAGGAGCTACAAGGTTGGTAAGGGCAAAAACCAAGGGGAGGTGACAGGGTGAGCTGGACGAGGCGAAGGGGAAAAGTAAAGCAAAAGCCAGGTATGACCTTCTTAATAAAACAAGAAAACATAACAACAGATGGAGAGCAGAGGGGAAAATGATCTTGAAGAGTTGATGTATGTAAAATTAGGATGTCATATGGAGGAAACTGCACTCTTTTAACCACAAATAGGAACTTCTAAATATCATTAAAAATAAATAGTTAAACTTGGATTAGTTACAGCGCTACTATGCTTTTATTTTCTGTGCTGAAAAGGAAAGCCGTATTTCATTGTACATACATTAATGTGAAGATGAAAGTCTTATCTTCATAGTTCGCATGCATTTGAAAGCACCAAGATCTGCAGTAGTACAAAACAAATGGAGTGATGACTAATTGAACTGCATGAGTGCAACTTTCTTTTCAGCAAAAATAATGAGTTCTAGCACAAATCTAGAAAACAAGCTTATTCGTATTCCTTTCAAAGGAACTCAGTTATGTTTGTGTTGCCGTATGGTTTTAATGACTGTCACAGCTGCAGTAGCATGCATTTACTGAAGAGCTGCTTTGTTGCTGGAGCGTAAATGACTCACAACTGACCCGTTTCACTTTTCATCATGTGGCTGATATCAGGTCTGGAGTAATGAGAACTTTGAACTGTGTTGTGTCGGTGGTATTAACATACAGCACAGTTGGACACAACTTCTCAGTCAATGTTTTTCATTTATTTTTTCTATGTTGTAGATTAATACTGACATAACTTATTTGCAAAATGCAGAGAAGGTGAGCAGATGGTTTCTACATATGGCTCCTTCCATGAAACATGGAAGAGGAGGTGTGAAGGACTGGGGGTGCTTTGCTGATGATTTATCCAATATTCAAGGAACATTTGACCAGAAAGGCTACCACAAAAGTCTGCAGCGACACGTCGTCCCATCTGGTTTGCTCTTAGTCTGACCATCATTGGTTTTTCAACACGAAATTGACCCCAACACACCTCCAGCTTGCAACATGGCTATATGACCATGAAGGAGAGTGATGGAGCGTTGCATCAGATCACCTGGCCTCCATAATCCCCCAAGATGATTTAGGATCCACTGGACCGCAGAATGAAGACCAAGCAGCCAACACATTTTCAACACCTCTGGGAACTCCTTCAAGACTGTTTAAAACCCATTCCTGGTGACCACCTCGAGAAGGTGATGGAGAGGATGCCAAGAGCGTGCAAAGTTGTCATCAAAAGACCAGATAAAAACACTGAATGAGAGGATGTGGCAAGAGCAGTGAACCACGTTACATTGGGCAGCATTACCAGATGCAGTCGTTTGTAATTGATGATTAATAAACAACACTGTGCCTCAAGACATGTGGATATCCCAACTGGGCCTTTGTCAAAGGCTCAAAAAGATATCCCAGGAAGGACAGGGAAGAGGAGCACAACAAAAGGAAGAACATCACCATCCCCTACATAGCTGGTGTATCAGAGAAACTAAGGAGAATTTTTGGTAAACACCGTATCCCAGTTTATTTCAAACCTGGAAACACGCTAAGACAGAAACTGGTCCACCCCAAAGACAAAACACCTAGACAGAAACAGAGCAATGTAGTGTACGCGGTTCAGTGTAGCGAGGAATGTACAGACTTGTACATTGGGGACACAAAACAACCCATCCACAAGCGCATGGCCCAACACAGGAGAGCCAGCTCATCAGGAAACGACTCAGCAGTCCACCTCCACCTGAAGGACAAAGGACACTCCTTTGAGGATAACAACGTCAAAGTCCTGGCCAGAGAGGACAGGTGGTTTGAGAGAGGAGTTAAGGAAGCCATCTATGTCAAAGTGGAGAAACCTTCTCTAAACAGAGGAGGTGGACTGAGATTTCATTTACCAACTATTTATAATTCAGTTTTGACTTCTGTCCCCAAGAAGTTTCAACAACATTCACACATTGAGCCTCCAGGTTCCCATGGACAATAGCCTCGTTAGAGCCCTATTCATAGGATAAGTTAGCCTAGGCACACAGTTCCCCCCATTCAAGGACAGGTAAGTATCAGCCATTATGGTAATTAGTGACCCCAGTTTCTGGTCAAGCAAGTTTCTGGTGGGTGTTACCCACAGAGTTTATTCCTATTTAAACCTCAATTTCCCACTAGTTTATCAGAACTGAAGAAGCTACTCGGATGAGTGGCGAAACGTCTTCAAGAAATTCTACAAGTCCAGCTGACCTTATTCAACGCTTTATTGGAACACTGTGCAATTCCTGTAGCAGCCCAGTGAAGCTACACTTCAGCTGAATGCACATTAGCACGCTCACTTGCTGACCATGATAAATTACAGTGGCATAGTTGATGTTTTCAGATGTAATGTTAATGCAGTTGTAATTTAGCCACAGGGGATGCTTTGCATATAAGAAAGAGTCGTTTTCACTTACAGTTTATTATTTTTAATTAAATAATTTTTCTGCATTTGACCCATCCATTCGTTCAGCACATGTGTGGAGTAGTCACCCAGGGAGCAAATGAGGGGTTAGGCGCTTGTTGTTCAAGGCACCTAATCCAAACCAGGAGTCAAACCCAGGCCACCTTGAAGAAAACCAGGAATCTAGACCATACCTTTATATCTGGATATGCAAAATATCTGGAAATTAACGTCTCTACACATTTCCATGACAATTCATAAAATAGTTAACGAGATGCAAAATGTGGCACTGAATTTGGTTGCCCAATGGACCGGCACTGCCTGGTAGAATTCGTCTAGCATGGGTAAAAATACTAAGTAAAACACCCGTGTTGGCTTAAAGCTCAGACTTGTCGGATCTACGTTAAAGGTCCAGTGTACATGGTCCAATTTTTTCAAAATATGTGGTTTATCCCACTTTTAGTGTTGTATGAGATTACAAAGCCAAACACAAATTATTCATCATGCATCCGTGTTTTGTGAAATTACTGTGGCTGATGCTGACCTTTTGAAGTGGTGTGGTTTTTGAACGGATGTGATTGATACAGTATGTACTCTGTATGACATCTGTAAAATCCATCATCATTTCAGCTGTCACTTAAATATATTCAAGGAGCCAAACTGTCAACTCACCGCTACAGCGACGTCTTGCCTTATACTTCTTTACATCTCAGAAAAATGGAAATGTGGTGCGCCTTTCCTTCGCCTCACGTGGGTGAACTTCATCCATACTTTAGCCGCATTACAAGATAAATCAAATACAGCTAAGCAAGGCTCGCACTGAAGAATCTAAATATAACGTTGATTAATCAGATATGGCCAGTGTGAGGGAGATGAAAGACAAAGCATTGCTTGTTTTTTTTCATTTCCACAAGGGACAACTACATGTCATTCATTTGCGATGCCACTGAATGGGCTGCTGTAATGGACTGCGAGCAGAAAAACACGCGCTGGCAAGATGCAGATGTTCACTCTGACGTGAAGCTCGACCACTAATTTAATTTAAATTGAAATGAAGTGAGGGCCAAACAAAACAAACAGAACGTCTTATAGATGTTTCTCCAATTTAGACGTGACTCTAATTTTAGCCACTGTAGGTTGTTTCTAGCAGTCAGTAGATGCTCTCTCACCAAGGTGTCAACCGCATGCAACCACATCTGCTTGACAGTCCAGGGAAACAAGTTTCTCTGGACAAGCATGACTCTGACTGACAGCTTAATCCTGAGTCGTTTCTTGAAAAAAAACTAAAACAAAATAGATAAATGCTGGATAATGCTGCAGTCCTTCAAATGCACTTTCGTAGGACACTTAAGACCTTTGAGAAAGACATCACGTTTCCACCTTTCCTCAGTGCATGACGAAACACAGTTAGCCTAGATTTGACGCATCCTGTTTATTGTTCTCTCGTTGACAAATAATTACGTTAAGACACAGCCTTTGTATTCAGCCAGGGAGCATCTCGTGCAGCCCCATTACCAGCCTGTCGTCACTTGATTAAAGCTAAAAGATTAAATTGACCTTTAACGTCAGTGTTGAGCAGAACTGACACTCGGCTGATTTGTTCAGCTTGTCTGGGGTGCGCCCATCAGTGTGTCGCGTTAAATTGAGTTTACCACTGACAGAGTTGTAAGGTGTTTAAACTTCAGAGGAATGTGGGGGATTTTAAAGTGCTTCCCTCACACTCCAGTAATAGTTGTTTGTGTATTCAGTGACTGGAAAGCGAAGGTCAGTGAAAATGAGCATGAACAAATTGTTAAGTTTGCTTTTGTTGAGATGTGAATGGCCAAAAGAGTGGTTAGTATTTTTCTGAATGTAGCTCTTAGACATGCGGGGTGTACATGTATACAAACTAACCTCAGTAATTGCACAAATTAGTTTCTGTATACTTATATCTGATATATATATATATATATATATATATATATATATATATATATATATATATATATATATATATATATATATTTAAACACCTCCTGCACTTTATTTACACGTGTGACCCCATTTGCCAGAGAGAGAGAGCACTTTTACTTGTCTTGGTTTACAGTGGGACAATCACAGGTGTGACAATCTCCCTGTGGGCATGTAACAGAGGACTGAAAGTGTGTGAGTGTGTGTGCTGTCCTGCTGTGTTGGCTGCAACCCGCTCAACACCCACAGGCCAGAGAGTCTGGAGAATGGCACGCAGACCAACCGTGTGTAAGGCTGTGTTGAATACGAATCCCTGCTTCTAACTTTTAAACATCATGAAAGGCTTGGATAACAGATATTTGGAAGTGTGCAAATACTACAAACGAAGGAATGAGAGAGGGGGGGATGCTGTGTGAGCACAGTCAAACAAGACCGCCAGTAAACATATGTTAGTGGGATTTTTCTGAAATACTATAAAAAACACAGCATCTGTGCATGTGGACATAGTCTTTGGGAAAGATGTGATGTTTGATGTCTAAAAAACAAAAAACTGGTGGAGTAGCCCAAACATTCACTTTAATGTTGCTGCATTAAAGGCACCAGGATGACTCATTCAAAGGGAACATTTAACCCCTCAAGTCTTCTTTTTTGTCTTTTAATATTAAGTTCGTGACAAAATGCTTAAACATGGGCTCTTTTCACTATAGTCTCTCTGAATCCAACTGAAATTTATCCATCAGCAATGCAGCAGAGAGATAATGAGATATATGTGTATGTCTCACAATCTGCTCCACGACCAAAGGATGAGCAAAAGTTTTCTCACAGGTGGAAGCTGAAAAGGTGTTGTTTCAACAGAGGTTGATTAGTTATTGATGATGTTAACTTAGCACTAATGTTACATGAATTCTGTGTAGACGAGGGGTATAATAGGTAGGGACCCCTACCTATTATATGTGTTCCATGTTAAACTCGGTCTGATGCTATTTATTAATAAACATTATTATTATCATTTTGCATTCAAGATTAAGCTTATCCTTTATCCCTTTACTAAAATATGTTGGATTCATGTTCTATTTAAAGAAATTTTAATTTGTGGGGAAAATCTTTTAAAATATATAAAAAATGTGAATCAACCAAAGATTTTGCGACCCCCTTGCAGTGCCTCCGTGGACCCCCTAGGGATCGCGGACCCCCCTTTGAAGACCTATGGTGTAGACTTCTTATGTACTTTCTACTGCATAAGGTATGTTTACTCAAACAAAAAATAAAGCTCTACAAACGTAGAGTTTAGAAATACAAGAAAGAAAGAAATTTCAGTGCAGTGCAGACACTGTATGCAGCAGAGCTGAGATGCTGTGGCAGGGCTCTGCACTTCTCCTAACTCAAGAGTTGGATGGCGTCAGGATGGCGTCCTCAGGCTAATGACAAGAATTGGATTATTGTGGTCTTTAAAAAACTCATTCCTTTCCCATCGGTCCTTTCACAACATTGCTAGGAAACCACACACCCAAGAGCCGTGTTTTGCTCTTTTATGTCTGTGCCACTGGTCGGCAGGCATAACTGACATTTACCATGGTAAAATTGCTTTCAACTCAGAGTTAGCTGGCGGTGTAGGGTAACTTTTTAGGCTTACAGTGAGTCACTCATTAGTTTTCTGAAACCGTTTCTTACAGCAAAATTGAGGTATTCACCGCGGACCAAACTATTTAAAATATGTCTGTGGAAATGCCCCCCAGAGTTACAAGGTTTCCACAGGATAATTGGCGAGCTGGTGAGAGTCAGAGTAAACTTCATTATCATTCAAGGCCATTCACCTATTTTTTAGCCTCTTTTTTCCCCCATCCACTCTTTTTAAAGAAATATTATTTCATCTTCCTCCAACTGTATGTAATGTAATGAGATGTAAATCTATCATACACATAATAATACTAAATGGGTTGCAATTTCATTGTCTAACCAACACTTCTTTCGGTATTCTTATCTAGGCTGCCTCAGGTCTTTTTTTTTTTTTTCGGGTCGATAACGTTGAAGCACTTCACTCTCCAGGCAATTTGCTGGAGGTCACCCCGACTTTCTTTTTTGCTTATTTTGCTGTCAAACCCTTCTGCACCTTTTCACTCCTTCATTCATCACCTGTATCTTATCAACAGATGCCTCCTAACATTTCCCCCTGCAGCCTCCACTGTTAACGGCCTCCTTTCAGTAAAGGCCAAATGGCCAAATTGTTGTCTGGCAACGTCACTCGCAAAATAGCTACAACCTTTACTTAGGCTTTAATGTGCCTATGAAATTACCTTTTTCACCTTGTACATCTGCAGCAACAAAAGGTATGCATCGCACAATAGCCTGCAATGCTTTTTGGTGGAGATGCCTCTGCACCAGTTCTACAGGAGCAGACTTCTTCTAACACACTGTCTCATGGATTGTGTCATGACCCGTGGTCATACAAGTTATCTTGACGCGGACAAGGCGGAGCTAGTTTATACAAATGCACCCGACGGCAATTTTAGTCAGTGATTGATGTCTTCCACAGGGCCATGATGTCCACATAACTATGCGTCAATTTGTTACAACACTGCAGACTTTCCAGTTCCACTCCACTTCGCTCCGCTACATGTTTTTTTTACATGATGCTGAGGAACGGAAATGAACGAAGCCCGGGCTATCTTCTCATTTGGGAATTTATAAACAAACATGAGCAGTGTAGTACTGAGCGAACACTATCCAGCTGTGGCGATATTCCCAAATAATCCCAATTAGGGTGAAAGGTAAAGAGACTGCCAAAACAAACACTCTGCCGTCTATCATATCATGTTTATAATTCATAGCCTTGCAACACACATTCCCGGTCTATTTCTTTCAGCTATTAAAAGTGGGACAACAAAGGCAGAATTTGTTAACCAGACAACATGTGGATCTCTCTGTGCAGAAGGTTTTAGTACTTACGTCGCTGAATTTATAGTTTTCCGCAGGCGCTCGGCGTAATGACATTTATTACGTTTTCCCGAGCACAGTAATTCATTTTTGCTGCCGTCAGATCTGACCCTCACATCAATTCACCAGAAAAGCCGATGAGGTATGACTTCATACAGCAGGCACAGGTTGCGCTTCCATATCTCCTTGTACAGTATGTCACTTTGGCCACATTAATTATTATTCTTTCAGTAGGGATGTACGAACCAAGACAATGCTTTAGATACTTTACAAGGCCTGAGAGGAGATTGATTCACGATGCTTCTGGCGTGTGCAACACGTCTGATCCACAGCTGTAACTTGCAACAAGACTTCATGCCTCCTAAGGTCATATGAGTTTGTGTCTACTGTGTTCAGATGAAGAATCCATAAAAATACCCCCCAAAAAAGCTCAGATTTCTGGCTCATTTGATGACGCTTTTAAAATCGACGTAGGCCATATGTGTTCAAAGCTTCTTATGTTGTATTCACAGGCAAACAAGTTTAATTTCAGGCAGCACAAGATGCCACAGGGTACCGACAGCATATTAGGAGTTGTCCTAATTTTGTGCACGTCGGTGTCGCATTCTGTTCTCTTTTATTCGGCTCCCTGTTTTCAAGGGAGCGGAACAACCAGTGGGAAGCCATGCTCACGCTGTTTGGAGGGTGTGGTGCACAGGTTGGAGGAGACTGATAAACAGTTTATTCAAATCAGGGGGCACGAGGTGAGTCTTCGTCTCAATTTTCTGGACGATGTCTCTTCTGCTGTTCAGCTGCCAATCGGATGGTTTTGCCATCAGCAGCACACAAAAGACTTGCTTGTCTTTATTTTTTTATCTTCCATCCTCCTCTTCCATTTTCCTCTCGCAGTTTCGAAATTCACTTAATCATCTGGAAGTGCCGAGTGTCCATTCTGCAACAGCTCTTTTAATGACTTCAGATTGTGTCATCCTCAGAGCTGACACACTGGCATAATCTCAGGTGGTGAGAGAAAGGAGGTGGGTAGGAGAGCTTCGCCTCTGTGTCAGGCAGACATGAGAAGTGGAGGGCCAGAGGGAGAGTAACACAGAGATGTGATGTAATCTTTCAACAGGCAGCGAAAGCCATGCAAGAGACGAGGAGCGGAGACAACGAGAGACGTGGCCTCTCCTGCTAACTTCAAACGGAAACCCACAGAGATGAGCAAATGAGTCACTTCAAAGGTAATGAGTTCGGAAGGCTTGTGCGCATAACACGCGTGGGAGTTTGTACTGTGTAGCATACGTAGAGGTGGTCCTCACTACTCGGGAGCAAGTTTGTCATGTTTCATAATTGCACATTGATTAGTGTGAGTGATTAGAGTTACTTGAAGGATTGCAAAGCACCTGGTGTAATACATACTTGAAATTAAAATGTACAGTAGCGGGGAAAAAGTGTTGGCCCCCTTCCTGATTTCTGTCTCTCTTTTTTTTTTTCATGTTTGTCACACTTTAATGTTTCAGGTCAACAATTTCAATTTAAATAAAAGACAAAGATAACGCATGTAAACACAAAATGCAGTTTTTAAATCAAGGTTTTTATTATAAACCTCAACTGTGGCTTATCACACCTGAGTTCAATTTCTGTAGCCGCACCCAGGCCTGATCACTTCGACACCTGTTACCAATCAATAAAATTACTTAAATAGGGCCTGTCTGATGAAGTGAAGTAGACCAAAAGATCCCACTAAGCTAGACATCATGCAGAGATCCAAAGAAATCCAGGAACAAATGAGAAAGAAAGCAATTGAGAACCATCAGTCTAGAAATGGTTATAAAGCCATTTGTAAAGCTTAGGGAATCCAGTGATCCACAGAGAGAGAGCCATTATCCACAAATGGTGAAAACATGGAACAGTGGTGGACCTTCCCAGGAGTGGCCGGGCAACCAAAATTACCCCAGGAGATCAGCGATGACTCATCCAAGAGGTCACAAAAGACCGTACAACAACATCCACAACCACATCCAAAGAACTGCAGGCCTCAGTTAAGGTCAGTGTTCAAAAACCCCTGCTGAGCAAAAAGAACATCTTGATGATCCTCAAGACTTTTGCGAAAAATACTCTGTGGACTGACGAGACAAAGGTTGAATTTTTTGAAAGTGTGTGTCCCATTCTGGCGTAAAAGTAACACGGCATTTCAGAAACAGAAAATTGTACCAACAGTTAGATCTGGTGATAGTAGTAGTGTGATGATCTGGGGGCTGTTTTGCTGCTTCAGGACCTGGAAGACTTGCTGTGATAAAGGGAACCATGTATTCTGCTGTCTACCAAAAAATCCTGAAGGAGGATGTCCGGTCATCTGTTTGTGACCTTGAGCTAAAGAGAACTTGGGTTCTGCAGCAGAACAATGATCCACAACACACCAGCAAGTTCACCTCTGAATGGCTGAAGAAAATTAAAATGAAGACTGTGGCATGACCTTAAAAAAGCGGTTCATGTTAGGATTTTTTTCCCTCAATTTGTTTGATCATCTGAGACATTTAAGTGTGACAAACATTCAAAAAAATAAGAAACCAGGAATGACTTTTTCCCACCAGTATATACAGTGTGTGTGTGTGTGCATATATGCAGCAACTGTGTGTGGATACGAATACTAGCAGAAAAGGTCAAAAGAACATTTCTTCAGATAATCAGTGAGGGACTTGGCACATTTTAATGACATTACAGAATCACGTCAGCAGTTACATGGCACACAGTAATATAGTTATTCCATGGCTACTTGTTAAGCCATAACTGTGTTCTGCTGCTGCAGAGGCCATTACTTAAACAGGACGAGAGGAACACATTTGGTCACAGTGAACACAACCTATTGCGGCGGTGGACATGGCAACACCAGTGGAATTCAGTGCGCAAATAGATGCATTTGTTAGTGTGTTGATGTCCCTGTTTAGAATCGTGTTCATGCTGTCCTTACAGTCTAAGCTGGGAGTTACAGCCTCGCGCATAATGCATGAAGTACATGAGGATAAGGATAGCTGACATTTGCTCGCCCGTCATTCAGGATATAGCTTCCCCAGGGGAATGTCCACGCTAGCAGATGATTACACATGGGTATTTATGCACGCACACACACACACATACTGTACAAAAGTAAATTTCTCTGCAGGGCACTGTAAATGGCAGATGTCTCTGCCAGAGTGAAAGGCTTAACTCACCCTGCTCCTGTGTAACATCACTAAACAGTAGTTCGTCTCCTAATGTATTACACAATCACAGTACATTGTGACAAATGTCAAATTCAGGCATTTATCCACCGAAGGAACAGCACGAACACATCACAGAACATGACCATGCAACATTACCCTGGAGTATTTAGCAAACAGCCAGCCTGCTGCGCACATTCACGTTGTCTACTGAAAAACATAATGCATAGAGTAAACACACACACATAACATAACACAGTGAGAGTCATGCAGAAAGCAGCTGCTTGTCCAGGGCTTACTCATGCAGTCAGTCACACCTTTATTTTTAAACTCCCTGTTTGTGTCAGTTCAGTGAGAGGAGGCCAACCTATCTGAACTTGTCAGCATAAAATATTTGAAACCAGTGCTTTCTAAGGGAAAATATTGTGCTTCCCCTCAGTTTAATATAAGTCAATAAGCTAGTACTCAAGTACTCAGCGTGGGACCAATTAAAGCACATTCTTCATGTCATATTGATATTGCGTGTTGATGTATAGTGAAATATTCCTGGTCTTAACCAGCGTTTTCACACTGCAACATTTAGCAAAAAATGAGAAGATTTAACCAGCGCTGCTGACAGCGCCAATATTGTTGCATATTCTTCAGACTTCAGTATTTAATTTGCATCCATTTAGCTTTATAAATATGTGTAACTAATGAGTGTGTAAAGCCGCTAAATGTCAGTGCAGAGACAGCTGAGAGAGCTGGAGATGTGATGTTTATTGATAGTCCATGTTTCATGTGTATTTTTAAACAGACAAAAGTGCAACTGTGTGATATTTAATACATTATTTGAAATGGAGCAACTACATGACAACGTAAGGACATGGTGGAGACCATTAAAGATGACTTTATTTTCTTGAATAGCGAAACCTGAGCAGTGAACCTCTTGTTCCACTCCGACCTACTTGGTAAGAAGTGCAGCATTGGCAAAAAGAAAAAGAAAGAAAAAGGAAAAAGAAACTTGGACATTTGAAGCCTGAGGAATTAAGAGAAATCTGGGCCCAGTTGTGAGCTTTAAGACTGAGAGTCAAAAGCTTTAATTGGGGCCTAGGAAGCAGCGGGTGATTATGGTGACTAAGAAGCATCGTAATTGGAATAACCCCTCGTACCCTTAGTGAAATCTTTAGTGAAACCTCCGCCTTTGGTAGACTCACAATCCCCAGCTGAATTGTGGGAAACCAATGCCAATGGACCTAAACACAGAAAACCTAAGGTACTGGGTACTAAAAGAATTTAATTCTGACTGACTGAATAATTAATGAAATGTTCTTTCCCCATATCATTTAATGTGAGCAAAAGCTGTGACCACAGCCGTTTATTATATGAGCTCAGTTCTCTGTCAGGTGGATGAAAACAAACGCTCCATCACCAGGTGTATTTTTTTTTTTTTACATAATTATATTAACTGCATGATCACTACAGCGAGACAACCTACACTATTCATCGTAAATGATAATGTCTCCAAAGAGACTAATGAATGAACATGATTTTACATTTTAAGTAAAGTAACTTTATCCATCCTTTGTCCATCTTCTCAGAAGAAGAGCCATGTGAATCATCTGTGTGAGTACAGATTCTGCTGAGTTAAGACTCAGAGAAGGAGTGCGATTTTTCACTCACCGTTTTAAAGAATCACTGTTACCGCTGCTATCGTCTCACAGCCGGTGCTGCAGCTCCGAATGCTGTCAGTGTTCGTAAGTAGGCCAAATCAGTGAGCCAAGCCACACTTCCAGTTGTTTTTAAAACACCGTTGTCCCTTTTCGCTCACACTGTGTATTTGCCTCATGACTCTGACTCTATTAACAGCTTCTCTGTTTAAATATTTATTCACCATTCAGAATGTTAAGCATATTTTTTCCTAACTTTAGGTACACAAGGGGTCTTCTTGAGTTGTAGCAGCATGACAACATGTTTGCCTTAGGCGTATAATGTTAGGAATTTATTTAATTGATATGTGCCGAATGTTAACGTATAACATATTTTATGTGACTGCTTGCAGCGCCAGGAGCACAGAACAATTTGTGACAGTCCCACAACCCCTCATCACAGCAGCACTGATCCTGAACTGTAGCTTACTGTTCCTCCAATTAATTTCTAACTAAACACAATAAAAATACATATATATTCCAAGCTATTCTAACATTTGTTTAGATTTTAAATTCAGTTCAGTATAAGTAGACTTAGAGAATTTAACTATTAGTGCGGAGCTGTAAAGGGAAAGAAGACAGATTGCCCCATTTCTTCAGTTTATTGAGGGTTCTACAAGAAAACTTCATCATTGCTTTAACTGTTTCTCTTCACTAGACCTGGTTTCATAGAGAATGGTTAGTAAACCATTAATGGAAAACACAAAGAGATATTGAATACTTTGTCAAACACACACCCTACACTGTTTCTAGGTCATCACGCTAATAGGTTCTTTGAATTCCTTTGTGTAAAACATATTACTAATGTAGCTTCATATCTTTAAAGAAATGTAAGAGAATTATTATGGTTCTTTGTAAGACATAAAGCGTTCATTGTACTCCTCCGACTTCAGTGTCAAATCATCCCTGATACATGTTATGTGATTCCTGTTTGAACAAAGCCTCTTTCAAGGATAGAACCGTTTAATGTACACCAGAGGCATGATACGTCATGACACTTAACAATAATAAAACATAAATATTTGTCCAATGGTCTGTGCTATAAATCTATACTGACCGGCCAAAAAAAAGTAAATATGTACAAGCCTCCTATTGGATAATTACTTCATGGGCAATTATCTTTCAGCTGGCAACAAGTTATTTAATTCCAACTGATGAAATGAGTAACTTGTCATTTCCCGTGGTGTGTGATGTTGACAAGGGTCAAATCATTGGGATGCATCAAGCAGAGAAAACATCTAAGGATGTCCTTCCAGACATTATTAAAAACTGGAAGGATAGTGGAGAACCATCGTCTTCAAGGAAGAAATGTGGTTGTAAAAAAATCCTGATTGATCGTGATCTGCAAGCGGTTAAAAGTTTGGTGAAATCAATGGGGCTGGTGAGCTGCATAGCCTTAAGAAAACCACTAATCAGTGAGGCTAACCGAGAAAAAAGGCTTCAGTTTGCTAGGGAGCATAAAGATGGAAGAAAGTCATGTGGTCTGATGAGTCCATTGCTGCAGTTGCTCAGGCCCAGGTTTAGCAACATTATGCACAAAGTATGAGGTCAGCTGACTACCTGAATATACTGAATTACCAGGTTTGACCATGTTTATTCCCTGATAGCACAGGTAACGTAACACTGGATGGAAATAAATTGTGACATTGCAGAAGCATCTTATTGGAAAAATGCCGCAGGGAGTGGTGCTCTAATCAGGCAGGCCAGGCAGTGTAACTTCAGTATGATTCCAGTCACTTAGACCATTTCTGTGGTGAAAAACACTGAGCTGAGCCTCAAATTGTGCAGTCTCTCACAAACTGGGTTGTGCCCACGCCATTGGCACATCTCTCTCTGTCACCAATATATGTCTGTACACACTTTTATCAAATGTCCTAACTTTCCGTAGCCTAGGCAACGTCTTTTATGTATGTATGCAGGTAAAATATTTAGTTGGGCTCATATAACATTAAACCACACCAGAAAATGATTGGGGGTGAGGCAGCCATAATTTGTGCCTCACAGAGTCAAAAATACTGCAATATATATATATATGTATAATTTTTTCATTGGTTCATATTTGTATCACCCACAAACCTTACCAAACATCCCTGAGATACACAACAAATAACGGCTGGTCATGATTGCTGTGAATGTAGTTTATAATGAAGCAGTTTGAAGCCTGTGGCATACCAAACAGACAATTGGCCAGTGTCAGTCTTGGACACATGCAAAATGACAAACTGAAATGGACACACACCATGCATCTTCATCTCGTCTGAATATTACATGATCACTAGAATGAATAAACTCTAGACCATCTGACCAGCATGATTCAGCACAGGCATATGTATAATGTAAAGTAAAGTGTTTCCTTAAAGTTTGTGTTTCCTCCTTTGAATATTAGTAACAGACTGCTGCCACCTGCTCATATGAAGATTTATTCCCTTTCATGCAGTTGTACAACATAGTTGCTCCCCGGCCATTGAGTGCAAGTTTATTGGTAAATGCAATAGAAACCTCGATAGTAAACACACAGTTGAACCAACAGCTTGATACAGTTTAAACAAATATTTACAACCTTCATGCAGCATGTTATATTTAGCTCACTGTTCCGAAAAACTGGCACCTGATTGGATTCACCCAGAATCACACTATGGGTAGTGGTCACTTTCCTAAGTCAAGGCGTGGATGTTCTTCTCTGAGAAGGTATTTATGAGCCTAACAACTCTGTGTCAATGCCTGCTCACTGTGAATATTCTATGTCCATTCATTACGCTGACATGATGTAAGTGGCCACTTAATGTCAATGACAAGGATAACAAGGCATTTTCTGTCTGTGAATGTAAGCAACCCCTACACATTATCCATGGTGCACCCTTGACTGTTGTTCTAGGATGTTAGCCTCAGTGAACTAAATATAGAGATTACACTCCCTCCCTACATAACTAAACATTTTAACGAATATATGACAGCAAACAATAACCAGGAACAAAGACAGGAAGCAAGGGTATTATCTGGAACATCAGCACGCAAACATGATGCAGCCACACACAACCAATGGACAGCGGTCAATAAAATATCTTCTTTATGATTCAAAGCTAAATGGGAGCTCTCCTCGTTCTGCTCCACAAACCTGATTAATTGGAATCAACCTTTCACCCACACTCACTGCAAAACACCTTGCCTCCCACATTGATGTGGAGGCCGCTGACACCTCCACACTGTCACACAGTGGAACAAGCAGGGGTTACATCACAGGTTTAACATACAGACGCATAAATACATGTATCTCACATGGGTACGAAATATGTAGAGCTACAGTCAGATACTTGGTCATTAAAATAAAGAAAAGAAAGAAAGAAAAGGGAATAGTAATTAAAGTTTCCCAGAGTCACAAAGAATGTCTCCATGTTTTTATATTTAACACAATACTAAGATAATACTTTATTGATCCCCATTGGGGAAACTCAAAATTATATATTTGAGATGCTACTAATAATTACTTCATCTTGAGTCAAACTGCTAATTCGTTGGCCTGTTAAACTAAAGTGCCCACCAAAGATATTTTAAACCTTCACCTTTTAAATGTCGAATGCAACGACTTAGAAACTGTTGGTGACTGAGTTTCTGTTCATTAGCTACTTGAGCCACTGACTATGCGCATGAAGACAGAAATGTAATTTTGAGCTTTGCAGTGACGTTTATTACATGCCACTCCTATCGACTTTCAGTCAAATTAAACTAGCGTCACTTCAACTAATGTATTGTCACGTTCAAGCTGCTGCTAAAAATTACTCTATTGTGACTATTTTCCTAATTAATCAGTTAATTATTTGATACTTTGAAGTTCAGAATATAAGGTCAATAAATATACATCATTGTTTTCCAGGTAAATTTCTATTTTGTCCTATTTTGTCAGTGGTTCATATGTACCAAAAACGCCAGAGCATGTCAGTCCTCTCATTTTAAATGTAGGAATGAACAAATATTTAGCATTTGTGACTGATTCAAATCACAATTCTGTCATCGCAAAAGTTGCAGTTTCTGGTCTGTCCACTGATTAATGCATTAATTGTCCTAAACTCTTCAACACGTTCAGCTTTAAGTGACACAAAATGGTATCCTCACATCCGAGAAGCCAGATGCAGCAGATATTTGGGAGTTATCCTTGACAAATGTAAAATGACTTAAAAATGGTTGGGGATTAATTTTTGGTTCATCTGCTTTGTGATTTGAACCCAGTGAGTGAATGTCAAATGAGGCTTTAACTTTCTAGTGACCCCTGTTACACTTTGCCCTCCCCTGAGAAAAATTATATGGAGTTATTTAATGTATATGCAGTGTTGTATATACAATAATAAAAAGAAAACCCACAGGCAACCCACAAGTATTGTGGTATTGTGGTACATACACAACTTTGTCCTTTGCTTTGATATACTGTTGCTCAGCGCAGTCTCTCCTCCCACAGATATTTATTACAGGGCGCTTTTGTGGACCTGAACATCATGTGAATCAGGGATGAATCTGGCACGCAGCAATGCACCTCAAGCAATGTTTACTTGTTATCGAGCTCGGATGCGGGCTACTTAACTGTTGTTGTGGCCAGTAACATCGGTGTAGAATATCATCAGCATAGCATGTTAGACAGATAGATAGATAGATAGATAGATAGATAGATAGATAGATAGATAGATAGATAGATAGATAGATAGATAGATAGATGGGCAGGCTTAATTGGAGGCAAAACATCTCAAAAACGCTAGCTTGTAAATGCCGGTTAGTATATTTCAACTGTTTTGGCAAGAATGGACAAGAATGAAGTAAATCGCGCATTTTAGAGAATATACTAATACACTCACTCCCAGAGACCGTGAATGTTATTTTAAAAAGTTGACTCTGACTGATGGGACTACATACACTGACCCCTACACAGTCACTCCTTTGGTGGACGATTTGACCAAATGAGGACACAGAGGGGACGAAGTCTGGGCTGTCTTTGTCAAGTGAAGCCTGTCCTAAAAAGATATTTGTATGCGTAACCACTCTGGAGGGTAACGTAGCGAACGCAGTTTCTGCTTGGACACCCCTGAAACATACAACTAAGGTTGTGTTAGTTAGCGGTTAGCATTAACATGTAACAAGAAGTGCCCAAATTCTTCTTCACTTCAACTTCACAATTTAGTGTAACCCATAATGTTATCCAGCCTTAAACTGATGATGCATTACATATTAATCTGACCTAATATCAAGTGTTCGCTGCAAACACGGGAGATTGTCTCACTCCAGTCCTTTATTTTAATCACGTCAAAAGTTTGCGTTTTTGCTTTTCTCAGTTTTGGCCCCCAAAAATACAGCAAGGTGATACTTTCGTGATTGACAGTGACAGCGTTTGCCTCAAGCTTCCCTCTGTTTTGCCTCCAGCTAATGCTGTGACATAACAGTGACGTAGGACATGAATGGGTCTATACGCCGCTGGCAGAGATGAACAAAGACTAATTATTAGCAGTAAATAAATAATAAATTTCTCATCCATTAAGTGAAATTGGATAATTTCCCATGGCACACCTGATGCTCTCTCATGGCACACTAATGTGCCACGGTGCAGTGGTTGGGAATCACTGATGTAGAGGGTGTACACCATAGTCAGGCAGAGCAGCTCCTTCAGTCCTAATTTGTGCTGTGACTCTCAGAATTGCAATCACCCAAGTGATTTTATTGCTCTTTTCTTGTTTTCACAAAATCACAAGTACCCTAAATGAAAATGTATTCCCGCCATGTCTTAATTAGACAACAAAAACACACAAAAGTCATCTGAGGTAGTGATTTTGTGTTATACAACAGTTTAGGGAAGGTTTTGAAACTGAGCATAATCGATTTGACAAATCAAATTAGCTATTTAGTTCAGCACTAATACATTAAACTGGTTAGGGAACTCAATTGCTGAGTTCCCTAACCAATTAGTGTATTTTTTATTTATTTATTTTTTAATAAAAACATTATCCTTAGCACATTCTTGTTCATACAGTGGCTCTACTCTGCAGAGACGTGGAAGGCTTCTGATACAACAACTACAACTCACATTACAGAGTATATTTTTGGAAAGCTGCTCAGGGAGTGAGCACTGATTATCCCTTTAAGAGACGCACATTCATTGGGATTGGGATTATTTGTTGATTCTGTCGGGATAGATTGAAACCCACTTCTGACAGCTGATACTCAAACACACACATACCGTCCGCTGTCTGCTGCATATTCATGTGAGAGCAAGGTTATGTCACAGCTAACGCTGTCCACATGACGGACTCCCAGCAACTTTGACTCAATGAACTGTGCTATATACACAGTACAGCATCGCCTCAGCTCAACCTAAAATGTGTGTTTAACAGATGCAGAGACTTAACAACACCTAATAAAAACTCATCACCACAATCTGTTAAAGCTGCATGAAAACAATCACCCAAACTGTCTGCTGTATCACTTTGGCATAGGCAGAATATGTAACAATGCTGGGCACTGTAATAGTGTGGAAGAGGCAAAATACTGGTGAGTATTTGATTTAAGCAAGTCAGTCAAGAAGAAAGCAGCTCAGACGAGACATAATAAACAGTGAAACAAGAGCCCTATGTAGAGCAATGTGATATGCGTGTGTATATATATATATATATATTTCACAAAATTTGCCAAGCATTCTAAGTGAGTTTGGAGCTATAAAATATAAGTCATTTAAGAAGCCAGAAATAGCTTGCTAAAACGCCAGAGACAGCCAACAAAACACTTAATCTGCTTACCTTAGTGAGAGGGTATGCCAGAGTTGGCTGGGGATCATGGGTGTTGAGTCAAGTCCAGAGCGAAGCTGGCCAAACCTTCACTCATGTGTGACAGTACTATAACCAGAACAGTTGAGCAAAGGCTTATGCGCGGCCACTGGGAAACTCTAGCGCGTACTACACACTCAGGCGCTGCCTCCAACAGCCGTTGAGCGTGAGGATCCACTCACAAGTCGGCAGCAGCCCGGCAGCTGTGCTCAGGGAGATCCAAGAGGCGACAGATAGAGACAGACGTGCTGCTGCTTTGTGTGGTTGGTCTCTCCTCCTCCTCTCTCTCTATATCTTTCTCTCAGCCTGCAGCTCCGACTCACTCCACGGTCCTCCCTCTATTGCCCTGCTCTCCCTCTCCACTTAAATCTCCTTCCTGTACACACATGCATTCTCCACACTGCATCTCCTCTCTCTCTGTATCTTTCTCCCTCACATCCCTCTCTCTCCCGTTGCCGTTTCCATGTGCTTAATGTCTTGCAAAGGGGTTTAATATCTTAAATATGTTTTTTTTCTTAAATGTGCCTTTCAATTATTTCTACTCTCACGTTTTAGTCCCAGTCCCTGGACATATTATGAATATTAAATATTGGACTACATGCAGTTGGGGTGTGCGATTCAGGGAGAAGATAGAGGCACTGAAGAGAGGGAAAGATAAAGATAAGAGCAAGGTTTAATAGCATGATACAAAATGGATATCTGGATGTGGAGAGTTCTGCAGGGTGGGGTTGTGACTGGGGCACGGGTTTGGCTTTGAAGTGCAAGTGAAAGCAAAATGTCATGCTTAATTTGTGCTAGTGAGTGCAGTTTGTTGCCACCAGCAAAGGCACGGTCGCGCGTGTACCCTTGTTCTCCGGTTTGTTTGAATGCAATTTCACGAAGCACTGGAGGATCCACTGGGAGCAGTGTTCACAGAGACAAAGAAAACAAACAAAAGACATCGGCCTCAATCATTTGGTCGCTCACGATAGAAACACATGAATGCGTGACCGTAGAGAACGTAGTTGTATACATGTATACATTTATAATAAAAGTGGCAACATCATCATTTATTGCAGAGCCACATGATGAATAAATGAGGGGGAGATAAAGTCGGCGAAGTAGCACCCAATCAGTATTCATGTAATCCCAACACATTTTGCAGCTGTTATGCTGTAATAGTAATGCGTGAAAGTTATATTTCTATACATCATTTTAAGGGAATTACACACCAGTGCAGTGTTCATTTCATCCACCCTATTCTGTGCAGCCTGTTTCCTTTGTGTCTCACCCTGCGTCACAGAACCATCTGCTCAGCCCGTACAATACCGCTACGCTTACCTGAATCAGCAGTGAGCGTGGACGGCCGTAATGGAAACACACCTGGTGAACAGTTGTCTGGCAGTTGGCTCCCGTATCTCATATACAAGTCAACAAAGTGACAAAATATGATCAGACAACAACATAAAGGTTTGAACATGACAGAATAGAGAATTATAACCCCCCCCCCCCCAAAAAAAAAAATTATCTGATCAGTTTTCACCTCTTTCACCAGTCAACAGTTTTTAACCAGTATTGCGTGTGTCTCCCTACCTACATATACATGCAGGGCTTAAAGTATCTTGGCACCTTACCGGATCTCGTGTGGCGTTTGATTAAAAAAAAGATTAAGTTCACCTACCAATGGAGTGGTAACGCAGCTTTCCCTCTCCAAACTAACATCACTAGCCTATCAGACGTAGGGTCGGGGTGGGTCTCGGAAAGCGTGATTGAGAACCACCTGCGGCTGATGCTACATTCAAGACACATCGGGGAAAAAAAGGAGCTCTGAGTTGTCAAAAAAAAAAAAAAAAAAAAACGGATATGTCTGAAATTTCCGAGTTTGAATATAGAATATCCGAGTTTTACTGAAGGCATCATCTAAACGGGCGTTTTTTCATCGAAATCACTGTTGTCGGAAAGATGGTAAGTAAATTTATGAAGCTAGGAGAATGTGTCCTAACTGCAAACAAAGGACTTAAAAATAGTAAAAATAATAATAACAACTAATATTAAATGTTATGTTGCAAATTCGGCAATTTAGAGTTAGAATATGATGTAGTTGTTATAGAAAGTGAAATTGAATTAAATGGTTAAATTGCTCATCAAATAATTCCTCAACCTCATATTGACACAGCCATTACGACATATTATTGCTAACACACATGAGGAGCAAAACACATTCACATAGGCAGCTACAGAGGGGTAAACGTCCTATTATTTAATCCAGGGGATAATGTAGTATAACTGAGATTAACAGTGACATATACAGAAAATATACAGTATATTTTCCAAATATGATGATCATATTCATCTGGGACTTTGCATTGCTGTAAGACTGTATGATAATGTAGCTTAACATGTGTGTCTGTGTAGTGTTTGATGGATATGTTATGGCTGCTGAGAAGTAAATTGAAGAAGTGAAAATGATGAGCAGTGTAGAAGTCACTGTTAAAGACGGGTACCATAAAAGCCGCTGAATGCATGTATGTCAAAATATTTTAAAAGAAGACAACCTCAACAATTTATTAGATTCCGATCTTCCCTAAAATGAAAGAAGAAGAAGAAGAAAAAAACAAGTCCCAGAGTAGACTGAGCCACTGATCTTTTTGTAAGCTGGAAATGCCCCTGGTGGCAAGGCAACCACTGCGAGCGGAAGCAATCTAAGCCCTTTCAAAACAAGGACGAGGATCGTGTTACACAACTCCAGCACACCGCTTTCATTTTACCAACACTCGAGAGGAACCATACAATTTATTCTCCAGTTTATTGCGATGTATTGATTTAAACCGGCACTGCATAATACACGTCTTGAGTTACTTTTGCAGCTCGATAGGACGTCTGACAATGCTGTGTGCCTTTTAGCACTAGGAGGAGGAATTCAGCTTAAACTGACACCTTCCCTCATCCCCTCTCTGCAGGTCTCGTTTTGTGTCCTGTGGCACAGAGTTGTCGTCGCTGTAATGAAACCAGTGAAATTTGCGGTGGTCACTTTGAACTTCTGAGCCACATGACAACCCACGGAAATGCACTTGCAAACACATGCGTTTAAAAATAGAGCGCTCCTACGGGCAACTCTTCTGTGTGACAAGGACACACACACACACACACACACACACACACACACACACACACACATTATTACAATTCTTTTAAATCGACTCTTTGTCCGCGGTGTGGTAGCTTTGAACTAGATTAGAAATATGTACCCATCACTAAAAGCTGTTCATGCAGTCTGAAACTGACTACTGGGGCAGGCCGCCCCATCAACCATGATGTCTACATACATTGAGCAAAACTATAAATCATTAGTGGACTTCAGGGGCGTGAGGGGACTTTTTATCCACCTCATGAGACACACCAGGCTGTCATGTGTTTTAACTTTGACTTCAAAGGAAAGTACATGGACATGGACTGTGACTAAATTCAATTTTCTCCAGAATCATCAACACACTAAGAATAAATTTATACAATGATTTAAAATAATAAACAGACAACAAAGTGCACTATATTTATTTACGATAGTCATAATTCGTTAATGTCCACACCCTGCGTCATCGTGACGATCCTCCCTTAAATACATAAATGATCATTTCACTTATAACATGCCAGCACAACCTCTCATATATTCGCTTTTGTTGTCACATACGTAGTGTTTCTTTCTTTTTTTTTTCTTTATTTTATCACACCAGTGCTGCGTGCACCTGAATGCTCACCATTTCCGGCCTTCGTCTCTCTTTGCGCCACTCTCTCTCTCTGGCTTTGTCTTGCGCTATCAAAAGCAACCCTGTGTAGGTCAGGACTCTGTGTTTTGTTTTGTGGAAGCCAGGAGAATAAAGCACTGACAAAAGAATAGTGGGAGTGTTTTGTTGGCAGATGAGAAGAAGATTGTAGTCACGTGTCAGCTCACGTTGGACTATAACAAATCAATAAAAGAATCCTTGTTTCTTTCGTAGTCTCTCCAGTAGGTGCACTTCCTACGACGTGGTCAGGAGATGGTTAGTGAATAACCCATGTGACTTCAAATGTTCCTCACAGCTAAGAAAAGGTGCTCACAAGGACTGAATGCATATCTGCGCTTTCTAATAAATCAAAGCTTTGATAGTAGTACATTGACATCAGACGTTGACCAGCTTAAAGTATAGTACAAGTGTAGAGAATTCTTCGGTTATTTATTTTCTGTATTCCATATATGCATGCATATAATGCATCATTTCTCCGTGACGATGTGCATGTCTCATCCGTCCCTAGGCCACGTCAAGTCATGGTCTCTGATGCATCAAGTTGCATTTGAAAAAGATGCAGGATAATTTTATGGTAGAGCCGTAACGGCAGATACAGTAGTTCACGTATTTCACAAAAAGATTATGCAGTGCTGGGGAAAAAAAAGCACGGAAATCCACTGCAATTATCTATACATTTGTGTCAAAATACTGTCAGCAAGACAAAAGGAAAAAAAAGGAGAGCTCAGATGATGATTTGCATGTCACTAAAAAGAAATGTGAAAGACATTCAGCAGATGATTATTCGCTGTGGATGCTCTCCTGAGAAGAGCTCGCCCAGCAACAACCAAAGGCCTAAAACAAACCTGGTGGACCTCCGTTCGTGTGCTTAACCAAGACAAGCCACTGAAAAGACATTGTGTCCATGGTGGGAAACCACAGAGAAAACAATTATTGCGCACCTGATGTTTGCCAAAGACCGTACTGATTTATGCTTTGTGCAATATTGTCTTGTGTGCAATATCACAATGCCCTTATGGGCAATGTTGCAGTATCATTGACAGATTTACTGCTCATTCTGCTGTAATATATTTGCTTTTTTAATTAGCTTGCTTTTAATTTAATCCGCGCTACACATTATTTACTGCTGTATTGAATCTGCTATTTTCCATTTTTTTATATATATATCATATATACTACTTTACATCTCAACTATATGAATACTAGTAATTTAAAGTGCTGCTCTTTGCCCTCCTAATTGCCCCTCGGGGATAAATACATTTTTTTCTGATTCTGATTCTCATGCTGTGAAAATATTTTTTGTAGTATGACAAAGCAAATCTTGCATTGTATGGGATGATTAATGCTTTATGGGTATGTTGATACGATATGATAGTGGATATTACATCTGTACCTAGCACAGTAAAATAACATTTATATGTAAAGCAACATATAAAAGTCTTAAGTAATACTGAATGTGATATTAACAGTGATGTGGCAAAGTTACTGAAAGCAATAAAAAAAAGAAATGAATGCACATGATATTAAAAAGAAGCAAAGTCACTGCTGTCAACAAATAAATGATCATTATTGTTCCAAAAGTCCAATATTTCAGTTGTCCTTGAGGAGGAGGTATACGGATATACAGAGTGATGGCTGCTACTCTGTAACGCACCCCAGTGACAGGCATGAGAGACATTACCTATAACACTGATAAGTTTCCTCAGCATCCTCTCTGACAACTCCACTAAAGATGCATGTTTCATGACAGAACCCACTGTCATGATTAACTTATTGAGTTTATTGTAGGGGATGTTTCTCTCGCAAATAATAGCTTGGAGTCTGTCAGAGCCGTAGACCTGAGGAAATAGCCTTATTTGCACGGGATTAGTTTACCTGGGATGACCTCAATGATTTCTAATAATCACGGAGGTCATCTGTGATGTTAATTGTGTGCGAATCGTCCATGTCCATGATTTGTAAGGTAAAAATTACACTGCAACTTCCCTACCATAATTCTTGTGACACAGAGGTCCTCAGATAATACAAATCCAGTGTGAAATGACATCTCTGTGATTTAGGGGTGAGTTTTTACTTTTTCGCGGCTTTTGTTTGATTTGCGGCTTTTTTTTTATTACTTAAGAAATATGAAGGATGCACTATAATTTAAAGTTTGGCGAGATGCTGAGTCGAGATGTCGCCTAACTATTCCTCCGTTTATACGGATGAAACCATTAAATCAATCATTAATGTGCAATCATAAATATATTTTTCTCATCCATTATAACTTGCAAAGTAATTAAAACTGTCTCTGACACGGAGTGGAGTGAGATGGAAAGTAGCAGAGCCATAACAATGGAACGTGAGTTTGAGTAAAACACAGTTTGTTTATCCCATGTGAATGCGCCACATGAAACACAGGACGTCCTCAAGTAAAACTAAACCCGTGTGAATAGGGCTAATGACACCAGGAGACCTGGTGTCATTACCCAATGTCTTAACACATTTACACAAAGAATATGGCTGAACTGATGCTTTATGAAAAACAACAGTCCAAACATCCTCCTGACTGCAGTGTAGGTGTGACGTGCAGTCAGTGCTTTATTTTAGAAAAAAGAAAAGTCCACCTCTAGCGTGAATGTTAAACATGTGTGTTCAATAAAGAACACAGAAAGATTAAGCTACCTGAAGTGGTTAACACTTAAGAACAGTTTGCATTTAATGAAAAATGAATGCAGGTTCCCAAGAGGTTTGTCTCTCCGTTCTGATGGCTGTCATGTAGGATGAGGCTGAAGTGTGTTTTGCTTCACTCTTACATTCCTCACTTTCATCTGACAGACAGCAGCAACTGTCACATCTCACCAGGAGCTCACTGGATTTAACAACGCAGACCCATGGCCGTTTGCTTGTAGCAACTGTCACTAAAATAGGAAGAGCCAGCAACAGCCACAGAAGCAAAGCTAAAGGCATGAGGCAGGGAATAACAGGTAGGTAGCAGGTTACCAAAACAAGGAAACGGGTTTCAGTCAAGCAACAAGCTAATGGATAATAGCAGAAAACAAAATGCTTTCAGACACAAAGGCAAAAAAAACTTTCAGACACAAAGGCAAGAGTAGTATAGAAGCAGCCTTTTGTCATCAAATTGACTGTGAAACCATGTGGAGACATACCTTTAATGAAACCTTAACTTGAAGCAAGGGTCAATTAAATCCACACAAATACTAGCTAACATGTTCTTAGGCACAGCTGTGCTTTGAACTAGATGTTAATATTAGAAGACTGACGTTCTCACAACATGCTGATGTACAGCAGGTCCACTGTAGTCTTCATTAACTAAAGTATCTGACGTATTTATTAGATCAAGGGGAAGATGAAAACATTCATCCTGAGGGCCTCATTCATTCGGGTTTCAAATCAAAACAAAAAAAGGAAAATAGATTGTGCAGGCAATGTAATGTCAAAGGATAAAGTCAGAGGATCACCAGATATGTCCTCTTGTAAACGTGAGTGTGAAATAGATTTTTGAGCACACCGATCTGGGTTATCTCGATAATTAATAAATTGAAAGAAAAAACAAGATTACCAAAACTTGGCTATAATATAGAAAAAGAAACAATATCTAAGGACAGGACATCTTCCATAAGATACGCCGTGCACTTACGCTGTTGGTGAATTTGCGCGTGTCTGAGTCAAATCCCACGGAAGCAGCTTATCTGCTCAGCAGACCAGAACAAAGAAATTAATGACTAATTGAGTTTTACAGCTTGACAAAGTGATGGCAGTGACCTTGGGCTGGTGTAAACAAACAGTACAGTAATCTTGACCCTGATATAGATTAAACAACCACACTCATTAACAACGGGTTCATACACAGTAGAAAAATACCTCTCCAAATTTCTAGTTAGTATTACTTACTTTGACAGGGCACTATTTTACACAAGCCTCTGATAGACAATCACATAAAATGTGCCTTTTCTCTTTACACATAAATTCTATCAGCCATGCAAACCTCAGGGCAGTAGTGGAGCATGTTCTCTGTATTGTCTACTAGCTTTCAGGAATGAAAAATGATTCTATATTCGCCGTGTTTGACCTACAAAGCGAACATGATCATAACTACTCCTGCTTTATGCTGACTTGTGACACATGCAGTGATCGAGATTTACTACATTACATACTATGTTTCTGAGACAAGCAGAACACATCAATGTCAATTTAGACCACAACTATATTCTTTTTTAAAGAATATAGTGTGTGACATTGCTTCTATCCTGAACTGTGTTTGTGGGCAGTTTTCCAGGTGACTGCCTCCAATCTTCTCTTATTGTCTTAATTTCATTTCATGAACCTCTCCCATGTCGTATTGACTAGTGTTGTCTTACTAGTCGCGCCCCCTCGGGCAAAGAAAGACAGAATACTGCATTACATCCACCACTCATTGCCTGCTCTCCTTATTACTTCACCTTCTTCGTCTTCCTGCTATGGCGGCATCTGGTCTCACTTGCTGATGCAGCCTGCATCTTCTCTTCACTCGGTCATTAAGGCGAAAGTGATTACGAAGCCTGTGTCTGATCGTCCTCCAGTTTCTTTCATTGCAGCTGGGCCAAGTGCCAAAAAACTAATTCCAGAATTAAGGGAATTCTGCATTTAAAATTGATTGAATTAATGACGGTACTTTTTTATGTTATTTTTTATTTTAAAATCCTGAACAACAAGGTTTGCAGCCAAAACAACATGTTACATCCAAGCACAAACAAGCTGAGTGAATCAGGAAAAAACTATGTATCAGAAGTGACAGACATACATATATATTTCAACCTTAGATGTTAAGATGTGCCTTTATTCATGCCACAGTGGGGAAATTCTGTTATTGTATGTTATTGTAGGGCATAAGAAGAATTTACCATATATGGTCCCTTGCCCTTAAGTGGTAAACATGTAGCCTATTTAGACCATTATAACATAAAAGCTGATTCAGACACTTGTCAACATACATATTATAACATTAGACAACATAAAGCAGTTATTTTCAGTTTATGCAGAGGTGGATCTTGGAGACCACATTTGATCCTGATTTGTCCTGAGAATGTTCCCTAGATCGTCTATAATTGGCTGAATGAAAATCACAATCAATGGCACTTCTCAGCGCTTCTCAGCGCCATTGAGAGACACTGGGACGCGATTTAAAATGTGTGCTGACATTACCATATGTGGTTCCTATTCCTGTAAAGGGTTAACAGAATGCAGTCTCTTTGAGTCTTGTCCAAATATATTTTAGATACTCTGTAACCTATTACCAGGATTTGACAACTTAGATTTTACTGTAATATTCAATATATAATACTATAGTTTAGTGTATTACTGTAAAATAGGTGTTGGCACAGTAAATTACTGGGATATATTTAAAGTAGTTTACTGCAAAATTACTGTGAAAGAGATGCAATTATTAGCCTGTAATGTACTGTAAATTTACAATGAAAAATCTGTGTATAGTTGACTTTGTAGAATGAGAGGCAGAGAGAGAGAGAAAGGGATGCAGAAAGAGAGAGAGAGAGAGAGTTGATGCACAAATGAAGGTGAATGAATGACATGAATGAAAATGACTAACTTTACTGGACTGACTTATGGAAGCCATCCAAAAATGTTTGGCAGGTGAATTAAGTGCGGCGTCCTGCAAAAGAGTCATGCCATTATGTTTGTTCAGAATTAATAACAGGAGCACTGACGCACTCTGACAGTTTGAGCTTGAATGTCCTTGCGGTACCAATCATGCTTGATGGAGGCCCTACATCTGAACCGCTTCCACTTTATAAACAACATACATATGCACTCATCAGATGTTCTGGCTGGCTAGAGTGGCGTGTTATGATGGAGGTCAATATATTTACATATAGACTTAGTTAAAAACACAAAATAATGGACAGCTAGATGGTAATAAAATGAGTCCTGTGGGACTTTTGTCCTCTGCTACAGCCCTTCTTGGGTATGCCATTAGGGGGTGTCAGCAAGTTTTAGAGAAAAAAAAAAAATGATGTTGTGTCTACATTCTGCTGGTTCCTAGGGCTAAAGTCGTGTGAAGCCAGTGAAAAGCCCTTCATCAATGACAAGTGAAGAAGACTCAGGCTGAAATTTAACCATAGAGGACTGGTCTAAAGTAATCTTCTCTGACACTTGGAGAGACCTACGAGCCACAATGTCTTGTACACACTGTGAATTTGGTGGAGGATCAGTGATGATCTGGGTGTGCTTCAGTGAGGCTGGAATTGGCCAGATATGTCTTAGCGAAGGACGCATGACTGAAGCCATGTACAAGGTTATCCTGGAATAAAACGTGCTTCCTTCAGCTCTGACGCTGTTCCCCAACTCTCAAGCTCCATGCCGCACAGCTGGGTGTATCAGGGAGTGGATGAAGGACCAGATCAAGACCCTGTCATGCCCAACCCAGACCTAAACCCCTTTGAAAACCTCTGGGATGTGATTAAGAGCATTATAAATGGTCACAAGCCATCAAACAAAGCTGAGCTATTTGTATATTTGCAGCATTCACAGCAATGTGAAAGACTGATGGAGAGCATGCCAAGCAAACCTTTGCTTAGAAATTAACCCAGGTTCCTCTGTGACCTCTCAGACTAGAATGCGTCCCTGCTGGTCGATCGCTCGTTGATGTATGGAGTCCGAATACTGAGTTCCCCAGAAAGCTCATTTGTCTGTACCATCACACACTCCCATAAATATGTGTGTTGAAGATCAAACTGTGACAAATCCCTGAGCCACTGAATGACGCATGAGTCTTGTCACATTGACTGGAAACACTTCAGAACAGATGGACTTCAATATGGGCTTGAAATTACCTTGTAATCCTAGATCAGCACATACTTTTGCATCTTACAGATATGTAATATTGGCTCATTTTCCTGGACAAACAAAACTATATGAATATTATATTTTTACTTTGTTTGTTTGACTGGGTTCTGTTTTTGTTGGACTTGACTTCCGGGAACTAAACTAATCAGCTGGTTAAACTCCAAGCATGCCTTAAGGACATAAAGGCTTAGATGATCTGTAATTTTCTAATTTTCTGTAAATTTCTAAACTCAGACAAAACAGTTGTCATTGTATTTGGCCCAAAACATTGCAAAGGTTCATTATTTAATCACCTGGTTTCTTAGGATGGCATTACCTTGGCCTCCAGTACTACTGTGAAAAACCTTTGTGTTATATTTGACCAGGATATATCCTTTAATTCTCACATAAAGCAGGTAACCAGGACTGCTTTCTTTCACCTTTGTAAAATCATCAAAATCAGGAACATCCTTTCCCAATGTGATGCTGAAAAACTAGTTCATGCATATGTGTCTTCCAGGCTGGATTATTGTAACTCATTACTGTCTGGCTGTCTAAGTAGCTCTTTAAAAAGCCTCCGATTCAAAACGCTGCAGCAAGAGCACTGACAGGAATTAGCAAGAGAGATCATATTACTCCAGTTTTAGCTTCTCTTCAGTGGCTCCCTTTGAAATCTAGAATTGAATTTAAAATCCTCCTCCTTACATACAAGACCTTGAAAGGCCTAGCTCCGACATATCTGCAAGACCTCAGAGCACCTTACTGTCCCAACATATCACTACGATCTCAATGTGCAGGTCCCAGTTTGGGTTCAGGAGGCAGACACTGTCTCTACTTTTAAGGTCAGGCTTAAGACTTTCTTTTTTGACAGAAGTTCTTCCTGTTAGAAGGTAGTTTTTTTTTTTTTTTTTGCTTCAGGCTTGCTCTGGGGGTTTCTTTTGTGAAGCGGTGGTTAGCACTGATAGCGGGAACGTCAGGGATTGAGTCCAGCTCGGGCCTTTCTGGGAGGAGTTTGCATGTTCTCCCTGTGTCTGCGCGGGTTTTCTCTGGGTACTACAGTACTCCCTCCTCCAAAGACACGCTCATTGAGCTAATTGGTGACCCTAAACTGATCCTAGGTGTGAGTGTGAATGATTGTTTTTTTCTGTGTTAGCCCTGTGATAGACAGACAACCTGTCCAGGTAATATCCCGCCTCTCACCCAATCACAGCTGGAATGGGCTCCAGCAATCCCCGCAACCCTGGTGAGTATAAGCATTAATTGAAGATGAGATGGACTAATCTGCTGATGTTTTGAGTCATTGCTAAACAGACAATTCTGAGGGGAACATAAAAGCTTTACAGAGGAGGTAAGTTAGTCACTGTGTCCTCTTTTAAGAACGTTCTCTATTCAGTGCATCACAATTCATCGACTTTGTCAGATATTCAATCACCCAGGCCCAAGGTCTATAAAGTCAGCAATCCAGAAACTTTCCTGTTTCCCAGTTGGTCTGGCACACTTTCTCTCCTTATCTAGACTCTCAACCCCTCTGTTGCTGCGTCCAGCCAATTGGTGTCTCTGTTTTAGTGTTCTCGCTGTGCTACCTCTCAGTCAGCCGGCATTCCCAAAGCTTGTCTTTCTGGTGGAAACTTGTTCTAATGACTACTGACACTTTCTCCATCCCCCGGCCTCTGTAACTCATCTCCAGTACCTTTGTCCGCTAGTTTACCTCTTGTCATGTAGTCTCCTATTAAAGAAACAGAGAGCATTGTGTGTCTCAATATATTTTTTCCTGTCCCTCTGGTCTTCGATAACGTCCGTGACTCAACATATGAAGTAAATCTTGGATTGCGTTTTTCTCCTCTGGTCTCCAGACTCCAAATGCAATCTTCCATTTTTGTTAGCCAGCTGGGCTTTCCATAGTCTCTACGCATGACTAGACAGTTAGATTGCTGTCTGTACTTGTGAACAGACTTACTGTCTCACAAGGCCATAAAACAGCAGTGGACAGCAGCCATTGCAAAGCCACGTTCTTTGTCTCATTCACAAGTCCTCAAGTCTGCAGAAATATTCAAGCCATCACCATCGTCCCACCCAAGGGATATAACTATGTTACGGCTCACCATGTGGTGAAAACTATCATCTGCCAGTCGATGCTATTCTTGCTCTTTGACCTGCTCCATCTTTATTTCTGTATAGTTATATGTTGATGTTTCCTTCTGGACCTCAGTTATTAGAGATGATTTCCTTGGTCGCAAAACGTGAAATGTTAATTAAAGCTAAATTCATCATGGCTTATTGCAGTAAAGCTTTTTTTTATTACTTGACTGCTTATCAGATTAGGATCATTGATAAGTCCAAAACCAGTCAATCCTTCAATTAATATGACCGGAAACTATAATGTGGGAACTTTGATTTTTCAGTTTCAATATGATGACCAAATCCAAGCACTTGAGTGAATACCACATAGTGGAGATAACATCTAAACTTAAATGTTTTTTGCTTTACTACTTTTTATACTAATAACATCCGCAATCTCTTTGCTCTCTTATCATTTCTATTACTCCCCCTGCCTGTAGTGTCCCTGATATGAATTAGCCTTACCACGGGCCAATTCATCATCTCTCACCACTCCTCTGTCAAACTTGTGTTCTCCTTTTTTATCTCTCAATCAAAAGTTATTGAAATTGGACTAGTCTCACATTCTCTCCACATCATACAGAAACACCCACACTCATCTGCGGTAACTGCTGTAGATACAGTGGAGAATCTCCAACCAGCCTTGGCATTCTTCTGAGATCTCTCTCATTAACAAGGTGTTGCCATTTCCAAAACTGCTGCTCACTTTTGGTTTTCATAGCATCCTTAATAAACCAGTGCGGTGAAACCAGCCTATCAGACACCAACAATCCCATTTTGATGCCTGATGTGAATACTAACTTAAGCTCTTGACCATGAATGAATGATGAATATGTATTTTTTGAATATTATTTTTGGACTTTTGTAACATTGTTTTTAAGTATATCATGGGTGTTTATATTTACATGTTTTTATTGTGTTGTTTTTTGTTTTTTCATATTGCACTGCTAAGACAAGACAACCTTCTCCAACGGGAAATGAATAAAGAAACCTTGAACCATGGCCAGCATCTGTAGGGTTTTATACAATGCACTTCTGCACATGAGTAGCTGGTTGAGTGACTGCAAGAATACGAATGGAGAACTGGCCATTGCATTATCAAATAGCACAAGGTGATATCACCAAAAGCCCAACACTTTAAGTTTGAAAAAAAAAAAAACTGTTATATTCATTGTTTTGCTCGAGGAATCAACTTTCTTCATCTGCTTCATTCTTTGTAAGGATACCGACCTGCTGTAGGTAGAAAGGCATTACTGCAACACTGTCATTAAAGAAATTAAAAAAGAATCACTTATAATGAATTTGAATAACTGAAGTTAATTAGTTTCTTTGGAAGCCTACAATTCATACAGTTAATTTAAATTCTCAAAAGGGTGTTGAAATTGAAAACCCAAATTATACCCCACTAGACTTTTTAAATAAATCCTTGCGTCTTTTATGCAGGATTCATGTTAAATAGTAACTCAGCCAGTATATTTGTTAGAACTGTACAATAAACTAATTATGTTTCAAAAGTTGAGCTTTTAACTGAGAAATGTTATTTATTATGAGCAAAAATGTTGTAATATATAAATCCTTTATGTACAATTCAACAAACATCTGTTTAGCTTAGTAGTCATGTTGCATTCACCTTAAATAAACCAGCTTACCAATATACATTTATATTGTTTAAAGTTCTTTCTTCACAATAGTTTCTTCAGCTTCTCTTTCGGTAGCCTGACCCAAAGTGTCAGTCTTAAACCTTTCAGTTCTGCTCAGTCCAGCATATGTGTTTTAATACTAGAGGCAACAGAAGTTGTCCTTTTCTATAATTCTGTGTGCAACCATGATCTGATTTCATGCACACAGTAGGAGTCTGTGAACAGCAGGGCAAACTCGCTTATGTCGGTTGTGTCACTGCAAAGCATGAGGTGTGTGCAGTCAGTAACTTATGTAAATGTTCACTGTGCCTTGCTCCGTCTGCTTTCTTTCTTTGCTCCCTGCCGTATTTCACACTGATCCTTTCTCAAATCCTGTTTTATTGGTTAAAGGTTTGCAGTGTGAAGCACTGACATCTGTTTATAGAGCTTATGTTCGTGGGAACTTTGCACAGTACACTATTTGAACTGTGCAGCATTTTCATCAGTTGAGGTCACCGCTTAAACCATCAGCCTTACCATTACCAATCTGAAGACAAAATATTTTTTGTACGCCCCCGTACTCCAGTCGTCAACTGTATCTGACCATATTTGGTAGCTAGGGATTTACTGTGGACCTACTCTGGATGATTAATAACTTCACATTACTGACAGCCTGCCACTTACTCCTCATCCATAACAGCAGTGATGGGAGGGTTTGGGTCATCACTTATGATTAGCTGATCGTCTTTCTGTCTTGCTTTTTGCCCTCTTAAGTTCTTTGTGTTACCCGTTCATTGAGTCACGTTGGTAGTGCAGTGTGAATTTTCCCACAAGCTCCGCCGCCCCTCTGATTATCAGTATGGACTGGAATATTAAGGGAAAATGAGAAAAGGATGGAGATAAATATTGTTTTGCCCTGCAGAAAATGAGGGCTAAATAATGCTGGTCAAATTAAAAGTAAGACTAAGTGAAGCACAGAAAGAAGAAGAGCGGCAATAATCCATTAAACTTTTTTTGAGAACATGCTTTATCCCAGGAAGACATGGTCGGACTCTAAAATAAAGACCATATTTATAGACAAGCCATGTGATTATACAGTGTGCTAGAAATCCATTGCACCTCAAATATTTGTTTGTTCATGCATTCATTACTTCACAAGCAAAAAAACATCATTGTCCTTTAATGTAAGGTTTTCTGTAAGAGAAAGAAGTGAAAATGTTGGAGAGAAATGGAAATTTTATGTTTTTGTATTTACAGGCCATCACACACCAATCAGGCATAACATTATGACCATCTTACAGAGTATGGACATGACATGGACCTTTTGAGGGTGTCCTCTGTGGGTCAGGCTGGTTCCAGTGCGCCCCACAGATACTTGATTAGTTTAGAAACTAGGGAATTTAGAGGCCAGGTCAACACCTTGTGCAGTTTTTCATGTTTTCTGAGTTGCTCCTAAACCATTTTAGTGTGTGTGTGTGTGTGTGTGTGTGTGTGTGTGTGTGTGTGTCCGGGATGACTGCTGCCAACAAAGAGTGTCATTGCTATGGGGTGGGAGTGTCTGGCCCTTGCGGGTGGTACATGTCTAAGTAACTTCCACATGAATCCCAGGTGCAAAGGTTTCCCAGGAGAACATTGAATTATCTCAAGATGGTCAATGTTATTTACTTCTCCTGTCAGTAGTCATAGTGTTGTGGCTGATAAATGTTGCATGGCCAGCAGCAAGCTATCTACCCTAGGCCATTAAAACATACACATTTATCAGGCCAGATTACTGTATGTTTATCCAGTCTTTTATGTTTATCTTCTACATGTAGAACCCAGCACCATTTTTTATTTGTTTTTTTGCTTTTGCCACTCATCCACCTTAAAGTTGTTTATTCTGGTACACTACTCTGCTCACCACAATTGTAAAGAACAGTTATCTGACTTATGGACATTCCCAACCAGCCCGGGCATTCTCCTTAGATCAGCAGATCAGCTGCTCACTGTTGTTTTGTATATCATCCTAAACAAACTAGTGAGGTGAAAATACTCAATCCAGCCTGTCAGACACCAGCAATCCCATTTTCTCCCAATTGCGATGCCTGATGTGGACACTAACTTAAGCTCTTGACCATTTTCTGCAGCATTTTATGCACTGCACTGATGCATATGACTTACTGATTGAGTGACAGCATGCACACAAACAGAGAACAGGCCACCACAATATCATAAAAACAAAAAAAATTGACAGATGACTGAGTAACAGCTACTCTGTTTCTGAGACTTTCATATAGTGCATGTCCCTCCCCTACCATACAAATGCTGCCTAAGCCCTTTGAGTTCCACATACGGCAGAAATTGGATCCCGCGGCTTAATGTGCAAAGGTGAAATTATCTGGGATTACAAAATCGGATAAAAAGTTGATGATAAAATTCTTTAAGCGCACTGTGCTGGCGAATGAAAAACAAAAAGCCTGCTTCCGCCTTCCTGCCGATTGGGATGCGGAAAACAGGCAAGCGTGAAATTTATTATGTAATACAGAAGAGGAGAAGAGAAAAAAAAGCAACATTTGCTGTGCTGGGAAATCAGAACTGCACCAGAAGTGAACTTGTTGTTGATCCTACACCCGCAGCTCGTCATCTTGTCTCTTTATGGACATAAACCCCCTTTCCCCTCTTGCTGTTTATTCTCTTTTCTTGAGTTTTATATTCGTCCTCCCTTGAGCCTTCCTGCTCTCCTCTCTGTATCCCTGTCACTTGGATTTTTAGCTTTTCTCTACATCTAAGTGTAGAGTACTATATCTAGTGGTCTACTAGTATTTTTAGTTTAGCCTGTCAGACTCGACAAGCTTAAGCCTACATCTTTACTTGATTGTGAATGTATAAACTGAAGGGTTACCACTGCAAAATAGCAGTGACATTCTGTTGGTTTGTTTGTCATTGACACCAAGTGACTGCTTTGCTAGAGTTGCAGTGGTGGTGAAGGTCAAGGACACATACCTCATGTATGTATGTAGGTATGTGAGCTCTAAATGAACTAATTACAAAAAAAAGGCAGTCATTGACACCACTTGAAAACTTGGCAATGATATGTTGAAAAGAGACATCTCACGCAGGAAAGACACAGGGAGATGAGTGTAGTATCACCGTGACTTGTCAAAGGTGGATAGTGTGCGATAGAAACACTATACCGCCTGTAGGTTTAAAGCTTTTACTGACTGAAATTATCAAATATTTTAATAGTACATTTTAGTAATGGTAAAATATTCATGCATCACACAGGGCACTCATTATATAACTGTTTCCTGGACAGTTCCCCAGCAGCTGATGGATTTAATAGCAGCAAAATCCAATGAAAAGTATTCTGTGGTTGGTCCAGTGAAAGCACCGATAGACTATTCCCCCTTTGCCATCTCAGTGTATTTTTACTTTTCGGCTTCACAGGGGATTTACTGAAGATATTCACCCCTGCCCACATGTCGTACTAGATGAAATGCATTAGATGTGAAGGCCCCCGTACTTTAACTTCTTTGCTCTGGTGAATTTCACTGCATGTGCAATTACCTTTAATGGACCAAGTACGTAATAACATGTCTCTTTTGCTGACTGGATCAAACAAGGGAGATCAAACAATCAACCTGTGATAAATGGGTCACACAATCCCAGACCTCCAGAGCTGCTGTCGGAGTCAGTTTACCTGCTACTGCAGAAGCATCGGAGACCGATTCTTCATTGAACTGTTTCAGACTAATGCTGACGTGGAGTTGTTTGAATTGTTTGCATACTGGGCTTGGCTCCATGTTGTTTGAATGCGGCTGAAAACGCAGCAGCTTAATGGGTACACAGAGAGCGGCCAAACCTCAGGTCCCATCCTATCCATTAGAAAAGTTTCATAAAGTTAGTTGAGCTAGTATGAAAAGCAGCAAAGAATGAGTGGATCAAACACAGGATTATCATCCAGGAAACTAGATACTGTGTCTGGAGCTCATTGTTGACTCGCCATTTTTAGGATTCAGTTGCAGTTTGGTCAAGTGTATACAATCAAAGTACTTGGTTAGGTTCAGGAAATTGTGAAAACTATCAGGCGCATGCAGCATCTGTTACGGGTGTAGCTTACACGACTGAACAAACTTTCTTTTTCCTACTGTGTGTGGCTCCAGCTTCACTGATGATAGTATCTGCCCAGAAATATTTTTTAAATACCCATCAAAACGCTTCACATTGATCCGACTCTGAAGAGTTGTCAGGACAACAATAATTTCTCACCGTAAATGTGGGGAAGACAGCAGGATATGAAAATTTTTACAATTGTTGTTCAAAACTGTTTTTTTGAAGCAAAACAATGTCGGTCACCTTTGCGTTTTCTGACCGAATACATCACATCGGGAATCCAATGTGCCAACCCCGTGATGCCACTGGCATTACAGAGGAGGTTGTGTTTTTGATGCTCTCCTGTTGTCTGCACACAGACAGATTTAGAAAGACAGATCGGAAAGGACGTTCATACATCAGTGACCTTTGCATGAAGCTGAAAGTTAAGCTCCCCAGAGGGACAAACAGACAACCAGAGCATAGCAATTTACACCTTCAACAAAAATGCAAGTAACGTCCTCTCTTGATATGGTTATTTATGCGTCTTTTTCTTCCACTCTCCGGAGTCGTTGCCTTTGAGGGGGTCACTGAGGGATCGTGACCCAGTTTCTCGGAGTGAGTGTGTGAGACAGAAAAGTAAAATTATGAAGAACTCATACATGGACTGAACCACATAATGACATAATGGTGATGTGATAACTCTGACTTTCCGGCCGACTCACTCGATGGAAAGGTCACAGGACCAGCCTGACCTCCTCTGGGGAGTCACTGATTGTTACAACTGGAGGCTGCTTTCAAGAATAACTCATTGATTGGAATTCCTTTGCATCGCCAGAATATATTGTGTTGCACATGCTTTGGCCGATAGAAGGAAAAAGAGAAGCCAAGCTTGGCCTTTATCACCAAGCTATGTACGAAGGATAGTTATTTGACTGCATGATAGTTGGGTTGATTTCAAGATTACGATGGAAATCTTGGGAGCAGGTTAACTTGTGGCCTACATAGGAGCATGTATTGAACAGCTCCATCAAGAAGAGTTAGGGTGACATGACAGGTATTGCCTGTCCAAATCTGGTAGTGCCCCTTCCAGCAGCGATGTGATTCAAATAAAGACACTTAAACATGAATTTGAAAGATCACACAGACAAATATTTTTCACCACAGTAAACCTACACATTAAGGGGGCTTTATTGAAGACCCACTAAGACAGAAGGGAATATTTCTGAATTTGTCATCATACACCAGTCACGCATAACATTATTACCACCTTCCCCTGTTATGTGTAGGTTTCCCTTATGCCTCCAAAATAGTTCTGACTCGTCAGAGAATCGGCATGGGTCTTCTGTGGGGTCCTTTTGGTCCTATGGGGCCTCCATGGATCAGATGTGTTCCAGCGCATCCCACAGAAAGTTGATCAGTTTAGTGAATTTGGAGGCCAAGCAACACCTTGTGCATGTCTTTTAGTTGCTCCTAAACCGTGTCAGGCTGCACCCTACTGGGGATGGCTGCTGCCACAAAGGAGTGTCATTGCTATAGGGTGGGGGCGCCTGGTCTGGTCTAGGTCTAGGTGGGTGTTACATTTCTAAGTAACATCCACATGAATTCCCAGTGCAAACGTTTCCCAGCAAAACGTTGAATTGTCACAAGATGGTCAATGTAATTTATTTCTTCTGTCACTGGTCATAATGTTATGCTTGATTGGTGTATATCTTCCAGGCAGTGCTAGATTTTTAAGCTCCGATTGTGGCAGGCAGGATGGTCGAGACGTCAAGAGGTTGGGCATGCACGCTTGATCAAAGGCCTGTTGATGACCAAGATGAAGGCTAAAGACCAAACATCATGAGAATGAAGCTGTTTTCGTGTGCCTGCAGCTTTGATCATAAATAAAAAGGAAAGCTTTCTATAATGAAAATGTTTAAGCTCGACTGTGGAACATGCAAGTCTTTAGATGTTTAGTGATATGTGTCATGGATAAATATCTGTTACATAAAAGGCCGTTAATGCCCCCAGTGCAAATCACAACCACACAATGCACGCAATTGTTTTTTTTTTGTTGTTGTTGTATTTTTTCCCCCAGTCTATTTATCTTCTCCAGGCAGCAGTTCATTCAACAATCATCAGACATTTCCTCAGACAAACTCTGCTTTTTAAAAAAACATATTTTTAAGTAAATAAAACTGGTGGGGAAAGTTTAACTAATTTGCAGGACCAAACAAAGTGAAAGGCAATTAATTATTGGGGTTGTATTTATTCAAAAATCCATCTCTGTATAATGGATTACAGTTGTTTGCTAATGTTTTATCCGTCAGAATCGTACAATATCATTCAAAAAACATAATCATCCATCGGCTGCATACCTAAGCTATGGCTGTGTTCTCTTTGTGATACATTGCCACTTGAAATCAGTAGTCATTATAAATTTCTAAATACCTGTTATCCCTTTGTTTATGTTATTCATTACTTGGTGATGTATGTGCTGATGGTACAGTCATTACCGTCATTATTAAACCCCATGGATGCTTCGTGACATGATTAGTGGATCAGTCTCAGTGGTTTCTGCCGTTCTCACAAGTGGATGGAGAATAACTGTGTTTGCTGTGAATGAGTGGTGAGTGGTATAAAATGATTCCTGTTATTGTGGCTGATTTTTACATACCTTAATATAAAAGTAAATGGGTTTTAATCCTCTGGCTTAAAGTTACAGAACAGAAGCAAAAACTTAAGGTCTATTGCCACAGGACTAGTATTACCCGAGGACAAAGAAGCCTGTGTTAGCAGATGGGTGAAACATCAAAGGCTGATGAGATGGTTGACATTCACGGCAGGATGCAGTAAAGAACATTTTTGTGCTTGTGATTGGACTGGATTTAAATGCAAAAACATGTTCATGGAATCAGTGAAAGAGGACATTACTCAGAACCATGATATTACATACTGTATGAGGATAACGTCAGCAGAATAGAGTAAAATACTGATTATCATTATATCATGTGTGAATGAGCTGCATGACCCAGGTAACACTAATCCTGTGCAAGTAGAGCTTTAATTTCAGACTGAAATCACCAGACTCGAGTATAGAGTATTTAAAGTGGATTAGGATAAAACCCATCAGATTTTTTTTTTTTTTTTTTAATAAGCAAACGTTGCTTCTCAACATCCGTCGTGTGTCCTTGTGATGTCATCTCTGTCTGGTATTTCCGGTTCAAAGTATCTGACCAAGTACAGTCAAAATGCCCTGATGTGTTCCTGACCCGCTCATTTTGTCAAGTCTGTACTACGTGGTTGTACTTGCCAAACTCCTTGTTGCCAATTTGAATTCAGCGGTGCTCAGAGGATGTGTATGATTGCATCCAAATGATTTCATTGGTTCTGCTGACCATTGCTGGGACGTAATCAACTCTCAACACAGCGACTCCAGACCAACTTTCCCCCATTAAAACTATCCAGGGTTGGGGGAGTACGGGCTGCCTTCCAGACTAGTTCAGTGGCTTCCATTTTTTTCATCTGTATTACGTTGTATAAACGTTATAAAGTGTTACTATATCTTAAAGGAGAACTTCACCAGTTTGTTCAATCAATGTCGCAATGTATTTGTCTCCATCTGTCCCTACCCCCAGGTGGGCTATTCCCTCAATCAAAAACAAGAACCATTTCCTACTCTGTGACACTCTTGACACTTCTTTATTCTGCCTGGCTGCAGAATTAAAAGGGAGTTGGAGAAGTGGATGGGGTCAAACTGAATGTCAATTGAGGTAGGTGTTCAACATAAAGAAAGAGTGCGGCAGGAATTAAAAGTGCGTGTGCGATTTAGCCTAAAGGTTTGACTCTGGTCACATTAATGGAATATGATAATTGGATCAAAGAAAATTTCTTTTAACCTTAACTCCAAACCTAACCTGAAGTCATTCACTTCCACGCTGTATTCTGTTAGTGTAATGAGCTGAAGATTTAATTTCAGAGGTGAAGGTAAAACAACTGTGTGCTGCCAAAGTGCTGGAATTGGACCAAAAGGCGTGATGTAGTTTTTGGCCAGTCTGAGGAACTGAATCAGTCACGCTTCCGAATAGGTGTCAGCTCTGTGGGCTTTTTATTGGCTTTCTCTGTCTCCATCGCCATCTCTCCTTAACAATCACGACATGCAAACAAAGAGGGTGTGCATGTTTATCACATGCATCTACAGGCTCTGTCAAGCAGATGCTGCTTGGTTGATAATAGCTGTAAGGCACTGGATGCTAGAAGAGAAGCATGCTTATTAGCACCAACACCTTCCCACAGCGTACTTTATCTCTCCACTGCATGGAAATTTAATTTCCCATTACAACCCCATTACCTGGTACACTGGTGATCAAAATAAGAGAATAACCTACAATTTCCTAAATGTCAAGGTCACTGCTTAGTCCTATTTGAAATTTCAAAGGTTTTTACGCATATTTCATATGTTACATATATTCTAAAGCACAGTGTAACCATTTTAATGAGAAATTTGAAAAAGAACACTGATCAAAATTAGACAACACTTTCAGATACCCCCCAGTTATATCCCCCAAACCCTATTTAACTGGCAGCCTAACTTTCCAGTTTGCCCTGATTTTGCGAGATGGTGAGCCGTTCCCAAGTGACTGAAACCCTCCGGCAAAGGGGTGTCCAGATGAATGGTCAAAGGGATGACCCTTTCAGCCATAGCAAGAGAAGTTGGTCATTCCAAATCTGAGATTTCTGGAATATTGCATGTCTTTCAAGTCCCCAAGGAGGGTGGTTGTCCACGAAAGACAAATGCAAGAGAGGACAGGATAATGCGGAGAATCACAATGGGCATTCGGTTCAACAGTGCAGCTGGAATTGCTCACCAGTTCACAGCGTGAGGATCTGTCTCGTCATAAAGTGTCTCGACGTTTAACATAATTTGGACTGAAAGCCCACTCTGCAATGACGAAACCTCTCATTAGCGGAAAGAATCAAAAGGCTAGAACTCATCACCCAATCAGCCAGCAATTTTCATGCAGGACAATGCCCCCCGTCACACAGCAAAAGGGGTAAAGCAGTTCCTTGAAGCTGAATACACTGAAATAACGAAATGGCCAGCCCAGAGTCCTGATCTAAACCCAATAGAAAACGTCTGGAAAATGCTTGGTGACAAAGTTATGGCTAAGAAACCCACTACAGTCACTGAACTGTGGAAGAGACTGGAAGAAGAGTGGACCAACATCACATCGGAGCAGTGTGAGAGACTATGTGATGCAATGTGATTAAGCAAAATAAAGTTTATTTCTTTAAGTGCGTGGGCTATCTTGTAGAACACTGTTCTAGTAGGATGCTATACCCACAACAAACATTCCCTCAAATTTTGAGCAATGAAGATTGAGCATTAGTAGAAAATCAAGTGTTCATAAATTGTACACAATGAGAGGATACCTGCAAATGCATTAATGTATTATATATCTATATATCATATATGTATTAGGCATTTAACCTTTTTATGGCAGTCTAAAGTGACAGAAACTGGAAGGATTCACTAAACAGGTCACTCCGAGAACCCGATTACCTTCAATGACAATACAGCAGACATGGTTTAACATACTACTCTGGAGAATAAAGTAGAATAAGCCCTATTTTAACAGCCTTAATCGCTTACCTGCTGCTACATCAAGCCGGCGTTCTGTTAAATAGTCAAATAGCTTAAGGCGTGAATGTCAAGTGCTGGTGCCTCCTTGTGTGTGTGTGTTCATAGCTGTTCTTCAACTTATTCTCTGCTTTACTTTGCTTTCCGTCGTATCACACCACTTGACGACGAGGTCGAGAATCCCAAATGTTACTGTGATGTATATGATGTGAATGGGGCCGATGGCTGCACTCGGTGAGTGAAGCATTCAAGAAGCATTTGCCGGCTTCTAAATTGGTTCTGCTCGTCACGCAAACCTCTTCACACTAATAGTGGGAAAATGCGTAAGATAGAGAGGTGCTTCGGTTGCCGTCGTTCAAACAGACATTTCATTTAGCAGTTAATCAAAATTGCTCACACCAGTGACATAAATAGCCAAGGGTATCGAATTCATGTTGGCAGGTTGACAATCCTGTACACACACGGGACTAAATGGAGTCCATTTACACAGGAGATTGAAATCTTCTGGGCAAATGCACATGCAGACGTGGTCGACTTACAAGTTAGACATAACGTTATGGCACATGGTTTAATTTTAATTATAGCTCTATTTGTTTAGGTTAAGAAGCAAAAATGTAGTTTATTATTGTCAGTAAAAACTTCTTGGTTTTCGTTTCCATCTAATCAGGACATTTAATATTCTAATATTTTCACAATAACATGTTTATCTTGCTTTCTTGAAGTGTAAAGACCAGCTGATCAGCATGAGTCAGGAGACTGCTGCTCTGTACGGCGGTTTATGGCTCTTCTGAGCTTCCTAGCCTCCAGGCTTATATAATAGTATCTCTTCTGGTTTGCCCTCTCGAAGACAAATGCAGACTGTCATTAGTAGTAGTTTCCTCTATATGTGTAGATGTGCATGTGCAAGCTGACAGTTGGCTGTCATCACTGTTCTGTGTGGAAGCCTTTGGTGTCGAAAGAGGCAGCATAAGATGATGTCATAGTTGGCCTCGGTTGCTACCAGTTCTTTGATGGCGTTTTTCAGCTTTTAGTCACTAAAAACTAGTGATCTGCATCTCAAGTAAGGAAAACCAACACCTCTGCGTCATCAAGAGGCAAATAAAAAAAACAATCTACATTGATATATTTAGCAGAACTGGATATTGGAGTACAAGATGCAAATCTAGGTCTGTTGAGCATGAACATTAGCATTCTGCTCCATTGAGGCAATATAAAATATGTGCAATTAAGGTGCCTGCAGTCCAGCATCCTCCAGCACCTCCCTGCACGCACAAGTATAAATAAAAAGACATTCCAGACATTACCCAGTGGTTCAAATTTGCCTCTGTTGAAGAATTTTTCTAATGCTCAGAAAAATGTTTTCGTTGATCACATCTGCTCATTTTTGTGTGCGCAGGGAAAAACAAACACATCGCGGAAGGTTTCCTGAGGGCTTGGGTTCGAGCTGCGTTGGCTGCTACTAAGGTCGAAGGTCAAAGACGTTATTTGTTGTTTATTTCAACCATGTACAGCAGGTGCAGCACCTGGTGAGGTGAGTGGACATTCCTCCAGGACCATGGGTAGGTAAGGTGTACATGGGCGAGCTTATGCAGACAGTGCAAAAAGGTGCAAACTGTAGGAGCAGTGTAAAACGGTGCAGACTGTGCAAAGACAGCAGTACAATAAAGACAGTACAGAAGAGACAATGCACTTGAGTTAGGGTGAATGTAAACTACTATGCTACTATACTAATCCTTATCATGAACTGAACTATCAGTCATGAATTTCATCATTCAAAATGTACGTGTAAAGTTGTCTGATTGTAATTTTTTAGATCCTCTTTTAAACAGATTTTCTGTGTTTAGGAACCCCGTGACTGGCAGAAACTTGGTGTTGAACCTGATTGTGCTTGGGTTAAGCTCAAATTATTTGGGTGGGATGGACACAAGTCTGTCTCCGATCGGTTGTATCAATATCCAATTGTGTTTGAGTTTTTCTTTTGCATTGGCTGAAACACGCACCATTGTGTGAAGTGACTTGTCAAGTTACTTAAGTTGAGTTGATCTGAATAGATGCAACCAATTTAGATGTATGTCTACAAATTCAGCAGTGGACTAATAACATGAGAAATGAAGCAGAAATATGCAGCAGAGGCATAACAGATGGCACATTATCATGTTAAGGCCTCATCTCTCTCGACGGGAGGAAGCAAATGATAAACAGTCTGTTCATAGATAACAGCGATGTGCATATGGGCTCATTCATTTAGTCTTGTGTTTGATCCTTCTGATAGAATGTGCTTTCATCATTACGACTTAAATAATACTGCATTATGCTGCGTGGTAGCTTGTGTGCTTGGCTAGAGCGAGAAAACCTTTTCAGTTCCCTTTTGCTTTTCTCTGTGGTGTTATGAGGCCCTCTGAAAACTTTCAGATTCTGCAAAGCTCATTAATTCACAAGCACCGGTTTGTGTTTACCTCGGTAGGGAAGCAGATTAGTCGGTGAAATGTCTGACTGCTGTGCCATCTCCCCGTGTTGCTAAACCTGTCCTACAGGTGGTGTAGAGATAGTGTGTAGAGGCAGAGTATGTGGCTCCGCCCCCGACCTGCAACTCTGATCAATAAACCAACTTAGCAAAACATCCATATTGACAAACTGCCACCTCTGAAATACTTGCTGACCCATCTGTCTCTCAGACGTCAGACGTGTGCTGTGTTATGGGATGCAAGATTTATCCATAACAGATCAGCCACAGGGGGGTGTTTCATGGCTTTCGGTGGAGCAAAGCTGTCTAAAAACAAACTTTTGTATTGATCGATGATTTGTGATGATGCTCAGCAGATAATTCATAGGGATATGCTTTTATACATGAGCGCACCACTGGGCATCACAGTAGCGATGCATGGCACACATATTCCCCCCGGAGCTCGAGCAGCACGTTGCTAAATTAAGCGCACGCTTGTAACAATGTGTTTCACATCTGATTACAGTCTCTGACAGTTGTCTAGGATTAGAAGCTCAGCAGGTGATTACAATATATGATCTATTGACCTAGGACAAGGGACACAGGATGGCCGCTCAATAACCTGTCCAAGCAGAAATTAGCATGTCAACCTTTGAGCTGTATTATATGTTTTCAGTGCTTAGATAATCAGACCTTTGACATGTCTTGACACAAAGCGAGAGCACGCAAAGTAGACACATACTATACAACCCTGTGAAGGTTCTCAGTCAGCCAGGTCTAACAGTTCAGATCAAGACTGAAGAAGCTACCGGGATGGGGGTCAAACAGTTTTTGAACAAACAGGCGAAATAAACATGTACTCGTCCTTACCTTTCCACACATGCATCGTATACATACTAACAATATGCCCATATTTCCAATCTTGGAACTTGCTCCAGCTACCAAGAAAGTCTCTTCTCAGGGGCATGGTGCGACACTCAAAATCAGTTTCAGACGTTTTGAATCTGCTTTGCTGCTCCTGCTCGCTTCTTTTCTCAAGCGCTTGTAAAAATTTAAATCGATGGCTTCAGTCTCCTTCACGCTTTCTGCCTTGTCGCTCTGATGCCTTTTCATCGCTTAATATGGCATCATCATTGTTTCTGCACCGTAACGACCACCTACTGGACTGGAGCTGAGCAGGCTTCTGCATAGTCAGACATTAAACTGTGCAAAAACTGCTGCTCTTCCACCCATCGGTGGAAGACTTTGCCTAATCTTTGGCATGTGGAAACGCAGGAGATCGGCAGTCCTGTGCATTTAAATGTACAAGTGTATTTAGTGTGTCTGCTTACCGCACATTGAAATGCATGTGTAACTGTGAGGGAATGTTCATGTCCTCAGCAGGAAGGCTGCACTTACCCCGCAGGATGTCTAAGCTTGGACCACTATTAATGGGAAAGATCACAAGAAGAGCCATTATGAGTCTTTCAGGCAGAAGAGATGAAAAAGATTAAAACAGAGACTTTACAAAGGGCTCTTCTGATCAGCGTCATCAGGAGCAGCCATTGATGCATCATTTATTGCAAGCCTAAAAGCAAATTGGAGAGAATGTTACAGCAGTGGCATTTATAATTTCTTTTGATATACTGAAAGCTCTGGAAGGGGGAAAAAAAAAACAACAGTGGCTGGGTAGAGGCGGCAGGCTTGATTCTCTGACGGCATATGGTGTGAACTGATAGCAGAGATTGTTGACGCCACACAGAGATAGAATTAAGATATTGTTTATCTATTTTTCTTGATGACAGCAGCAAATACGAGATAATATGATCATTTCTTTCTGCAGACGCACCCGTGCAATTTCACAATTAGCGTCAGGAGAGGTAGAAACGGCATTTAAGTCATTTATCAGTCAAGGATGTCTTAGGATTCTCTTTTACGAATTTGTGACTGACAGGGAAATGGTTTTGTTTGTCTGTGCGAATGTTGGCTCAGACATTTTGTCTGAAAATAGGTTGGTCTACAGCTTCATCAGTCACATCAAACACCAACAGAATATATTATCTGTTAACTGGAAACTTTCACGAAGATATCAGAGCTCCAGGTGGCTCTTGTGAAACCATTAAAAATTTAGATGTTGTTGTGTTGATGTGTTTAGATGTCTGGTTACGCAAAAAGACTCAAATATGAACTTTAGAGAATTTCAGAAGATGCTCCAAAGCATGAAGACACCTGTGAGGAACCAGTACGACCGTGTTTGGTTGTACGGTTCCTTAACGGAACCAGAGCATGTCCACTCTTGTTCTCCACTCATCAAAAAGTCTTTTATCTCTTGGAACATACCAGAGAGTTTGTAAAGAGACAGGTGAGGAGCAAACTGGATCTATATCTATGACTGCTTTTCAAATCTGTTGGTTCAGCTAATCGCACAACAGCTCCTCCCCATTTTTTAATTAATTTTACAATTTAGATGCCATTAAAGCCTATGATTCAAACTAATGCAGCTAATCTCCAATGTTTTTAGTACAAATAAGGACAAGTAAATTATGAAAATAGTTACATTCAATTAACTATCTTTCAAAAAAATTAGGATTCTTAAGAAAAATAAGTGCGATTTGGGGTCATTGCTGTCTGCTGTTTAGTCCTGGGCATCAGTGTTGAGTTCTGTTCACTTCTCTTATTAAAATAGTGGATAAACTATGACCAGCAGTTATTTTCATTGAAAAACTTGCAGTCTTGTATGTGATTTTCACACTTTGCAAATTCATGCTGTGGGCCACATTAGACCCTCTGCTGAGCCGCTTTTGTCCCGCAAGCCGTATATTTGACACTCGTCCCCTAGCTCTAGGTAAGGGGCTAAAATAAAACACAAAAACATTGAAATGCCAATCTATTTTTATCCATAGTCTTCTGTGCCATCCTTGGAATGTGTCTGAAATCAAAAATGACAGTATGTAAATGAAAAATTACTTCCGCCACTCTTGTTTTAATTCACATTACCAGTCAGTGGCTTAAGAGAAAGCGGCGGAAAATCTTGAATTTGAACGAAATGATTCAAAAGCGTCGCATTCTGACACTGCCAAGTAAGCGCGGCGCGCCGGTTTAAGATGCACCCGCGTCTGTGTCGCTGTGTACAGAGTTGTGTAATCACAAACACCAAGAACGTAGAGAGAGCAAAGGAGGAGAGAACCTTACAGACGTCGTTATCAGATGAGGCTTACTCTCCTCCTGGCTCGCCCCTAACAAGGCTGTGAGTTACTTAAAATAGCCCCCCCACCACCCCATAATCTTCACAGTCAACCACATCCCACTGTGGATTGAAGTCAAGAGAGAGGGAAAGATAAATCAGCAGCCTGATGTGGGAAATTGAGATTAGTTGGAGGCAAGAAACCAGCGTGTAGGACGTGTAGGCCTGGTTATTAAAGAACTGTGGCCCAGCTATGCATGGTTTACAGCTGAGAAATGAAGTCGCCACTGCTCCTGTGGACAAATTATGTAATGTCCACCAGGGCACACATTACCCTACAGCAGTTTATTCTTTCATGCACCTCTGCACTGAGTGATTTCACACATGATCACATATGAAATTTAACCTGTAATTAGCTACATGCATGAGTTGAAAAGTAAAAAGCCTGTATGGTCCAACACAAACAGACATGTGTTCACAAATAATCCCTTTCTCAGGCAGATTAAGACCATAATAAATATTAAATACGGTAATCAGCCATAACATTAAAACCACTGACAGGAGAAGTAAATAACATTGTCCATCTTGTGACAGTTTAATGTTCTTCTGGGAAACTTTTGGATCTGGTGTTTGCCTGGATGTTACTTAGACATGTGTCACCCACCTAGACCAGACCAGACACCCCCACCCCATTGCAATGACTCTCATGGCAAACACATGACCTGCAAAGTCCCTACATCCCAAACTAATCAATTATCTGTGGAACAACCACAGGACACCCTCACAAGGTCCGTGCCCGTTCTCTGATGAGCCGCAACTATTATGAGACCTGCACAATATTAGGATACATGGTCATAATGTGTTGCCTGATCAGCGTGTGTTGCTCAAGGATTTCAAAATATTCAGGGGGATTTTATCATTACTGTGATTATTTAAGGCTTTGGAGAAGAAACTGTTCAGTAGTCTGGTGGTGCGAGTTTTATCGTATACATATGTACATTGGTTCTCAAGGGCAGTACGTCTGCAATGACTAGTACACAAGTTGTTTCTCTTCAGGACCTTGGTAAACTTTGCTCCTGATACTCATTCGCTTCAGTTCAATTCAGTTCTATCGATATAGCATCAACAACAATAAAAATGGTCTGAAGACGCTTTGCAAACCCAGCCTGATACCCCCTGTGAAGTAGGAGTAGAAGATCCCGTCGTTGTTACTTGTTACTTGTAACATCCTGAGAATGTGTTACAAGTAACACTGGAGATCGAGATGTATCGCAGGGATTTCCTGGACTGTTTTAATGGTCCAGGTTGAAACACCAGCTAGCAAACCCATATCATGTATAATTGGAAATGGAAACACACATTCAAAAGAGGACCACACTTTCCATGACCCTATTTTCTGAGCAGCTGGGGTGCTTGAGTTTGGAATCGAGTTCACCTCTGTAGTAGAATACTCTGAAGGACGGGAGGACACATTACGGTCGATCTGTAATTGGCACAACAGTGTGTTTAATGATAACTGTGAAATGCATTCTGGTATATGCATATGTGTGTGTGTGTGTAAATATGTATATATAAATATTTCACACAGAATTCCACTGTACATATTGATGGGATATGGAAATATGAATGGGAAAGAGTGAATGGTGCTGTATAAATGAGTGGAATGAGTGTGTGCCAGTGCTGGGGCATAAGAATACGAAGGAGGGGGAAGGGGAAGCCACGAGAGAATACAGGAATCACAGAGCAAAGCAGTTCTTATTCTGCCTGATATCCTCCTCTGTGACACCTTCTTCCTCAGGGTATTGTGACATCCAGAGGACACGTCTAAGCAACTCTCATCAGCGTTTGCTGCGCACACACACACACGCACACACACACACACAATGCATGATCCCCAGTCCGGTCCCAGCTTAAGGAACATGTGCTGTGGGTAGGTGCGCGATGACAAAAACTGTTCTGGGAGATTCATCTGACGCCTTACCCTTTAAGTGCCGATCCATACTGTAACGATCTTTCACACGAGCTTGTGGTTCCTCGTCAATTCCAGTGGACATTAAAGAAGGAAAGATAATGACTGAAATGTGAGACCGATGCAATTTGCGCAGGCATAAATATGCGCACTGCATCATTAGGAGGCCTCTCTATTTTCAGACCTCCAGTGAGCTAGGGCTCTGTTCATGGTTCATTTAAACGGAGGGGGGCTATTTTTGTCCAGCACATCATGTTGAAAACCCTTCAGTAACATCTAGTGTATGGGGACATGTGGTCGCCATGCGCTGCGTATGACACTTAGAGAGCACGGCACTACAGGGACGATATGAGGCTGAAGCTGGAGATAAGAGGGAGTGAAGTTTCAGGCTGGCTGCTGTATGAGAGCATGTGAGAGGTGAAGATGAGATTTGGTATATGCAATGTGTAATTCAGAAGGCTCACGATGAGCAATGAAACCAAATGAATTCTTTGTCATGACAGAGTGAAGGACTGTGGAGTCTTGAGTTTTGTTATTTTATCATAATAACAAATAATAATACATATTATAATATAATAATTTGCCATTATATGACTTAAATATGTCCATCTATCCAGTAGTTGTTGAGACACATACTTATAAAAATAACCTAAAGTGGTGCTATTGGAAAACTGAAATCCTCAGCATCATGCCCTAGGTAAAACAACTATTAGTACAAATTCATTTTGCTAATCATCCAATAGATGTTGACCCTCAGGCATCTGTTTAATTTACTACCCTCTTATAACTTGGCGGACAAAAACATCCATGTCCAAAAACTGCTATAAAAACTTAACATTTTTTTTTTCCATAAATCTCTTGGAAAGGTGGAAAGGTCAGGAAGGCAAGAAGAGGAAGCAAAATGATCCGACTCCACCACAAAGTCCACATCAGACTGTCCTTCGGTGGATGCTTCACTCTCCTGCTTCTTTCTGGGAGTTACAGGCCACAGGTTTTCATTCTGATCATTTTCCACAGAGCAAAACATCTTCATCTGAGTCCTTGCTTGTCACAGTAATGAAATGACCAGACAACCAAGCCCCAAACAGTTTGTGACAGGAGTCCGACCCGGTGCATAAACTCACTAACTGCTGGGTTTACTTCACAGTGAAGTGCAGTAAGAGAAGGGGGAAAAAGAGGGCATATATGGCTTTGAATACACACACACACAGACCCACACAGACACACACACATCTCATAATAGCCTGCTAAGCTCAATAACATAAGCACAGAACTGAATGAAATAACAAACATTTTATGCATAGGCCTTATAATGGAGAAATGGCTGATTTTAGTGTTGAACACCAAAAAATGACAAATTTTCTCATAAATGAAACCCTAATATTCCGGAATGAATGATTTTATTATGTCATGGCTGAGAGATCAAAAAAGTTATAATGGAAGTCAATGGTGATGCAACACAAAAAATAATAATGCAATCCAGACAATATTTTAGATAATCTTTATCATACCCAAGAGTATGACAAAAAAAAAAAAAAAAAAAAATGCCCCAGTCACCCAACATTGGTTTTATGGAAAATATCTAATTTTTCATGTTTATTTTGTTTTTGTTTTTTTTCTGTGAAAACAACAGTGACTTCAAGTAATCAAACTAGAATTTAAATAGCAAAAATTCCTCAAAATTATTGAATTTTTGGAAGTTTTGTCTTCAAGTGGTTTATGCGATTTACGCAGAAAAAATCTGAAAAAAATATACGTTAAGCTTTTGTAGCAGTTTTTTGGTCTTGGACATTTTTGTTACCAGAGGGTGGTAAAAAAATAAAAAAATAATATTATCACAGCCAAATGGCCACCAAATGAAGAGGAAAATTTTGTCCAAATGAACAAAAACGTCCCTAAGGTTCCCTGAGCATTAAGATGGTTATTCAGTTGAAATTCACCAGCAAATTGTTAATGTGCAGCCTCCTTCCTTCTGTTACCACAGGGCGTTTGATGAAGTCGTTAATTGTCTGCTGCCGTTGACAGGATTTGAATTGTTCCTCTGCTAGCGTTAGCAGATGACTTTTCACATGAGTGTGCATTGTAGTAGTGCTTTAGTTGTATTTCAAGACTGACTTATTTTACATCTCACGGTAGAACAGGCGTCATCTTCAGTTCAAGTATTTCCACACACATGAAACCCTTGAAACGCTAGTTTGCTGCAGTGACATGATGGCTGAAATCAGCAGTGAAGCTGAAAATTGCAGACTAGTCTGCACAAACCATAGTTAGTACTGTCATCAATACTGAGTAACCTTCTCTACAGACTAAACGTCTGCGCGTGTAAGCCTCTTTATTGACTTCATTAACAGGCAGAGCTGGGCAGTAACAGTAGCTCTGATTGCAGTGGATTACGGAGTGCAATATTTGTCCCAGAAATATAATTAAACCTAAAGTAAAGTAGAGGCTCCAGTTCATTTCTCCTAATTAATTGATTACATTCATTTACATAGCATTACTCATACTGCACCAGGTGATGACTACCCCAGCTTCTGGGAAAGATGTTAACCAAACAACACAAAATGACGAATGGGATATAGGTGTTACAAATGTGAGCCATGGGCACTTTTGTTCTGTGAATGGCCCAGACAGAAAAATGGTTTCTGACTTTTTGACTCTGAGCAGAGAGCAACTGGATGGGGGGGTGAAACTGTTTTCTTTTAGACAGAGCACTCACTGCAAGCATTTCCTCGCAAAGTAAAACATGTAAAAGAAACAGAAAACGAATAAATATGTTTAAAATAAAGTAAATTTAGTTTGCACCTGCTTTTAGACATGCTCATAGATGCATGCACTCAGCTGCAACCTCCAACACTGCCAGATTTGCTATTGTGTGTGTGTGTGTGTGTGTGTGTGTGTGTGTGTGTGTGTGTGTGCGCGCCAGTACAACAGCTGCAGGAAGCAGATGTGACATGGTGTCCCAGAGGTAGCAGAAGGCCATGCACCCTCTTCACATCTCACAGTGCTTTAGCACAGAGTGTCTGGCTAAAGGTCAGGACTAAACAGCCTGGATTCTGCAGGGGACCGGAGAAGAGAAACCTGCTCATCACTGATGCTAATTAATTCGGAGAGAAGTATCGACACATAACGGTACTCCACTTTACCTTGTTAAGAATAGTTAGCTCACGTGTCTCGCTCCGCACCTTTCTGCTCGGGTCAATCAGATTAAATTTTTTCCCAATCAACCTTCTTTCCTTTTATACATGTATTGGTCCACAACGTCCTTCTTTCGCCCTGACACGCAGAGGCATAACGGTGTGCAGGACGAGCTTAAAACCACCAGCTGAGGTGAATTAAGTACAGTAACCGGTCTTCAACTGTTCAGTTTCAGCTTTTAATGGCACACTTTCAATCAGGCATCTTTCTTTTTTTTTTTTCTGTGACCATCATTACAAATGTATAACGTACACCAAAGCCCTAAGTATGAAAGTAGGACAATTCTGTCTTCTGTGCCATGGATAATTGTATTTCCATTTGTAGGATGAAAATCAAAGGTCCCCGGACGTGGCCTACCAGAGGCTGCAGTCCACTGCTCCGGCTCTACATACTACTGTGTGAATGAACGGATGTGATCAGTGAAGGAATAATCATTATTTACTGTACTGGGAAATTCACGCTTTCCATAGTTACACATGTCTCCTCTCAGTTCCTGGAATCTGCGTCTCAGAACATTTTCAGCACGTTCTCGTGAACAACCACGTGAACAATGAAGCCTTTACTCACTTTGCGACTTAATGGTACTGAAATAAGACGCAGTATTAAAACTGACATTAATAGAGACACCAGTAAATGTCAGGGTGGATCCTGCTGCTGCAATAATGCTTTCTTGGAACTCATGTCTGTCTCTCATGCTTTCTCCTGGCGGCTCCCGCTTCCTTTGTCAGCCTCTCTCCGTAAGTGTTTTTCATTCATAGCAGCCGCACGTTTCTATCTTTATGTCTGTTCGGTCTCTCCAGTACTGCTGTGTGTCCTTCCCACCCATCTCTCCAGGCCACTAGGGGCCCATCCATAGGGAAAGTTGGTGGATCATTTTCAACGGAAAATTAGTTTCTCTCATGTGTGCACCTTATACCACATAGTTCATGAGCATATGAGGATAGAAGCCTTCTGTACCCACTGGGACCATACTATACTGCGCGTCTAATCCATCACGTGCATAAGAATATTAAATCTCCTGAAATCCATCAGGTACTGTGCCAGCCATCTCTGCTGAGGCTTATGCACACTTACTTACCTAAATTAGTAAACCAAATACATCGCAGCCATAAATATCAGCTGCCAACTCCTTAATACAGTGTTGGTGAGACAATGGTGCACTGTACGCCGTGTGTCCAATTCCTACATTTTCATTACAGTGGGGGGCTAGCACACAACCAAACCTTGTGACAAACGTGTGAGCAATGGCTCATTTCACACCAATTTTCCCTCAGCGATGTATTTCAATTCACGGGGGAACAAGTGTGCCATTCACAAGACGCCTCTTCACGTCTGCAGAAGATCTGGCGGCACGGAGATGCGACGCAACCTCCTGACTTTCTGTAAAGCCGATTTGAAGCTCATTGTAAGTCACATCACTCCTCGCTGTGCTTTAGCCATCCAGCCCCCTGCACTCATGGTCAATTACAAGTCCTCTGCTGCTTTATGGGTGGCTGTTTTGTAGGAATGCAAGGGGTGTTTATCTTCAAGGGCAAGCCGCTGAAGAGTAAATGACACCAATCACCCCTCCGCCATTCACCGCCCTGCTACCCGACCCATTCCCTTTATCCTTCATCCACAGTGAAGCTAGTAAACAACCGTACTGATTTATCCGACAAAGTGGCAACTTTCAAATAGAATGAATCATGTGGAGGATAATCTGACGTTGGCATGAAGGCAATCTGTTTTATCTCATTGCCTTGTTATGGAATTTACTACCTCAAACTGTTGAAACTAAAATGAACATGTAGTGTTGAAAGTGACGATAACAGGCATGAAGCGTCTCAGGTGCGCTGTGGTAAATATTGCTGCTACGCTCATAAATCTGCCTTAATATGAAACATATGCTGGTATTTAAGCACTGGTTGATGTGCACAAATGCATTCGAGTTTCCTTCACGCACCATTAGTGATGAATGTAGCCTTGGTTTTTTAGGGTGTAGAGTTTAATAAAAAACAGTTGCAATGACAGAAGGTGGAGTTTTAGCTTCTTTACGTCCACTGAGACAACATCAGATCACAGCTCTGAAAAATGTTATGTACATATCAGAGAAACCTTGATAGTGAAACAGAGGGCTTGTTATACAGAATAGATTTAATCCTGTGCCGTTACCTGTGATGTGTTCTTTCATCCTACAGCAAAGAAAACTTTCTTGCTAAATTTCAATACATTAATTTGAGGCATCTTGATTCACTCTATAAACACTCTATTACTCTTTGGCTTTGAGGGAAAGATTCCAATTTCAAAAGCTAATTTTAAAACTTTTACCAAGTCATTCATTTCGGTCTTCATTTACAACAGGCCACTAAGCGTAATGGATAGATGGATTTTAGACGCTGTTTCCCTTCCAGGAATGAACTCCAAAGTGACTGTTTTTGGTGGACCAGATTTTAATGCCTTCCTCTTTAAATAGCCCAAATAAAAACATGTAAAATTTTTGACGAGATGTGAGTTAAATCTGTCTGAACTTTAGGTAGACTTTAAAACATCAGCGCTCTCAATTTAAAATGGCAATTGGTACGACTATAGTTGGAAATTGGAAATGTGAGTTGATTCGAAGGTAAAATAAGTTTTCTTTGGTAACCTGTTATGTTGCTTTAACTCACTTTGACTCACTACATCATCATTTGTCACATCATTTTCTTTAACTCTCATTTATAATTTTTACTGTATGTCAAAATGTATTACAGTGTACACTTATACTGCTCATTTCCATCTACGTGGTCATGCTTAGATTAGCAATGTAGCGACCTTAATGATGTACAGAAGATGTCGTGGATCCTCACTTTCATTTAATAAACATTCTCTTCATTCCACGCCGTGACTGCGGGGAGAATGACTCTGTTGTACTCCGGAAAGAAAAAAAGGTGACTGACCTTTAACCAGTGTTTCAGATTTTTCCATTCTAGGTCTGTGATACTTGAGGTACTGAGAAGATGGTGCAGTTGTAGAAATTACAATTTCTCCTTTTTCCACACCAGCTGCATTCCCTTTATCGTCCTCTCAGCACAAACGCATAAAGGCTTAACATAAAATGCTAGAACGTCCACTTCAGCTCCTTAAGGCACAACTCAAATTTAACAGTCTTAACTGAACCGTCTCCTCGTAGCCCGGGGAAACAGGTAAAAATGATCTACGGATGCAGTAAATTCTGACCTTGCTACAATAAACATGACTGTCCGACTGTTTTTTATTGATATTGCAGTATTCCTGTTGCTACTCCTCGAGTGTTAAATAATAGGTAGAGCTTTTTCAATAAAGGTCCTCAGAAGGAAGAGAAAGAGGAAAAGTATTCACGCAGTATGTCGGGAAAAAACTCTGGAAACATCAAACAAAGTCATAGTGAATTTCTATAATTAAAGTCAGTGGACTGAGTCCGTTTTATACTGTACAAACCACCCCGAAGGGCACTTATGTCGCGTGTGTTCACATGGTCACTGTTGCTGTAATCTGCACATTTCGATGTTGTAGTTTATATATAGTGACACCGAGTTAACCTAGAAACTGCGAGGAAGTAAGCCTGAAATCAGCTGAACTGATAAGTCACATGTTTTATCACCCTTACATGCATATGTGATATTATGTGCAGTACAACCATATATCAGTAAAGTCCGTCCTTTCTTACCTTTGAGAGAAGCAAGGACAGAGCGGGTCGATTAAGGTGACACGACCGCTGTGGCCGATGTTTTCTCACCCGTGCTTTTTTGTGTATTTTTATCTCATTGCATTCAGCGGAGGGGCCAGATAAGCAGTGGATGTCCTTCTGAAAGGAAATCTACAAAATCTCGTACACTCTGAAGTCTGTTGACAATTACGGTCTTCCTCATTTGCGGCGATTTTCTATATCTGTACGTGTATTTCTGTACATTGCTACATGTTGCGTTTGCTAGATTTGCAGCCCATTTCCTTTAACAATTGTTCCTTCAAGCTTGTGCCGTATGGGCTATGTCCTCAGAGGCCAATGTGACTGATAGAGCAACAACAGAAGGCAAAAGAAAACCCGAAGAGCAGCCAACGCGTTCACTAGAAGGGACGAACCATGTACAGTGAAAAAACTGAATAAATGATAAATGATCTCATACACTCAGTGTCCTGCTGTGGGACAGTAAGGGATTTAAAAGGTGGTGTTAAGATGGCCTTGGATTCAGTGTCATATCAGCCATTTGGACCGGGTCCAGACTGGCTCCTTGGCAGAGAGTAGAAGCAGTGTGGGCCAGAGGACGATGAGGTGACCATTGTCTTGATCATGTTCTTTCTATGTTACTATCAGGAAGCATATTTATACACTAGTCCAAAACCACATCTCTTCAAGTTTTCTTCCTTCAAGCCTCTCCACTGCAATCCTGCATACATTTCTAAACCAGAAAATAACGTATATTCCTATATTAGTATTATAATCTGCAGTGTGGCAGTTCATGAAGCACTAGTGGGAGCAGAAGGTTGATGCCGGGCATCAAACAAACCAATCACCTTAAGCCTAAAATCTAAATAATATGAAATGTGGCATTTCACAAAGTTCATAATTTAACCACCTCCTATTTATGATTTTGTAGTGCTGAAACTCCACAAACAAAATGTAAATTTTCATTCATTAACAACTCTCGAAATAAAAATGAAAAGTAATTTAAATGCTGAGGTTAGCTTTGGAGATTGTTACAGCCCAGCTCTGGAAAAGTTGAGGGAAGCAACATTAAAACCAGGCGAAATAGGTTTCAGTTAAGATTTATTGTGATATGATGTAGATAACAGAAAGCACTGCTCTGAGGCTGGATGAGAGAAAATCCTTTCTCCTTAATCAAAGCAAAACACACCAATAAACAACACCCAAACCCCAAACCCTCTTAGGCAGACAAAACTAGTGCTTAATAGCTAAACACAACTTCATGGGAGTTTCCAGTTTCCCCAGAGTAAGCCATCGACCGACGTGGCAATCAGTCTCCGGGAGAACATCTGCTGCACCTGGGAGCTCGCAAATCAGGACGCCCAGTGGCCATAACAGAGATGCTAAAGAAAGTCTGTTTGCGATGTCGCTTTTGAAGCAGCAGGATGATGGGATTGTTCTTCATTGTTGATTTACGCTTCAGTGTGTGGCACCTGACAGTAAAAGAACACACCATCTGCACAGCGTTGATTTATTGTTCTGAAAAGGAGCAGGTTTGTCTGAGCGACGTCAGCCCGTGACTATGACCATGAGGGTATGTGACACCGTGCCCTTCGCAGGGAGAACAAATCTCCCTCACACGCTGTTCCTCCCTCTCATTCTCGTTGTGTGTTTCTTTGTTCCTCATTCTGTCACCCTTCATTTTCCTCTCCTTGCCACCTCTGCCTCCCACTGACTGGCATACAGTACAGTAGCTCTGTTATGATGCAACGGCATAGCACTTTGTCATCGTGTTAGGTGAGGGCAACTCGTTGATGATGCAAATTCCAAGGTTACTCTACCTCTCTGTGTGCTTGTCGAAGGACGCGTAAAAGATTCAGATGGAATGCTTTTATGGGAAAAAAAAAAGAGCTAAGGATTCCCGTAGCCCTTAATTTATTTATATTCCAGTGATGTACACACAGGCACTGATTTATGCTTTGGAGGTAAAGGTCGACATGTGATCCCCACCACTGTGAAACCATATTATAAAGGTAATGAAAGATTAACATTCATTGTGAAATGTGGGCGCTCGACCACACAAACTGTACTGATTTATTTACATGCAACCGTGTCAGCTTTGCAGCTCACTGCCGCAGTTAGGAGCCATTGACCTTAGGAACATCCGTGCATGCCACTTATGGATACAACTGCAACCTAATCAATGTTTTACATGTCATGCTATGTGCTCACAGAAGAAGAAGCCAAATACTGTGGAGACTAAGATCAGTGAAGAGCTCAATTGTCGCGTTGTTGATGCATGCAGGCACCTAAATAACAACTTTCGCATCTGTTACTACAGTGGATGTAGACACGCTGTCCCGCAGTGGTTATAAAATGTTCTTTTTGAACATGTTCCAGGTCAGAGTCAAACCATTCAAAACAGAAGAAGCACATTGGATGTGACACATCTCACACCAGGTTAGTATTTCTTACATCAAATGTCAAAAATTTGTAAGCTACAGATTCTCAACATTAAGGGTCTGGGACCTGTGAAGGGGACTGTCAGATATGCAGCAACAGGGATTTTAAAAAGACATGTACAGAATTAATCATGTATAGGTGTGGAAGCAAAACATTCTGACCACCCTAACTTGCTAACATGCTGTTGTTTTTAACCCTGTGTAGGTTCTTGGTGGTATCTGACGCTGGGATTTTAAAAGCCTTCCTTGTCTACACTTCATGCCTTCTTCATGCCTTCTTGGACCCTGGTGATAACCCCACTGATTGATACCTGTCACCTCCTGGTCTTTTGGAAATGCTCACACCAGTAGATTTGGAGTCACAGACCTGTCACATTGTTACTAAATAATCAGTGCAATATTGTCCCACTGATTTCATGTAAAACTGAATTCAAAAAAGCCTGGTCTGCTCTGATAGGTCGGCTCTAAAGGTTCTGAGCAGGCACTGCCCTCACACGTTTGAGCCAAACAGCCACTTGAAACTTAAAAGTTAAGCGACTGAGTCAGTACTGCCCACCTCAGTTCCACTTAGGCGCTAATACAGTAGAAGAAGAGATAATGTTTTTGCTATATACACTATATTTACAATTGTTCCCATCTAAATAGCTGGATTCCAGTGTTCCCATCACTGCCATGGCCACAGGTGTATAAAATCAAGCTCCTGGGCGTGGAGACTGCTTTTTACAAACATTTGTGAAAGATTGGGTCGCTCTCAGGAGCTCAGTGAATTCCAGCGTGAAAGGAACTCTGAATTCTTCAGCATAACAAGAGATTCTGGACAAGCCCATGCTCCCACCTTTTTGTGGGAACAGTTTGAGGATGGCTCCTTCCTGTTCCAACGTGACTGCTCAGCGGTGAACAAAGCAAGGTTCACAAAGACATGGATGAGTAAGTTTGGCGTGTAAGAACTTGACTGGCCTGTGCAGAGTTCTGACCTCAACCCGATAAAACACCTTTGGGATGAATTAGATGAAGACTGTGAGCCAGACCCTGTCATTCAACATCAGCGTCTGACCTCACAAATGTGCTTCTGGAAGAATGGTCAAAAATCCCGGTAAACACACTCCTAAACCTTGTGGAAAGCCTTCCCAGAAGAGTTGAAGCTGTTATAGCTGCAAAGGGTGTACTGGCGTCATATTAAACCCTATGGATTAAGAATGGGACGTCACTTAAGTTCCTATATATGTAAAGACAGGTGAGCCAATACTTTTAGCAATGCAGTGTTTACTGCCCATAATGCAACTTGGCACATTACATATTTACATGCATTTTACAAAAACTTTACAGACAAGCAGGTATTTTTCATTTTCAAACTTCAGTTAGCTTTCACAAGCAACGAACAACATTGCAGAAGGCCCCTAAGACTGCAAACAGAGCTTGAGAGTTGTCTCTATTCACACTCTTAGACTGTGCATGAATGTGGTGCTGCAGAGTTGCAGTGACAGGTGTTTGGCAGGTTGTGGGTTATTTCACTGTGAGATAAATGGTGGTGTTATTCACTACGTGAATCTGATGAACACTGTCTGCACTGATGAAATTGTGTGTCACGCTGTGGTAAAATATGCATAGTCATTCACTCCACAATCTTCAAATCCTTTCCGCAACTCAAAGTCCTTTTTGTGCAAATACTTTATAACAAGCTATTGATCCGATCAGATCTATCTGTAATTGGCATGCATAGGTGTTCCTGAGGTCTGTAACCCCTGTTGTAACCCCCTACATGCACAAGGTGGGAGATTACCATCACAAATATTGATGAGAAGGTGGAGTTGGGCTCTACTGTGTGAGCTTAAAATCACACTGCTTCTGTGTTCCACTTTTTTCCTCTATTACTTTCTTCATTTTCCAATTTACCCTGGAT